>NC_058376.1:79654885-79959104 GCF_018350175.1 Felis catus | reverse complement strand
AGAGAGGGAGAGATAAGGGATTAAGATGATGGCGATGGAGAAAAAGAAATGGAAAAAACCCTAATTTGGAAAGCAGATTCAGCTACACCCAAAACCCAATGTTCACAGCTGTGCACTTTTGTCACACTTAAAATCAGCTAAGGATGTAAAAATAAGGGTAGATGTTATAATCATCAAGTTACATAGACAGGCTTGAAAAGCTCAAATGTTTCTGCAAGTTTTCTGCCTTTATAGCCTTAACACACACACACACACACACACACACACACACACACACACACAGAAATGGTAGATTGTTAATACAGTTTTGCAAAGATAAAACATGTGCCAACAGTTTGTTTAATTCAATTTCAATTTCCAGCTCAGGAGCTACAAACTGGAATTGTTCTTACCGTTTTTGTTAAGTTAACTGTGGGGAAGGAGACCTTTCAGAATCTTAAACATACTGTGTTCTGTCTGTAGACTGCCCTTTAGGAGCATGGGAAGGAGGCACTGCTGAGGAAGGTAGTAGCTTCAGAGGTCCGCGCTTTCAGCACCTGGGCCAGCACCTCCATGTTTAACACTGGGGGATGCCTCTTCCTCTAGCGCTCAGCTACCCAGGTCTTGAAATTTTCTTTAATGCCAAAGAACTTACCTGAACTGTGGCCAACTGCGCTGATCAGAGGGGAAAAAAGAGGTAAGAGGAGATTCTGGACTTCGAAAGTTTTCCTGAGAGATTTGGGAGCGGAGGGACCCAGAAAAGCACCGACACTCTGCAGGGCCACCTCTTAAATCTACCCCAGGGGGGAAAGGCAAAGCCTGAGAAAAGACTGGGGGATTCAGAAGAGGGGGAAAAAAAGACGTCGAGGAAGTCTCCTTACCTGCTTCCCCGCGGCAGCAGCCAGGGACTTCTGCAGAAACTGACGGAGTCGAGGATCGGAGGGCGCGCCGGTGACACCGCCCAGAGCCAGGACGATGGACAGCGCGGCCAGCGCGCACTGGAGGCGGCAGGACAGCATCTCAGCGGCGCTGGGGAAGCCGAGCCAGACGGTTGGTCAAACTCTAGGAGCGGATCCGCAGGCAGCAGCGATGGCTCTGAAACCCGCGACTCCTAAAGCGGCTTGTGTTCTCTCCACCGGCTCCCCCCCTTTTAAACTCTCTCTCTGACGTCAGACTAGGAGGCGCCCCCAGATCTCACCAGCGCTTTTACGCACCATTACCCTCGTGAAATCAATCACAGAAGTAAGAGGAGGCTACACAATCCAAAGTGGCTTACTTAAAAAAAAAAAAAATAATAATAATCCTGCACACCCACAGGCCCACATGATTTTACACTTGCCACACTATCTATACCACCTTTTATATTCAGTCACTGCTGCTCACATACACATTCCATGATTTCACTCATACACATGCCCATGTATACACTAAATCACACACACACTCAAACACTCAGCCTTGGAGGAGACAAATGCTCCATCATGCACAGCTGCAGAATGTACCCAGACAGCTCTCTCACCATATTCAAACATTTTAAGAGGGCCAGATAAATGCAAAAGTGTGTGTGTGTGAGAAGTGGGGATTCAGAATCATTCTTCCAAAAGCAGATTTGCAAATGGAATGTGGATATTAGGAGTCAATCATTTCTTTCTCCATTATCTCTGTAAAAAGTCTTGTCGGTCAAGGTGAGATGGGTTCTAGCAGCACTTCACTTATCCCTGTACTAGAGGAGGATAAATACCTTAGCCTCACCCTCCATGTCCCTCTTTCTCAGTAGCTGAGAGATTTCCAGTCTACTTGCCTTTCTACTGTGACAAAAAGTACCAAAAATTAAAAAAAAAACTGAAACTGATTTCATCTTGGTGCCTAGAAACTTGGAGCTGGAAGGTGATTTCAGGAACCATCTACTAAAGCTCAGAGCTTGAGCCACTGAGTCTAATAATGGGTAGTAAAGTGCTCTGGTCCATATACTGCACAGCTATATCAGGGCAAGACCTCCACATTTCAAGACTGAGGTTCTTTTCACTCAACTCTAAATCATCTGTCGGATTCCTGGCCAGTAGGAGCAGTTTTAGGTCAGGAACCCCCCAGTCTGGACATGCAAAAGTCCAAGAACCACCTGAACAAATGTTACCATTATTGTTTGTCTATGTGAGCAAAGAATCAACAGACCCTTGGTTAGATCCAGTACTCCCCTGCTCCCCACACACAAAAAGGAAGGTTAAGAAATGCTGTCCTAGAATTCTGTTGTCTGGTTAGATGTTTGGTGTCCAAATCAGAGTCTCAACAGTTTGTTTTTTTTTTTTTCTAAAATAATGTGTTATCAGGGTGCCTATGTGGTTCTGTCGGTCAAGTGTCCTACTTCTGCTCAGGTCATGATCTTTTAGTTTGTGAGTTAGCCCCGCGTCCAGCTCTGTGCTGCCAGCTCAGAGCCTGGAGCCGGCTTCGGATTCTGTGTCTCCCTCTCTCTCTGCTCCTCCCGCACTCAAACTCTGTCTCTCTCTCTCTCTCTTTCAAAAATACATAAATATTTAAAAAAATAAAATAAAATAAAATAAAATAAAATAAAATAACGTGTTATCAAGGAAGGATAAGCTAAAGCCTTGGCATGGACCAGATGATCTCTGCAGGCTCTTTAAGGACTGGCATTTTATGGCCTTCAAGCTCACAAAAAGCTTAAAAGATATTGCATGTCTCCAGAAACCAAGTGAAGCAGAGAACTTGGCCAATCCTGTCACCAGCCATGCATCTTGAATATATTCTCAATGCTTAGGCCATAACCACAATGTTGAGAGGCAGGAGGGGTCGAGAGGTGTCCTGAATGGCTTGGAGAACTGTCACCATTTCCTTTTGTGTCTGTTAACGAAGGCTATGAGAGAATGCACAGCAAGGAGTGTTAGAGCTTCCGGGTTTGGCACGTCCAGGCAAGGCTAACCATAAATGGGGCATTACAAAGTCACTCACATTTGTTGGAATAGTCTGGGAGAGCAATGAATCTGGGCCAGAGGAACCCAACCTAAGTACTACATGTTATTTTCTCTATATATCCTGGAACCTCCTTGGTCCCTGACAAGAGACTCAGAATCTAATTATACCCGCTCAACTATCCACAGGCATTCTCAGGAAAGAACCTCGCATCTCCCCCAGCCAAGACTTGGCCCTTGGGGGCCCCACTTAGTAGAGAAGGAGAGTTGTCCTGTAAGAACAGCCAGCCAAGAACAAATAGCAGTCCCACTCCCTGGCTCTGTGCTCTGGGGCCTCTTGGACCTCCCCTCCCCAGACCCCTGCTCCTCCCCTCCCCTCCCCTATCCTTATTCTCTTCCTTTACCCACACTCCTCATTCTTCCTTCTCCTTTTGCCTAACTTTTCTCTGAATTTCCCTCCAGGATCTTTCTCATTCTATCTTTTTGCCTTCTCTCTGCGCCCCCTCTCTTCATTCCTCTTTGTTGTTTCTCCCTCTCCTCAGTTGTTTTCTGACTTCAGCCTGGTTTGATCTGGCTCCTTCTCTCTTTTGCGGCACTTCCTCCCTTCCTACCCCACCTGGCCTGGCGGAACTTCTATCCCAGCCTCTGCTCTAGTCTTTCCTTCCCTGTGCGGCTCCCTCCTTCTTAGCTGCTTCTCAGGACAAATAATCAAGATCTCTAGCTATTTAAGTACTTTACTTGGGAATAGTGAGGTCTGGGTTGCTTCCTTTCACACCTCTCCTGAAGTACTGGGGCTGTGAATGAGGTGACTTCTGGGGTTTGTTTTTGTTTTGTTTTGTTTTTATAATCCTTGCATTGTTAGGCATCTAAGAACTACCGGAGAAGCCGAGGCAGGACCAAAGGGCAGAGGAATTCTTCCTTAAACCCCCCATGGCTAAGTTTAGCATAAAGGTTGATTTAGCACAAAGGTACCTCTCACCTCCCCAACCTAAGCTCTCTGCAGCTAACCCCCCAGGGCTTCTCTCCCAAGTTCCAAAGGCGGGGAGCGGGAGAGGTTTGTGGTTACAATGGGGAGCTATTTCAGACCTTGGTCGCCAGGAATCACCTCTCCCTCATCCGTATGCAGCCTTCTGTGGTTTACAAAGTACTTCCTCATCTGCACTTGAGGGCCGGCTAGCCTCATCTCCCAAGGAAGAATACTGAAGTCCTGAGAGCATAAGTGCCTTGCACAAAGGCACGCAGCCAGGAAGTGGCAAGGTCAGAGGGACGGTGTTACTCCATGTTAGAAATTTTCACTCTCCCGCCCCCTATCCTTACGATGCCAGAGATACCTGGTTGAGCAGCCTGCAGCCAGGATACAGGTGTCTGTAGAAGGCATCCGGGCCTCGTTCACGCGCTAGGTACACGGATTCCCACCACCCTGTGAAATGTACATTTGAGGGTGATTACCTGCCAAAATGAGGCGTAGAGACTCATCTTAATGAGAACAAGTGAAATTGTGAGCAGATACAGATGGTCAACACCGAGGACTGGAGGGAATTAGAAAGCGTCTGTACTGGCGGTTGAGAGACCTAGGTTCTAATTCCCCTTCGACCACAATCCAGCTTCCTCTCTGGTCTTGGCTTTTCTCTTCTGCAAGATAAAAGGCTTGATAGGTAACTTTTGTGGTTCCCACCCAGCCCTGATAATCCAAGAGTTTAAGTTTGAGGAAGTAAAGGGGCAAACTAGACTACACTTGTAATATGAAAATGCTATTTCCTTCTGAAAATGAGGACTTTATACGGGAAAAGAATCGGGCTTTTTTTTTGTCATACGAAGAAGGAGGCCAGTGCAATGGATATTTCACAGGCCTGTTAGAGAAAAATTGCTCTTGAGTCGTGCTTCTGCTACTGACCAGCCCTTCCCACGCCGGACCTCAGTTTCTCCACCTGTACAATTGATTCACTCAGATTCTTTTTACGAGTAAGTACTGAGAATCTGCACCGCTTGACAGGCCAATGATTCAGCAGTGAACTAGATAGACTAAGTCCTACTGCAGGAGACAAAACATAACCACATTAATTAATTAATTAATTAATTAATTAATGTGTGTTCAAATTGATAAGGATTCAAGCAAAGTATGATGGCTAAGGACCACCCTTCTGAGGAGGAACTGTTTAAGCGGCTATGGGAAGGAAGGGAAGGAAGCGAGGGAGCTAACCACGCAAATATTTGCATAAAGACATTTCCTTGTCGGGTGGAAGGACAGTCACTGGAAAGGCCCTGGGGTAGAAGCATGCTTAGTACATCCAAACGTGAGCAACAAGGCAAGGGAACGAGAACAGAGCAGGTGAACCAGAGAGGACTAGATGAGGCCAGTAAGGCATGCAGGACCAGATCACTTACAGCCTTAAAGGCTCTATTAAAGAAACCACTGGGATTAGGAAGGGGGCGGTTGACTAAGGGACTGGCCTGATTTGATATTTTAAAAGTAATGCCTTCTGCTAAGTGGCAAATTAACAGTAGGAGGGCAAGAGTGAAAGCAGAGAGGCAAGTGAGGAGTCTAAGAACCAGGTAAGAGAAAAAGAGGAGCCAGAAGGAAAGAGACACATTGTCCCTTAAACACCAGCGGCCCAACTGGCTGGCTTAGCATAAAGGCATTTCATTCCTCCCAGGCCTCCTGCAGCCAACACCCAGCCACTACTCCATGGAAAAGAAGGTGGTTTGTGTTTGTTATTGGGGACCTTATTCCCTAGACTAAGTCAGCCCAGAGAAGACGGGGGGGGGGGGGGGGGGGGGGGGGGAGGGGGGGGGTTGGGGCTGGGCTGGGAGTAGCCATGAAGTGGGAACTGATTAGGTGTGAAGGCCATCCTGAAGTAGAGCTGATGGTTTGTTTGGATATCGAGTTAAGGAAATGGGAAGAACAATTGGTAACTCCAAAAGACTGCTGCAGACCTTCCCTAAAATGCCTTAAAATCCCAAAATTCCTGAGGCTACAGGAAGTGGATTTCTGACAAAGACTTCTGGGACATTTTGCAAATGGAAACCATTCGATTTACCAGTCGGAAGACAGTGAGAATTTCAGGCAGTGGAGGAAGCAACATGGAATAGCAGAAAGAGCGCGGCTTAGATGTCTGAGGCCCTAGACTTAAGTGCCCAGTTTTCTCCTGCTTCAAATGGGCCTGATAATCCATGCTTTTGCTAAAATATGATCTGAGAACCGGCTCACACAATGTAAGTGAAGGTGCTTGGTAACCCATAAAACATGATAAAAAATAAAGACCTGTTTTTGCTGTTGTCGCTCAGATGAACACAGCCAGTCCTAAGCCAAGAGGTGATATTAAGGAGTCAGGCTTTGGGACCCGAGTATCCCTGCTGATCCTCTGATCTGACAAAGGAGAGAGGCCTTCCTCACACTGGGGATGTGTGATTGGAAGGTCCCGGAAGATCTCTTCCACAAAAATGTGGTAAGTGGGTGCTGAAATCCATCTGTTAGAAAGTAGTCTCGTTTTGGGGGCGCCTGGGTGGCTCAGTCGGTTGGGCGGCCGACTTGGGCTCAGATCACAGTCTTGCGGTTTGTGAGTTTGAGCCCTGCATGGGGCCCCGTGCTGACAGCTCGGAGCCTGGAGCCTGCTTCGAATTCTGTGTCTCCCTCTCTCTCTCTGCCCCTTCCCCATTCGTACACTCTCTCTTTCAAAAATGAACCAATGTTAAAAATATATATATATTAAAAAAAAAAAAGAAAGAAAGTAGTCTCTTTTCTTTTGTGTACTTTTCCTTGGAGACACAGACATTAAAACTCAGTAGCTATTAACACTTTAGTGTGAATTCGTTTATCAAATTGTCTTTTAGGCTAAAGGTTTGACTTAAGTTGGGAGGAGATCAATTTGGAGTAAGTGATGCACCCAATAGAGAGCAGACTTGGTGTGTGATTTGGGGGATGGTTTTGAGGCTATGGTGAGTATGTAGACTTCTTGCCAAATGACTGCAGAAAGCCTGATGCGGGCTTCAAACTCATGAATCGGAGATCATGACCTGAGCCGAAGTCAGACACTTAACCCAGGTTCTCCTTCCTGTACCTATTCTTATGTGCATGGCCTATCAGCCTGACAGTCATGTTTCCTCAGCCCCTTGAGGGGCTTTCCTGAGACTTTCCTGGTCACTCTCACTCTGGGTCATTTTACACACCCTGCAGTCTCCTGTACCCATTTTTTAAAAATGTTTATTTTTGAGAGAGAGAGAGCGAGCACACATGAGTGAGTTGGGGATGGGCAGAGAGAGAGGGAGACAGGGGATCCGATGTAGGCTTTGTGCTGACCGCAGAAAGCCTGATGTAGGCTTCAAACTCATGAATCGGAGATCATGACCTGAGCCGAAGTCAGACACTTAACGGACCGAGCCACCCAGGTGCTCCTTCCTGTACCCATTTTTATGTGCATGACCCTCCTGGAACACCTTTGATTCATCTCTGACGGTTAAGATCAGACAGTTTATTCTAAGATGGTTAAAAGAGTCTTTTAGGGGCACCTGGGTGGCTCAGTCGGTTAAGCGTTCAACTTCAGTTCAGGTCATGATCTCGCGGCTCGTGAGTTGGAGCTCCACGTCGGGCTCTGTGCTGACAGCTCAGAGCCTGGAGCCTGCTTTGGATTCTGTGTGTGTGTGTGTGTGTGTGTGTGTGTGTGTGTGTGTCTGCCCCTCCCCCTGCTCACGCTCTGTCTCTCGCTCAAAAACAAATAAGCTTTGTTTAAAATTTTTTTTAAAGAGAGTCGTTTAGAATCAATATCACCTTCTCCTGTGCCCCAAACTGTGTCTTTTTGCTCCTGGAAGAGACCTTCACAGGTCATTTTATGTTTCTGTTCCTTGGAAGTCCCTAAGGAGAGCAGAAACTTTGTCTCAGCTGCGTTTGTATCCTCCTCGGAGACCATAAAAATGCGAAGCACAGAGAAATCCATAGAAAATAATGGCTGGGTTGAAGACAAATTTCTCTCTCCTTCCGTGTGAGGTCTGTGTGGATTCTGCAGGTAGGACAAACATCATGAACCTCCCGTAACTGATGACAGTATCATATGACCCCCCCCCAACCCTAGACTGCGGGTACTCTCAAGGACACACATCCATTGATCCCTTAGTCATCTCGGAGCTTCAGAAAGGAAAACCTTTAAACACCACTCAGTGTGATTGTTCCTACATGCTAAGAACTAACTCAAGTCATAATGTGAAAGTGCTAATATGGTCACTGAGAATTTAAGAGATTTTACCTCTTTTGGAAGGCCTAGGGAGGACACATCCATAACCACCGAAGTGGGCATATGTCCGTGGTACAACAATAGAAGCGAATAACAATGCCGGCTCCTGTCTGTGTGGCGTTCCACGTTTGATTGAGTGCGTTAGTATCAACTGGACAAGGGAACGGAGGGCCCAGGTTATGGAGTGTGGAGCTGGGCTGATGTCAGAACTCTTTCTGCCACTCCAGCATTGCCTCTCCTACTAGAGACAAATAAGGAAACGTGGCCCCTAATTCTCCTCTCAATTTCCCTTTCTCTTTGTGGGTCCATCGGTCTCTCCAGAAGCATCCCACTTGTTGATCTATGACTTCTGCTCTGGGCTCCCCACTGAAATGAAATGGAACTGAGCTCTGCCCCACTGTGCCGCCCAGGGGACATCTCTCAGTTCTCTTTACCTACTTGCCTCCTAAAAGCAAGGTGTTAAGTCTGGGATCTTCCATGAGCCTTCCCAGTGCCATCAGCAGCAGAGGACCTGGTCTGAGGAGTGAGGCGAGAAGCCAAGAGCCCTGTCTGTCCCCTGGAATAGAGCGGAACAGACAGAAGCTCCTCTGCAGGTTGATCCTAAGACCTTTGAAACGGAGTGGTAGGGGCTCTAGAAACACAGAGATGCCCTGCAGACAGCTGCTCCCGCTTCCTCACATTCAAAATTACAAGTATTCGTAGAGACTGATGATTCTTAACCCTGGATTCACATCACGACTGCCTAGGACATATTTTAAAAGCACAGGTGCGGGGGTCCCAACTGCAAAGGTTCTGATGCATAGGCTTATGCCTTTTAAGAGCTTCATTCCATTAAATGATGGAATCGTAAACCACTGCCCACCACTTGTCCCTCCCTTATCTCACTCCACTCTGTCCCTTCTCTGTTTTCTTCCCTTTCTCTTCTCCTCTCCTTGCTCTCGCCCCTGTGTACCTTCTCTCGCATCTTCTCATTTATTCTCTGGCTCGCACCCTCTCTACTCAGTCAACTCCACCTCTCCTTTTCAACTGCCCCCCACCCCACTTTGACTGGGCAGCTCCTGAGCACATTGGGCGTGGGGGTGTGGCTTTGCCTTGCCCAGGGCTAAAGCACCTGCTTCATTGGCTTTCCCGACATCACCCCGAGAGTTGAGGGCAGGAGCAGAACTGGAGCCAGAACTGGACCCATCCACAGACCACGGCCCTCAAAATCATCCACTCCTACCCCTCCACTGACATATGGAAAAACTGAAGTCAGGAGAAGGGTCTCTCTCAAGGTCACATAAGTGGTATCAGAGTCACAACCCCTGATTCTTAGTTCTGTCTCCTTGCCATGATACAAGTGCACTGCGAAGTTCCTTGAATCTCTTCCACCTACGTGGTTGAAGTCATATTATAAGCATTGGCAACTCCTGCCCTGTTCTCCACGAACCCGCAGTTAGCCTGAAGCAAAACCCCATTTCCTGATAAGACTGTAACCCTATAGAGAAAGCTTTGGAGATTAATGTATCAGGCCTTCACGCTTTGTGTCTCCATCCTTTTCTGGTTGTGCATTTCCTAATCCCCATAAAACAAACCGATCTGCTTCCCCCTGCCCTGGCTGCGCCTGGCTGCTTCAGCTCTCCGGGGGAGGAAGCTGTCGTTAAACTGAGCTCTTCTGCTCTCTGCTGGCTCCACTGGTACACGACAGCTTTCTCTACAGTTTCAGGACAGGATTTGATTCATTCCTTTATTTATTTAGTCCTCCCAACGTTTTAAGAGCACCCACTTTGCGGAGAGCACTGTGTGTGGGTCCCAGAATTGCAAAGTAGGAGGCAAAAAAGAACCACTTTCTTCAAACACTCTATAATGGAACACTTTGTGCCAGGCACTGTGGGGGGGATTCAGAGATGACCAACATTCAATCCTTGGCTTCAAAAAGAAGTCACGATCTGGTAAATGATACAGAATTTTGTCCGAGCCATAGAATCAAAGAATTCGCACTAGAAGGGGCCAGAAGCGCCTTCCAAGCCAGTGTTAGTCATTACAAGCTTTCCAAATTAGGCCAAGGGCTGGATGTCCATGGGCCTTGGGGATTGCCGGGACAGGGGAAAGGCGTGTCGCGGGGATTCTGTGCCATTGCACACGATTCGGCCACAAAGTTTTATAGCAACACAAGGCTTGAAGGGAAAACGAAGTTTGGAAACCGCAGATCTAATACCAGCTGTCCTCCCATATGTCATCTGAATGCCCTCCAGCCGCATGAACTGTCCTCGCAGTTAATGTCCCAGTTATAGCCCGTCTCATGATCGCCTTTTTCACCCACTTGTGAGTTCCTTTGTAAGGTCCCTCCAGAAGGGGGAGGCCCCCAAGGATATCTCACACGTTTTGAACGTGCCCTCTTGCGGCTATCCACACCATCACTCACTGCGGTGCCTGGCAAGACCCGTCATTCCCAATGTTACGCCCAGAGCCAAGGACACTTCCCTGGACCACTGCTCCCTCCATGATGCCCCAAACTGCCGTGCCCAGGGCTCTTACACCAGTGGCATTCAAACTTTTGACTGCAACCAACATAAGGAAAACATTTTACATCATAATCCGGTGCATACATATACCCCCACACACATTTCTCCAAACAATACTTCCCTTTAATACTTGTAATAAACTCGGGCATTTTCCCTTCTTTTCTATCTCTTTTGCCTTTGATGCTCGTCACGACCCAGTAAAACTGTGTGACTCACTCTGAGTCATAAACCTCGGTCTGAGACGCGCTACCTTGGACCATGGCCCACGTGCGTTGCACTCCGCCTGGACCCCTGGCAATTCCAGGCTGGTGCTCTCCCACTGCCACGCAGCCTCATGGAGCACCAAACAGCAGGCCTTGCTGCCCCAGGGAGCCAATGCTCCCCTCCCATCTCCTTTCTCTCCTCTGTATTCCGTCCTCTCAGAGGGTCTCGCTGCTGTTTTAGCAGCCAGGAGTCGACGCTATTAAACAACTTGGCCCCCGGCTGTAGAAACAGCAGTGTTCATAGGGGGTTGAATGGTAGCCCTTACAAGAATATGTCCACATCCTAAGCCCCCAAACCTGTGAATGTGACCTTATTTGAAAAAAAAAAGGGGGGGGGAGGGATCTCTGCAGATGTAATTAAGGATGTCGATGATCATCAAGGATGTCCAAGATCATCCTGGATTATCTGGCTGGCCCTAGATCCAAAGCCAGTGAGAGACAAAGGAGGAGACACAGGGAAGAAGGCCATGTGAAAGAGAGGCGTAGACTGGAGGGATGGGGCCACGAGGTCAGGAGCGCCTTCAGCTACCAGAAGCTGGAAGAGGCAAGAAAGAACGGGACCCTCAAGCTTATGGAGGAATCGTGGCCTGACCCTTTGCTTCCAGACCTCTGCCCTCCAGAACGGTGTTTCTGCTGTTTGAGGCCACCAGCTTGTGGCAATTTGATCCCGCAGCCACAGGGAACTAAGAGACTAACCAAGGCCCTCCTTTCCCACAGCTCTGAGGGAACCAGACAGAACAGGATTCAACTCACAGCCACTCTCTGGACCTGGACCGCCCCTCCCCCTCCAAACCGTAGGCTGCATTACAGAGTCAGCCTTGTCCTTCCAGACGTTTTCTTCCAAAGGGTGGATTCTCCCAAGGGGCTGTAGCATCCCCTCTTAAAATTTGGTTGCTACTGCAAGACCCCTTCAGACAGACACATCTTGATCAACTAAATCCCACTTATGTACACAGTGGAATTTTTTTCCCTGGTAAGTTCCTCGATGCCCACACATGTATCAGTTGGCGAGACTGGAAACCAGGCCTAGGATGGCGGTAGGCCATGGTAGGTGAGTGTGTTGATGGGAGCCCAGAGGAGTGCAACGATCTGGCCAAACCACACAGTGAACTGGTGGCAGGTGGGTATTTATCGGAACGCGGAAACATAAATGTGAAGAGTCTTAGGGTTTCCTTCTTCCAACAGCATTATGGGAAATCCACTTAGCTTGCAACCTGTTTATACCATTGTCTGTTTCATTTCCTGTCTCCCTCTTACCCTGGCTCGGCACTTCCTAGTCATAACAACTTCCTGGTACACTGAGGAGCCAAGGCCATGCCTTGGCAAAAAATAAACCCTTTGGCTGAGCAACATGTGACAGCAGGGGTCACAGAGAAACACAGTCAGCTTTGGGCTCCTAACAAGAGGACTAGCGTAGCAGGAAAGCTGTGTTCTTAGATCCAAGGAGAGATGGGATGAGTTGCAGCCAGCAACAAGTGCACACCATAACCTTCTCGTCCCCTTTAGTCTTCAGATTCCATGCCCATCTAAAACTGTGCCTTCCAGATCCTTCCAAAGTCCCGTTTTCTTCTTTCAAAGAGATCGGGCATTTCTGCACAGATTTACTCTTGGCAATTCCAGGGGACCGATGCAAACCACATATGCCCTGGTCCTTCTAGAACCCATAACCCAAAGGGGCAGACCCCTACATCTAAATAATTCTGAGGCAAGACAACTATCTGTGTGTTGTTTTGTTTTGTTTCACTGTAGCAATTACCTCATTGTCTAGCAATGCTTTGTTTGCATGTCTGGCTCCTTGCAAAAGGGTTCTCCTCAACAGCAGAGTCAATGCCCTCCCATCTTGGTCTGCCTAGAAGATTGTCTGGAACACATGAAATGCTCACAGAAAGCTGATATTGAATGGATGCTGACCCGAGTGTCAATCAATGTCTTCAATGATCATATTTACACTAATGACGTCTAAATTTACTTCTTCTCTTACCATATTTCTCTCCTTTTCCTTTATTGATTGATTGATTGATTTTTTTAGAGTTTATTTATTTATTGGGAGAGAAAGAGAAAGAGAGAGAGAGGATGAGTTGAGGGGGCGTCCAGAGAGAGAGGGAGAGAAAATCCCAAGCAGGCCCCGTGCTGTCATCGCAAAGCCCGACACAGGGCTTGAACCCACAAACTGTGAGATCACCACCTGAGCCAAGACCAAGAGTCAGACTCTCAACTGACTGAGCCACACAGGGACCCCATCTCCCTTTCTTTTTTGATGGCATATATTTAACTAATCACATCTTGTGAAATCTTTAATATGTTTTTCTTTGCTGTTTCTCACCACTGCTGTCATAACGGGTCATCACTCTAATTCAAGACCATATTACGCCTCTTGTGAACTATTTTAACAACTTCCTGACTGGTCTTCCATTGTTGACTCTCTCTCCCAAACCCCAACCCAGTTCCTTCACATATATTCTACACACTTCACCTGATTCAACTTCTAAAGACACATCTGATGATATAACTTTCTCCCTTCAAAACTCCAAATGCAAATCACTGCCTTCTGAAAAAAGTCCACGCTCCTTATGCATGTTTTTGAGGTTCTCAGGAATGTGGTTTCAACTTCTTCAGGTCTGGTTCCCATGAATGCTTCACCCTCCAGAAAATGCATGTGCCTACCAGTCCCTAAGATGGCCACACTCTAGTCTCTCAGACTGCTGATCCTGTCCCATGTGTCTGTAGTACATGTGGGCACATCTCCTTCTATCAGTCTACTCACTCCTCAGAGAACATTTCCAACTTCTTATTTCACAGAAAGAAGTGAATCCAGAGGGAGAGGCCTCTTTAAAAAATAAACACAAAATTATGAATGCAAAATTCTTTCCTATCATCATGGAGACAGTAAATAAGGATTCATAGAACAAAACTATCGAAACTTAATGAGACACTGAGGTTGGTGCCCTGGAAAATGGCCAAACAGGAGGACCAAGAAAGATAAAGGTAAAACGCTTCTCAAGCTCAAGAAATTCACAGTGCAGCAGGTGATTCAGAGATAGGCTAATAGCCGTCATCCAAGATAGTATGCATTTGTTATGCATAGGTTCAAGAAACAGGTTGTGGGGGGTGCCTGGGTGGCTCAGCCAGTTCAGTATCCCGCTCTTGATTTTGGCTCAGGTCACGATCCCAGGGTTGTGGGATCGAGCCCTGCGTTGCCGGACTCCAGGCTCACATCGAGCCTGCTTGGGATTCGTTCTCTTTCTCCCTCTGCCCCTTGCCCCTGTTTTCTCTCACTCTCTCTCTCTCTCTAAAAGAAAAAAAAAAAAGAAACACATCGTGGGAATGTGCTGGATGGTGTCCTTAATTTTGTCTCTAGGCATTGGAGACAGCGTCTTCAGAGATGGCACTTGTTGTTGGACTTGAAGGGAATAAGCCAGCCATTGGGGACGAATAAGCACCAGAGAATTGAAGTCTTGGAGATCAGTGTGCTGGAGACCAGGGACAGCAGAAATACACGGTGTGTTTGGGGAACAGCCCCTAGTGCTACGTGACTGAGGCTCCAATGTACCGACCAATGAATCGGGAGGCAAGCCTGATGTGTTCATGGTGGACAGGCTCAGCTCCAGTGACCAAACACTCAAGATGGCAGCCGGTGGCTTTAAGAACTAAGACATTTATTTTTTCTCTTGCATAAAATTCCAGGTTGATGATCCATGGCTGATAAGGCACTTGGTGATATTAGCCACTGGGGAACTTCTACCTGTTCCTGTGCCGTGTGTGGTTTGGGCCTCACGACCAAAGATGGCAGCACCTGAGTCGAGGCGGCAGGATTGAAACAAGGATAAAATGAGGAGAGCAAAGGAGACACACGGTTATTGCCTGTGAAAGACTGCAGTTCTCAAAGATGGCTCCAACAGTAGCTCCCTCTCTGTATATTTTAAGATGTGCCTTTGACAAACTCCTGTTGAAAGGTGAGGTCCCTGTCCCATCTCTTTGTAACTGGGCAGATTTTGTGAATGTTCTCATTTGAATATGGTGCACTGATACTGTGCGATTGCCGAGCGAAGTCATAAAAGAAGTTCTAACTTTTGCTTTCTTCGCTGGGATACCCATTCTTTTTGTTTTTAAGTTTATTTATTTATTTCGAGAGAAAGAGTGAGTGCAAGTGGGGGGAGGGAGGGGCAGAGAGAGACAGAGAGAGAGAGAGAGAGAGAGAGAGAGAGAAAGAGAATACCAAGCAGGCTCTGAGCCAGACGTGGGGCTCGATCTCGCAAACCGTGAGACCATGACCTGAGCTGAAATCAAGAGTCACATGCTTAATAGACTGAACCACCCAGGCGCCCCTGGGATACTCATTCTCGATGGCTTCAGCTATCAGGGCAGTCTGCTCTGGCCCTTTCTGAGGTGACCCTGCTGTGAGAAAGCCCAATAGCCCGCATGGAGGAGACCCAGGACTATATAAAAAAAAAGTTACCCAGCCAGACCTACATGCTTCAGCTCCAGCAACCGACTGCAACTGCAGGAGACACAAAGCACAGGGAATCCGAAGTCCTCAGTTGAGTCCTTTCTGACCCTCAGCCGCCGGTGAAAGACAACAAAATGGTTATTGTGGTTTTATGCCACAAAGTTTCTGTTAAGTAGCCAGAAGGAACCTAAACACTGTCTTTTAAGGAAGTTTCTGCAAAGCTTTTCACCTGTAACTTCCGTGTAACTTATAGCCAATTGACCAGGACTCAGTCACATAGTCATACTTACCTGCAAACAGGTCTCGGGTGAGACCCTGTACTCTGTGAGACGTGTGCCCCGCTAAGATCCTATTACTGCGGAAAAGGGGACAGAGGATTTTAGGACAGAACTACGGCCACAGCTAAGAAAGGAACTCTTTGAAGGACTGGAGACACATGAATACAATGTACTGATTAAAAAAAATGATAATTCCTGAAATATCACCTAATATGTATCCAAATCTATATAGGTTCTTTATTTGCAACTATCGTGATCTAGTGAAGATTCAAGTTAATTTACAGGAGTAGATTTTAACATGCAAGTTAGAAGTAGTAGCTTCAGGTTCAAGGTGGTGTGCTTTGGCCAACGCACCTATTTTCCAAACCTTCCTAACTTTCCAAATTCCTTGTTGGCATGATCTAATGCAAAGGAGGGAGAGAGCTGCGTTTATTGGGAACCACAAATGTTGCATTCCCAGCATGCTGAGAATGTATGTTATGTATGTTATGTATGTTATGTATGTTATGGTGGCAAGCCCAATGAGACCGAAGGTGGACCAGTCTGGATCTCCATATGCAAACAAAAGTTCACCGCAGGAATGAGAGGAAAAGACCACCTCCCTTAGGAGAAGAGCATGAACTCATCCCGCCAGGCTTGGAGAAAGGCAAGGCTAGAGATGAAGGCGTGCGATGACAGTCGATGGGGGCAAATCTCCACCCGACCTCTGGAACCACACCAGCTCCCTTCGCAGGAACATCTATCTGGTCACTGCACTCATTTTGTACTGAATTTGCAGAAATGTAAAGCAAGGGGACGCTGCCTAATAAAGTCAACTGCTAACAAGGTATTCATGCCAGCCAGAGAGAGAATGATCCTGTGACTTGATCTACGACAAAATGCAGAGAATTGTTTTGCTATGCTCCGACGGCCATGCGGGGAGGCTGAGTCTGAGGGAGGCTCCCTCCCACCACCCGATGGGCAACAAGACCTCTCTTCTAGTAAACAAAACTTGCGTGAAATAAGGCATTTTTCTTCTCCCTTTGTCTGAGACCAAATAATTCAAAGAGACATGGCACGATCTCTAACAGAACACTCCCCATCCCCCCGCTGTAAACGTCAGCAGAGAATTCATTACGGGTATGAAAAATTGTAGTCCAAACACATGAAGACGATCTAAAGAATTAGAATAAATGCCTCCCTCTCCTCTGTGGACGATGTTACTGCAAGAAATAAAACAAAAGCGGGGCGCCTGGGTGGCTCAGTCAGTTACGCATCTGACTTTGGCTCAGGTAATATCTTGCAGTTCATGGGTTCAAGCCCCGAGTCAGGCTCTGTGCTGACAGCTCACAGCCTGGAGTGCACCTCAGATTCTGTGTCTCCCTCTTTCTGCCCTTCGCCTGCTTGCACCCTGCGTCTCTCAAAAATAAATAAGCATTAAAAACATTTTTGTAAAAAACAGTAGGCAAAATGGTGGTACCTGGGTGGCTCAGTCGGTTGAGCGTCTGACTTCAGCTCAGGTCATGATCTCACAGTTTCTGGGTTCGAGCCCCACATCGGGCTCTGTGCTGACAGCTCGGAGCCTGGAGCCTGCTTCGGATTCTGTGTCTCCCTCTCTCTCTGCCCCTCCCCCACTTGTGCTCTGTCTCTGTCTTTCAAAAATAAATAAAAATGTTTAAATTTTTTTTTAAAAAGTAGACAAAATGAAACAAGCAAAACCTTAGAAACTCTCTAGATTGTATTTTTACCAGAATTGTGAAACTATTGTGCATATATACACACATACACATTTACATTATATCAGGCAATTTAAAAGAAAAGAAATATTAGGCTGATAACAATTTTTTTTTGGTCTCAATAAATTCCAGAAGACATTGCAGTAATGCCTACCAAGTTTTGAGAGGGGAAAATAAAATAAAATAAAATAAAATAAAATAAAAGGATTGTGATCACAGAATACAGTATTTGGCCAAGCTATTTTAGGGAAATAAGAACAACAGAAATCTCAGACAGCCAAACCAAGCACAGACCTTCTCTGAAAATATTACTCACAAAAGGACTTCAAATGAAAGGAAGAAAATAAACCAAAATAAAGACCTCTAAAGTGGAGTGGGCTGGTATGGAGATGGTGGGAGAAATAAATTTGTAAAATGTAAAAGTCAATTCCTAAATTAATATTATGAAACATAATGCATGTGTCTAATATAATTCTCTAAAGAAACCATGTAAGCCATAAAGCATTTTCTTAATTTAGTTATAAAATACTAGCTCATTCTAACAAAACTGAAAATCCAAGTTGGCAGGGAAGAGGGTATGTGAAATTTCTCCGCATTCTACCAAAGGAATTAATGGCTTATGTAACTTCCCTGAAATAGATGTAAGAATATGGGTAAAAATACATTTTCTAAAACCGCAAAGATAATGAGTACTAGAATAGACATTTGTTGTTTAACTTTTCATGGGAAAGTGATTTTTTAAAAACCTAGCAGTACTATCAAATAAATCATTAAAGGATTAAAAAGCATTAAAACAAATAATTTTTACGTGGGGTTGCATTCCTTAATTTGCAAATAAATGCAAATATGTTTATTTCATTTCTATCCTCAGATTTAGAAACACCCTTTTAAAATTTCTTAATTCTTGGGGCGCCTGGGTGGCTTGGTCGGTTAAGCGTCCGACTCCAGCTCAGGTCGTGATCTCACCGTCCGTGAGTTCGAGCCCCGCGTCGGGCTCTGTGCTGACAGCTCAGAGCCTGGAGCCTGTTTCAGATTCTGTGTCTCCCTCTCTCTCTGCCCCTCCCCTGTTCATGCTCTGTCTCTCTCTGTCTCAAAAATAAATAAACGTTAAAAAATTAAAAAAAAAATAAATAAAATTTCTCAATTCTTGACTTTTATTTTACTTGGTCAACTGTTTGGTTTTCTCAGTTAAATATCTCACAGTCAGAGAAAATCTTTCTGCATTTATTTATTTATTTATTTGTAGTTCACTGAGACATCTGGAAGCCTCATGGACACTGGAAGAAGGGCTATATAACCTCCTTGTCAGTTTCCTTCAGCCAAAGACCACGAGGAACACTCGGGTTACTGAACAAAGTTAGGTGTTTAGACTCATTGCAAAGAAGGAGGATGCACTTGGGAACCCTGAGGAATCTCAGGAAGAGGGTATTAGAAAAGACACACTATAGCATTGGGACATGTGCGGGGAGGGGGGTGGGCGGGGGAGGGCGGGGAGGGGAAGGTTCATGTAAATGGCCTGTGCTCTGGAGTGGATATTATCAGAAAGTGGGGATAATTCTATGATGGAGTGCCTTTAGTCTTATCTGGAAGGACAGAAGGTATGACTGGCAAAGAAGTAGCAACCACTCATATTGGTCACAATAGGGGCCAGTTTGGTGATGTTGTGTGGTTTGGACAATGTTCATGCTTCCATTTGTAGTCGGAGACGATTACGGAGTGGTCCTGTGCTTGCCTGGATCCAGCATCGTCCCAGAGGGGTCTGGTCTGAGGTTGGTATGTGCATTGACCACCACAACGTAACCGTGGCAGCCAGACCAGCCCTCAGATGTCCGTGACTGCTCTTCTCTTTCTCATCCTTTATATAAGCACTTTGATATATGAACACACACGCACCATGAAAAGTTTTACGTATTTTATTCTATCTGACGCATTTATTCTTACTTCATGCATCTACGATATGTAATGGATATGGACAGGTGTATATTTAAATCTTTAAGGAAGTGATGTATTTGATTGCAGAAATAAAAAGGAACAAAAAAGCAAAAAAGGAAAATCATTTGCACCGTAACTGCCCTCAGTTGAATTCAACATACGTGAACAATTGGGACCAGAAACAGATTGCCTACTTTCAGGGATTATTAAAATAGTTAGTTGACTTTATTTCGGTATTGAATAAACAAAGCTTTCTGTGTTCCTTGACTGAAGTTAATAGTTTTGTGATTTGCAGGCCAGATTCTCATTGCCCGCAGAACACTTGAAGAGACCATCCATTCTGATCCATGAAGTGAAAGCTGAGACTATTCTCAGCTGCTGAGGCAAGAGAGAAGGCTGGATGAACACTAGAGTGAGGGAAGACTGAACGCTTCCTCTCATACACAGGTGTCGCGAGCTCCAACATCTGCAGGCATTCAAAGGTTTCTAGAAGGCACTAGGAGTAGGATGGCTGTTCAGCATTACCTTTTTGCTCTCTTTCAAAGACAAGTTTTGAAACTGACAATAAAATATTCGCCATAAATCAAAATGCTCCTGCCTCACTCCTTACCTGAGCCGAGAAAACCACCTTCACCCAAGTCCAGCCTACTTTGCTTTTCCACCTATTCCTGGCCCCTGCTCCCAGGTTCCTCTCGCGCTCCATCCTCCTGGCTTCTTCTGATACTTGGTCGCTTCCTGCTTCCTGAACATGAAATGAACTTTGCATCTGGGGACTTCCATTTTCACTCCAACTGGGATGAACTGAGCTGCCTGCCAGCCGTAACCTTGACCTCCTGACCACTTCCATATATCCTTCAAGACATCATGGGTGAACGACTCCTCTTCCAAGAAACCACTCCTGAGGTATGATTAGGTTGTCCCCTTTCTAGCACAGCATTGACTAGCACGCAACACGGGCCCTGCAGGTCAGGCATTGTGCCTGATTACCTTTGTGATCCTGGAACTTAGGACAGGCTAATCAAATAGGCTAGAGTAAATGAATGTTGACTTATGGATGCAAATGGACAGAATACAGCTTTTAACCATAGAATATACTTCATGCCATTTTTTCCCCCAGGGGTGGTAATGGGTTTTTACTGACTCATTCCACTGTATCTTTGAACTGGTACCCAGATCTCAAGTCTTGGCATAGCATTCCTTTGCACATCTTACTGTATTCTTCATCAGGGAGTCCGCAGGCTGCCAACCAATAACCGTGCAGGTACTGTCTGCCTCCACTGCTCATGCTTCCCCTTGCTTGTCACCTCCCCCGAATGGAGACACACAGCCCCACCAATGCCTGAATGATCTACATCCACAGATCTGCCTAATACACCCCTTCTCTCCCCATCCACAGTAACTGGAAGAACCATAGAATTGCCTACAAAGGTATTTTCATTCAGGATGACAGAACATCTCCCTCCATTATGGGTAATTACTGGTGCCATAGCTCATATGTTCCTTCAAAACACAGAAATATATTCTTGAAGCCCCAAACTCACACACACACACACATACACACACACAGCAAGAGCACGAGAGACCAAGAGAGCGTCCCATCACCTTGCAGTGAATTTCAACAGGTCCTCCTTCCCAGGAAATAAGCTTAGACAACACCGGGACCCACAAATTCCAATCAACTGACAGTCAGCAACACAGAGGTTACACATTTATTTGTGTATCTCTAACACACCACACGCCTACCTGTCCCTGCCCCCCGAAGACTTCCTGCTGCACCTTTAAACCTGTGTCCCTCTCTTATTTTTAGGAGTCCACATACGTTTAACTAGTAACTTCAAGCTCTAGTCTAGAAATTTTTATGATGATGTGCTACATCTGCACGGCACAGTATGGTAGCCACTAGCCACATATGGCTACTGGGCACTTGCTACGTGGCTGGTGCAACTGAGGAACTGAATTCTGAATTTCATTTCATCTTAATTCATTTAAATTCAAATAGCCACATATTGGCCACCATATTGGACAGTGCAGCTCTAAATGATTCCAGCCAAGCAGGCTCGAGCACCAAAGTAACAATCTGAAACTTTCAGAAGAGTGGGAGCAGACTCTCCAGGAGAGGGACTGAATGAAAATGCACTGAATATTCGCGCATAGGGTGGGATCACTGCCCTCTCCAAGGAGAACCGCGGCAGGATGGTCAGAGGCAGCTGAAGACGGCCTTGAGATGAAGCCAGGGCAAGACAGGACCTAATGGGGTCCTAATGGGATGTGGGATATGGAAATGAAGCAAAAAAGGAGGGGTCGGGATGTGGAGGAAGTGGAGGGAGAAGATACCTCCCTGTGGGTTTATTTACTACCACCGGGCCTAAATCCTCCCTAGACCCTCTTCCCCTCCCCCATCACTATACATTTTAATGGCAGGACCATTAAGTATCTCCCAGAGCAAACCTCCCATTCCATGGAGGAATAAACTGAGGCCCGGAGGGAGCTGTCCAGAGTCCTGTTGACTCTGCAGAAGAACTGCAGCCAGAACCTTCCCACCCCACGGGCGCAGCTCCACTAAAGGAAGGCAGAGCTGCGGAAGGAGAACTGCAGGGAGACAATGAGCAGGCAGAGGGCGGCCCCGAAGAGGCACCAGCGAAGCGAGAAGAAGCTGTAGCCGGAACCCTCCTGGGCGCTTGGCTTGGAGGCCCCTGAGAAGGTGCAGGTGGTGGCCTCCTCCTCCAGCAGCTTCTCGCTGGGCTTCCAGTGCACGACGCCCTCCTGGCAGGCCTCGCAGAACTCGGGGCGGTGCGGACCCGCGTCCGGGCGGCTGGCCACGTGGATGCGGTACTGGCCGCCGTCTTCCTCGTAGCACTGCTCGCGCAGGCTGGTGATGAGGTTGTCCACCAGGCTCTCGATGTTCTCCTCCAGCATGCTCGACTCGTCCAGCCGCGCCGTGCCGCACTCGTGGCACAGCTGCTTGAAGACGCGCATGCGCACCGAGCCCGCCCGCTGCTCGCGGTCCAGGTACATGTGGAAGAGGATGACCACGTGGGTCGACTGCCAGGTGTGCCAGCACCAGGAGCAGTGGAACCTGCGGGGAGGGGAGGGAAGGATGCAGAAGGTGGGCCTCCCTCCCCGTGACAGCCTGGAGGAGCCCGGAATGGAAGGGCCCTGTGTGCCTGTGCTTAGAGATAGAGGCGGCTTGTTCACTGCCCCCTGGGCTCCTTAGCGCTCGGCAGGCTCTGCCTCCTCCCACTGAACCCCGCTGGGCCTGGAGCAGTGTCTTCAGAAATCTGGCACTGGAGCTATCTGGCTTCCAGCGGGCTCTCCTGCCTGCCTCCTGCACGCCCTTCTGTGGCCTCAGCTCCGCGTAACACAATGCACTCTGGACATGCACCTGTGCACTGCACAGAGCTCACCCCCCCCCCCAATCTGGGCCTTATTTTTCATGCGTGCATTGCAGAGTAATGGTGTCCAATAAGGCTCTTTTCATTCAGACGTCCCCTGACTCGGAGATGGCTCGCTCATGCCTCTCGCCTGCTGTGGAGAGAAAAGGAGATGCTTCTAACTACCGACCATAAACCACCAAGAATACTTGGGAGAAAAACCACCAAGAATCCAGCAGATGGACTGCTGGATGGGTGATGGGGCAGCAGGGGAGGACTGAGAGACTTTGGTCCCTGTACCGTCACAAAGAACATTCTCTTACGCCTTGACGAGTAACCCCTAGACCCTGCTCCAGCCCTGCAACAGACACTGGAAAAGTGGGCCGTAGTCGGCATCCCCCTCTACACACATGCACATTTACATTCAGGCCACTCCGTCAAACCTGGACCCCCTAGAGTCCCAGCCTCAGAAATTGTGGAAGGAAGTGGTCTGGGACTCATCTAGCCGAGCCCCACTCCCTCAGCCCCCACCCAGTGCTTGCACACCTTCAGTAATGGAACACTCATTACCTCCAGGACAGTTTCTTTCAACCTTGAGATGAACCTCTTCCAGGAGGACCTTGTTACATCAGCTTTGTAGTCAGGGGTCCCGTGGACCCCTGACTGTCCTTACTGCTGACCCTCTCTGGGTCCCCGGTACAATGGCTCTGAAGGACCTCTGACAAGGAACTCAAATTCAGTCCAACAGATACCACCTAGCCCCTACTTTATGCCAAGCATCACATAGTCCAGGCCGGGGGGTAGAGATGAGGCCAAGATTGCCCCCGAGGCCTGGAGCCCACCGACAACACAAGCACAGAACAGTACCCGGCATAGCTCAAGGCAGGATTGGCCCACAGAGCAGCCTGACCCCCAGAAGGGGGTCCCCACCCTGCTGGGCCAGAGTTGTGGGGCACCAAGATTAATGCATCTCAAGGCTTACAGGGAGAGTGAGCCTGTGCACATAATAAGCACAGGAGTGGCAGTTCTGAAGGCCTGCCTGAGGCCACCTGGGAGCCACAGGTCACCAGCCAGGATAGGACCAGTTGAGACCTGGGGCAAGGAGGAGCCACAGGCCCATACAGCTCAGCCCCTAATCCCCTGGGCCCGTGACCCAAGTTTCCAGGCCTTTGCACTCCTCCCAACGGCCACCTCAGGAGCTTCATGTTTTCCGTCTCCTCCTTCTCTACCTTGTTAATCAAACCAATCCAGAGCTGTTTCCTCTCCCTCAAGCTTCACCTCAGACCTTAAATTTCAAAATACCAGACCTAGCGCAAGGGGACCATAAGGATCATCTAGTCAACCTTTCATTTTATTGAGATGAAAACAGAAGCGGAGAGAAAGAGAGCCATCCATGTGCACCCAGCTAGTCAGAGACAGAGTCAGGACCCGGTCTCATATTTACAGGTCTTAGCTCCCCACGGACAGCTTCCTACCCACGGTCTGCCTCCTGATTCCACCTTCACCGGCATGCTGCACCTGAGGCGTTACACATACAAACATGCATGAACAACCCGGTGTGTGTGTCCACACCCCCAAAATACAGCCCCTTGTCGGCCTCCCTGGGGGTCTAGGGGCATTATCTGTCCTTGAATCAGTGGACCCAGGGAAGAGGCCTACACAGACCCTGAAGATGAGCTTGAGGCAGCTTGGGCAGGGCATTCTGTGGTCCTGATTCCAAATCACACCCTAGAAGGAGAGGCATGTGCGTTTCAGATGGACATGTCCCCTGAGCCTATGGAACTCCTTGCACTGTGGAAGTCACAAGGGTCCTATAAAGCATAGGACACTGGGCTCTAAGGTCTTAAGGGAAATCATGCCCAAAGCTAAGTCCTTTGGCCGCTGGCCCATAGACAATAGAGCTGGAAGGGTCTTGATTGGCCAACTTCCGGTATTCAGATCAAATTGGACTGAGTTGACTAACTAGACTTAGGACCGGAGCACAGGCCCCAATCCTAAGCTAAAGTTTTCTCAGCGGACCTCATGGCCTCCTCTCTCAGTCCCCACCATTCTGTAAGAGACTACGAAATGTGCAAACATCTAAAATGTCAAAGATTGCAGGGCCATTGTAGCTCTTCGTTTATTATAGAAAACCAAGACCCAAAGACAGAACACAACTTGTTAAGGTCACCCAGGGAGGGAATGATACAGCTGGAATTAGAACCCAGGCCTCTCTGACCCACCTGGAAGTCCTTCTCTGCCCCCTCACCTGAGCTGACCCCAGGACCGGGCTCCATTTGATCTCTGCATCTCCACTTGGAAGGTGCCCCCAGGCAGGCCTGCCTACAGGCCCCTCCTCCCTGGGCCGCTCACCTGCCCGAGGCATGCTGTTCCAGGTACTGCTTCCAGCCAGGGGCCAGCTCGTTGAGCTTGAGGTTGGGATCCATGATGAGTTCCCAGCTGTCGGCCGGCTTGGCCACCTCCATCTTCTCATAGAAGACTTTCTTCCACTCGCAAGTGGTCAGGCTGGTGGTACACATGGTCTTGTTGGCAAGGATGGAAGTTTCCGTTCAGCCTGCGCGAGAACACAGAAGGAGCCCAGGTAGGTGCAGAGCAGTTCCGTCTCTGCCGTCTGAAAATCCTCATCAACCGGACCAGAGGGAACAGGACCCAGCAACCTCCTTTGTCACCCTGGAAGTGGTTACCATGGCAGCTGGGCAGGGAGCCAAGAGCCAGGGCTGGGGAGGAGGGAAGTCCCAAAAGAGAGTTCCAGGGCCCCGAGCTGGGCTTGGGAGGCAGGGCTGGGTAGTGACACCGAGAGGAAGAAGCAGGCTGGAAGGCTCAGGCCCGGGTCGGACCTATCCAGGCCTTCCAGGATCTCCACCCTCCTGCTTCACCTACTGCTCTCCCAGGCATTCTGCACAGCGTGTGCTATGGTAACTGTGACCCCCTAGGGAGCCAAAGAGAAACAAGGGATGGGGGGGTGCAAAGCCTGCAGGTCGTACACCCCTGATGTGTGGGAACCATCATTCACCGTGCACCAAGCACCAACTGCTTGACCTGTGTGCTGGCCAAGGTGGGAATTCGTTCCCCCTTCAGCCAGATCAGGAAACCGAGGTTTACACAGCTCCCAGCGGCCTCATTCTACATTCACATCCAGGCTTTCCAACGCCAAGCTCATTTGCTCAAATGCATACTGCTCAATGCAGTACTCTTGAGCTCCTGACACATAGGGGTGGGGACAGAAGTAGGATGCCCTTTGCTCAGAAAGATCTCAAGCCAGCTGTGAGATAGAATGCAGTTTAGCACGCCGTAAAAAAACACAAGAATAACAGTCCAGATGCAGAGAGTCATAGAATTGTTAAAGCACATATTTGGCTCCCGGTCCCAAGCTGCACTAAGAAGCTTCTGGAGGAAAAAGGTTGTTCTGTGCTGCAAGCTGCTGCTGCATCAGCTGCTACTGAAACAGGCCAGGCAATAGGGTACCCACAGCTCCCTCAGGCCCAATTTAAGTACTTCAGAGACTAGGAGGGAACTTGACTCCAAATTTGCATAATCCAGACGAAGACACAGACACCTGGGGGAAGCAGCCCTGGAGGGGAAAAGACCAGGTGGTTGGGCAGCTTCTCCTGGCTCTGCCTTGTGTCTGCTCGGCCTCAGAATCCAAGAGTTTCCCTCAATGGACTTCTGTCTACCCACCTGCACAGGAGAGGCCGGCTAGATAGCATCTAGGGCCTCTTCCAGAAGTAATCAGCTCATTCTTTTTATTTTTAATTTTTTTAAGTTTATTTATTTATTTGGAGGGGAGAGACAGAGAGAGAGAGAGAGAGAGCAAGCAGGGTAGAGGCAGAGAGAAAGGGAGACGGAGAATCCCAAGCAGGCTCTGTGCCATCAGCACAGACAGAGCCCGATGTGGGGCTCGAACTCACCAACTGTGAGATCATGACCCGAGCTGAAATTAAGGGTCGGACGCTCAACGAACTGAGCCACCCAGGTGCCCCAGCTCATGATTTTTTTTTTAATGTTTATTTATTTTTGACAGAGAGAGAGAGAGAGAGAGAGAGAGACAGAGCATGAGTGGGGGAGGGGCAGAGAGAGAGGGAGACACAGATTCCGAAGCAGGGTCCGGGCTCTGAGCTGTCAGCACAGAGCCCGATGCGGGGCTCAAACTCACAGACTGTGAGATCATGACCTGAGCTGAAATCGGACGCTCAACCGACTACTGAGCCACCCAGGCGCCCCATCATGATTCTTTAACCTGGAAATCGGATCCCTGGGAATGTGGAGGTGATGAGAGAGCAGAAGGCGGGCTGAGGACAAAGTGCAAGTTAGCACACACCCTCCGCCCCAGGTGGGATGTGTGTGATATTCCTCAGGCACTCCTGGCTGCCCAAAAGCAAAGAAAGGAAAGAAAACAAATGTTTAACTCATAGGGATCATAGAGTCTCCATCAATTTACAAATGTCTTAGTAAATTACAAGAAAAAGACAAACTTATCAATAGCCTAATCTCCGGAAACCCATAGACTCAGTTTCCTGGAACCCCAACATCACGCCTCTATCGTGATACGGGGAACAAAGGCAAGAAGGCAATGGCAAGTAAAATTAAATTTCCTTATAACCTGCAGCCTGCTGACAAACACTTGAGGCAAATACAGAGTAGAACATTTCTCTAGGAACCTCCTACCGTCCTACTGTCAACGCCTTTAGAGGGAAAACAACCTTAGCTTGACCATAGCAAGGCCTCAAGTATCTTTTGCATATCAAAGTCCTATTGGAAGCCTCCCTTTTGACTTTACCTCCCCAACTCCAAAGTATATAACCTGTCAGTCTTCACAACCCCAGTGCAGCTCTTTCTGCCTCAGGGTCCTGTTCCCGTGCTTTTATTAAAGCACCTATTTTGCACCAAAGAGGTCTTCAAGAATTCTTTCTTGGCCATCGGCTCCGGACCCCGCCATCACCCCAAAACCTCATTAGAGGCACAGACCGGGAATACAGCATTGGAAACATTTCTGGGAACTGGAAGAGACTTTTCAGTGCTGAGTTCCAGTCTTGACACTTGTCTCCAAGCGGTTTTTGCGTTGGATGAGGTCTGGGACAATACCCTTGGGTCATATCTTGGAATGGGAAAGTGTCCCTCTACCAGCTTTGTGCCAGAGATCTCAGAAAGGGCAAAATTACTTGACCGGGAGCTCTAGAAGAGACTATTCTTTTTTTTTTTTTTAATGTTTATTTATTTTTGAGAGAGAGAGAGAGCGCGCGCGCGAGCATGAGTGGGGGAGGGGCAGAGAGAGACACACACACACAGAATCCAAAGCAGGCTCCAAGCTCTGAGCTGTCAGCACAGAACCCGAGGTGGGGCTCGAACCCATGAACTGGGATATCATGACCTGAGCTGAAGTCAGATGCTTAACCAACTGAGCCACCCACACACCCCTCGAAGGGACTATTCTTAAAAATCTGATTTCTTCATTGAGCTCTTTATCTCTTGACATTGAAGTAAGACATCTGAAGCTCAGAAATGGGAAATGACCTGGCCGAAGCTTTAGCAGGGCCGCTCACACCTCCTCAGGGCCAGCTGCCAGCGGAGGTGAGACAGGTCAGAGGACCGGTGAGTTCCCAGGAATTGAATGAACTGAGGAGCTTATGGCCCAGCCTGGAGCCACCTGCCAGGAGTGAATCTGAAAAATATTGTGCCGTTGTTGCCAGAACAAATGACAAAGAAGGAAAACCAAAAAGATAGAGGGTGAGACTTATCCGGGTTCATCTGTTTGTTTTTACCCAAATGATGCAATCCCCTTAGGCCTAGCATCAGGTTTAATTTAGAATGGGAGCCCTCTAGGCAGAGACCAATGTAATTCATCTTTCTATATAACAGCCCTGTTTTCTCTCAAGAAAAAAAAACCGTGCTTGAGATACAACCAATGAACACAGATATTACCTCAATTTTCTGCAAATGGCTCTGGTTTGCTCCAGAAGCCACAAATTAAGAGCTCACTAATGTAAAAATGTGTACAGCTGTGGCCACATCACGCACTGGCAGTTTCATTATACGTTACTGCTGTATTTTTAATTTAGAGAATAATTTTTATAAAGGAATTTTTATTCCTTTATAAAATAAATTACTATGCACCTGTATTCTGCAAACAAAATTGGCCAAGGGGAGAGGGATAGAAGAACCAGTCTCCTCTTCAACTTGGAATGTGAGTCAATACATATTAACAAATACTTTTTGCAAGGTGCCTGGGTGGCTCAGTTGGTTGAGCATCTGACTTCGGCTCAGGTCATGATCACACGGTACGTGAGTTCGAGCCCCGCATTGGGCTCTGTGCTGACAGCTCGGAGCCTGAAGCCTGCTTCGGATTCTGTGTCTTGCTCTCTCTCTGCTCCTCCCCCACTTTCACTCTGTCTCTCACTCTCAAGAGTAAATAAACATTTAAAAAATTCTTAAAAAAAATACTTTTTGCAAAATGTCCATTACTGAAATGTTACTTGTGTGAATAACACAGGGGATGACAGTGCAGAGTCTAAAATATAAAAGTAATAAAGAGTTGGGGAGGTGAGTATGGTGGGGTTTTAGAGTGGTGGGAGTCCGGAGTCAACGGCCAAGAAAGAATTCTTGAAGACCTCTTTGGTGCAAAAGGTGATTTTATTAAGCACGGGAATAGGACGCTCAGGCAGAAAGAACTGCACTGGGGTTGTGAAGACTGACAGGTTATATATTTTGGAGTTGGGGAGGTAAAGTCAAAAGGGAGGCATCCAGAAGGACTTTGATATGCTAAAGAGGACTCCTAAGATACTTGAGGCCTTGCTGTCATCAAGCTAAGGTCGTCTTCCCTCTAGTAAGGCATTAACAGAGGGGGGTTAACAGAAGGGGGTTCCTGGAGAAATGTTCTACTCTCAAATATTGGTCAACGGGCTGCAGATTGTAAAGAAATTGAATTTTACCTGCCATTTTCATCTTGCCTTTGTTCCCCACATCACGATGGAGGAGAGGGTGATATGAGGCGCTCCAGGAAACTGAGCTTCTGGAGATTAGGCTATTGATAAGATTGCCTTTTACTTGTAATTTACTAAAGCCTTGGAAACTGATGGAAACTCCTGTCCTGCATGACTGTGATCTCTGTCAGTTAGCCATTTGTTTTCTTTCCTTTCCTTTGTTCTTGGGCAGCCAGGAGTGCCTGAGGAATGTCACACATACCCCACCTTGGGGGAGGGGGCCGTGCTAGCTTGGGCCTGCCCTCAGCTTGCCCTGGAGGAGACATCACTGGCGGGTTTTTGGAAACTAACTATAAGTAACCCTTATCCCAGAGATTTCTATACAGTCTTGAGGGGGGGATATACCCCCTCTACCCACTCTAGGCCCAGGAAAAGCCCTTGTCATTGCCAGACATTATTACTGATGGGAAAATGTTCCAGAGGCGTTTGAGGGCCAAAGAAAAAAAAAGAAGGTTAAATAAAACCGAGTTCGCGGTTCAGGATATGTCTTAACTAAGCAACAAATCCAGAGGAAATGCAAGCTATGTCCTGTCTTCCCCTATCCCTCCACAATTCAAAGATCCATGGAAGGTGCTAGAGAACAAATCCAAGGTTCCCAGGGAATCTTCTTCAAGAGTGGTTAGCAAGGCCTCCCCATCCCCAGGATGCAGCACTTGGAGGCAGCACGGCCCAAACTCCACGCTCTGAGTGGGGGCTGACTCTGAGTCTGGGGGTGTTCCCATGGTCAGAATGGTACACAGCTCTCAGGGGATACAGTGAAGCTACTTCCAGGTAGCTTCCTGGAATTCAAGGGTCCAGCTTCTAAGCTTCAGGCACCTCGAAGTCTGTATTAAGGGCGGCCATATCTACGGTCACTGTTTTCAGGGCCTTATTCTCCGAGGCAAGAATTTCATGCACAATTGTCACACTATGTATGTCAAGTACATGCATAAAAAGAGTAGGGTGGGAGCAGAGAGTGCTCCCTGCTAGGAAAAGAAAAGATAAGAGGGGTTGAGTAAGCAAGTTAGTGGCTCAGGAAGAAAGACTATAGAATTCTCTGCTGAAAGGAGACAGTCAAATTCAGAGTGTCTGGAGATAACTTTCAGCAGATAAAGCCTATGCTGACTTCTGTCTAAGATGAGGGCCTCCGTCAATGTTCCTTAGCTATACTCAGAGAACCTGGCAGTTTCTGATGAGCTGAGGCTCAATACACACACACACACACACACACACACACACACAGCCATAGCTCCTCTCTGGGACAATCCCATGCATCATGACATAGTGATAAGGAAGCATGAGGAGCTCATGCCAGCTCTTAAAGCTTCCATTCTAAAATGACATTCACCACTTTCCTTCACGTTCCATTGGCCAAAGCAAATCATACAGCCAAGTCTGCAATGGCGCAGGGAAATATATCTTGGCAAAGGTGGAGTGTGGAGGGCATTTTAGGGAGTGGCACTGACTGTCTAAAGTTCTCTTTTGTCTAGCAAAAGAGCGGATGCAGGATTAAAAAGAGAGATGGTTACTGTCCAGGAAAAAGACAAGAGCCCCGAATAAGGGTCCTTGCCCCATATTTATTCAGATCAGAAGGCTTGTAAACGTGATGGGAGTGTACAAAGAGACAAAGAAACTAGCGACATTAACTTGTGGATGTGAGAGGGGAAAAGGGGGTTTTGAAGACATACAGTGTTTGGGGTTTGGGTAAATATAAAACAAAATCCAGGCACTGGGCAGATGGGTAGATGGTCGTTAACGGCAGACAGGAGGTGCTGTGCCTGTTTATCTTTGCCAGCCTAGGGGATGAGACAGATGGGGGAATAACCACAGTGTTGACAGGACACCTTTTCTTTTGTTAACCATCTCCTCTCCGGGCTGCTTTGCCTGCAGCTCAGCAGTCTAAAGTCCAATTCACCAATTTACCTGACCTGGCCCTATTCTCCTATGAGAGCAGCTTTCTGCTGTAGTACTAAACTTGGGGTGCTTTCACCCTGAATATCTAATCTTGTTATTCCTATGTATATGGCACCTTTGTGCCAATTCGATTTCAGGCCTTTGCCTCTCTCTATTTTGGGGGTTTCAGCACCCCCTCCCTATTTTGGGGTGCCTTTGCACCTCCCTATTCTTGGCACCTTTGTGCCTTCTTATTCTTGGAGTGCCAATCTGGTTACCCAAACTCGGGTGTGAGCATTTTATGACTTGGTGTTTCTTTATGCCTTATTAACCCATTGGTGTAAGCCTGGGGGATTCCTAAGCTTACCCCCACAACTGACTCTTATAAACAACAATAGAATCCATCACAGCACCCACCTGGACAATGAATGGGCACTGCCTGGAACAATGGAGCTGAACAGCTTCTATGGTACAGGGTAGTTATATATATGACATATATTTTGTTTGTTTATAGAGAGAAAGAGCGAGTGGGGGAGAAGGAGAGGCAGAGACAGAGGGAGCAGACTGACTGCTGCCAGTGCAGAGCCCCCTGTGGGGCTCAATCTCACGACCTTGAGATCACGACCTGAGCCGAAATCAAGAGTCTCGGCTGCCCAACTGACTGAACCACCCAGGCGCTCCATGACATATCTTTTTTAAAGACCAAGAAAATGATTGTCCTAATGTCAAGATAGTAGTTATCTCTGTGGGGAGGGGGGAGAGGTGATAGGAGATTATTACATATTATGGATAGGAGGGCTGGCAAAGATTTTTCTGACTGGGTATGTGTTATGCAGATTTCCATTGCATTGCGTAATTCTTTAAATTGTATATGTATGCTTTCTGTACTCTTCTGTATGTGTGATCTATTACACAATGTAAAACAAAATGGGTATAATCCCTGCCTTTCCCCATTGCTTAGATTGTCCCAAAGTACCAAATCTAGCAATAGGCCTTTTGAACATTTTCATTAAGATGGTCATAGATCATAAACTGAAAGAGGCCTAGAGAAACCATCATGCCCCTACCCTGAGAAAGGTATTAGGCAGATGAGCAAAGAAGGTGAAAGAAGAAAAGTATGGGAGACAGTGTCTGGCAATAGGAAGCTCTTGGTAAATGTTCTAGAACCTTGGACACCCATCTTCTATAGCACCTGCCATGCTGTCATTCCATTCCCTCCGCAAGACTGTCTTCTTCATCTTTTATGTTTTCTCCAGTGAGTAACAAAACCTCAAACTCATAGTAGGCGCTGAGTATTATCTTGTTTAATGAATGAATAGCAGCGAGGCTTTACTGTGTGTATCCTTTACAATTTAGACTTACTGTGGATTCCAGTAAGACAAGAACCATATAATAAATCTCCACAGACACCATCGTGTATAGATTTGCCCATTATAGAAGTACAATAGGTGTGAATTTCATTCAGTTCATAGCAACAAAGATTCATGTAATATCCAAGACGTGCTCGGATGAACAGTAGTGCAGAGAGGGACACACATACATGACCTGCCCGCGAAGGTACCCCTCAAACGCTGGGATTGAAGGGGAATTCGAATACTCATAGCTTCTTGGAATGACTTTTGTAGTTATAGGTCTAGAATATCATTTTTCCTGGCACTATAATCTTAACAATGCCATTTATCCAAAAGTAGGGGGGGACCCTAAATCTACCTACCCTCAAGGAGGATACCTAATTTTTAAATAGACTTCTTACTTCACTCGGACATATCAGACATGTTGGTCACCGTTTTAAGAAATATCAGAGACCATTATCTGTATGCTAGGGCTGAAGACCAGTCGTGTGCTGGGGGTGATGCTATTCGTAAACTGCTTAAGCAGATGAGCCTGAAGAGACATATTTCATTAAATCATAAGTCCATGCTGATATTTTCCAATGGAGCTTTAACATTATTGCAACTGTATTTTTACTCCAGTAATTTCAGCCTTTCTTCATATAAAATGATGTTATAAATGAATTAAACTAATATCAATAATTGTTTTGTCTGTCATCCCAGAGTTCAAGATGACAATACTACTGTTAGCCCTGTCAAAGCACTAGACAATTAATTAGATTAAATCATTAATTTTTTGTACGTCCCATTGGATATGCACACTCAAATTAGTTTATTTCAAGTGAAGAGTAATACATTACTGATGCCTTGATGACTTAATCACCTATATGACATATTGTATGCTTTAGTTGTATTTATTCATTCAACATTCAATAAATATGCCTCGAGTTCTTGTTATGTCTGGTTCTTTTCGAGGTGCTGGGAATAGCATAGTGCAAATAAGTTAAAAATCCTTCCTTCATGGTGCTACATTCTACTGAGAGAGATAAACAACAAAATGGTGCTGTGGTGGATGCTAATAGGACATGGGTTTTTGTTTAGTTTTGTTTTGTATTGTTTTGTTTTAAATCAACAGAAGAGGGAGATAGAGAATGGATGGATGGAAAGGGTTAGGGAGGGTCACAGTTTAGACAGTGTGGGGAGAAGGGGCGTCCTGCCAATGGGAGCACCAGCATCCCAGGTGGGGCAAACAGCAAGTGCAAAGTCCCTGTGCTCATTTCCTGAGGTCACCGGAACAAATTACTGCAGACTTGGTGGCTGAAAATAACAGAAATGTATTCTCACACGGTTCTGGAGGCCAAAAGTCTAAAATCAGTATCACTGGGCCAAAACCAAGGTGCAGGGCCACACTCTGTCCGGAAGCCCCAGACAAGAATCAATCCTTGGCCTGTGACCTCATCATTCCGATCTTCAAGGCCAGCATCCTGGAGTCTCCCTCTGGTCTGTCTTCCCATTCATTGTCTTCTCTGCGTGTGGTAGAATTTCTTTCTGCCTCCCTCTTATATATGTGATTGCATTTAGGGCCCACCCAGATAATCCAGGAAAACCTCCCCATTTCAAGGCTCTTAACGACATCTGCAAAGACCTTTTTGCTATGCGTGGTAACATTCCCAGGTTCCAAGGGTAGGACGTGACTATCTTTGGGGGCCATGATTCAGCCCAGCCCAGCCCCTCCAGTGGGAGTGCACCTGCGTGTCCAGGGAATAGTGAGCTGGCCAGCGTGGCAGAGTGGCTTCTCCCAAGCCAGCGTAGGACTAGAGGAGATGGGACACTGCACGAGAGCCAGACTGCACACGGCCTGCTCGGCCATTCACGTGAGCTGGTAAGAAGATTTCGATCAGCAGAGCATCATGCTGTAACTTAAATTCGAATAGAATCACCCGCGTGCCAATTTAGGAGTACACTGTGGGAGACAAGCAAGGATGCAGGGGGAGAAGTTAGGATGCTTTGCCAACATAAGAGAAGATCGTGTCACTGCAAGATGACAGACAGATGGGGTCAGACTCTGGTGATGTGGCCAGAGATTCTATACATACATTTTTTTTAAAAGTTTATTTTGAGAGAGAGAGAGAGAGAGAGAGAGAGAGAGAGAATGCAAGTTGGGGAGGGGCAGACAGGGAGAGAGAGAGAATCCCAAGCAGGCTCCATGATGTCAGAGCCCAACGTGGGGCTCGAACCCACGAACCACGAGATCCTGACCTGAGAGAAAGTCTAACACTTAACACACTGAGCCACCCGGGCGCCCCCATGCTAGACATATTTTGACAGGATGTACCAAAAGGTTGAATGTGGAGTATGTGTGAGACAGAAAAGTAGAAAGCGCCCCCTGGGTGTTTGACCTGAGCACCTGAGTGGCCATCAGAGAGGTAGGAAAAAGGAGGAGGAGGCTGGTGGGGAGATCAGCAGCACAGCGTGGAAGATGTTAAAATCTGAGAAATCCAAGCTGAAATGTCAAGTTGATATCCACATGTAGTTTAATTGTCTAAGTTATTGTACTATAAAAGCTGCACAATTTTAACTTGTAATTCTTACATGGCAACAGCTTCCAGTTATTGCTTCTTACTCAGTAAGAATTCAGCATTCGGTTACTGGAGGGTAAGGAAAGATGCTTAGAAAATACAGGCAGTCCATCCGCATAGTGATGTACGAGCCTTTTACACTCCTTGTCTGCAGTGACTCGATGTACGTTGACATGTCCAAGCTTTATCTATGGGAGTCCTTACTAGATAAACCCCACCTGGTTCATTGTACACAGTGGACCTAGAATTTCGGGTATTGCCATTGAAAATCTTGCAGATGGGGGCACCTGGGTGGCTCAGTCAGTTGGGTGTCCGACTTCGGCTCAGGTCATGATCTCGCGGTCCGGGAGTTCGAGCCCCGCGTCGGGCTCTGTGCTGACAGCTCAGAGCCTGGAGCCAGTTTCGGATTCTGTGTCTCCCTCTCTCTCTGACCCTCCCCCGTTCATGCTTTGTCTCTCTCTGTCTCAAAAATAAATAAACGTTAAAAAAAATTAAAAAATAAGAAAATCTTGCAGATGTAGCTCTTGGTTTTAAATTTGGGGCAAACTACCCACTGACCTCAATGTTAAAATGCAAGACATATATGTTCTCGAAACACCCCTTTTTGGATGTATCCAACTCAACCTCAGATTTATGAAATCCTTTTTCATCTTGCCTTAATATGAAAGCTTTTACATTGATCTCTTCTCCTTTGCGGCACTACCAAGTTTTCCCTCTGAGCACAGAGTGTATTCGGATGAATATGTGTACCACACATATTTAAAAGAGGCTTCCAGAAGGGGTGACGCTTGCATGACCCTTGATGAGTCAGCAATTGACTGGCTAACCAAATCAGGGGGATAAGTGTATTGTAAGCAGGGGGAACGAGCAACAAATATTTCAAGGACAAAATAATCTAGCATCATTTTGGAAACTCTGTATCATTTAGTATATCAGCATCACAGGGAGCAGTGATAAAGAGGCCGGGGAGATATGTGGGAGCTGGATTACGAAGGATTTTTTTTAATTATTTTATTATTTTTATTATTTTTATTTCTTTCTCAGTTTTTTTTTTCAGGTTTAAGTCCAGGTGTGCAGTGTGGCCATCTGGCTCACATATATTGTGAAATGATTACTGGTGTCATTGCACTAGGCAGCCATCATCTCATGGAGACACCACAAAAAAAGAGAGCAAAAAAAGAAAAGACCATTTTTTTCCTTGTGATGAGAACCCTTAAGATTCACTCCTGGGGCGCCTGGGTGGCGCAGTCGGTTAAGCGTCCGACTTCAGCCAGGTCACGATCTCGCGGTCCGGGAGTTCGAGCCCGGCGTCGGGCTCTGGGCTGATGGCTCAGAGTCTGGAGCCTGTTTCCGATTCTGTGTCTCCCTCTCTCTCTGCCCCTCCCCCGTTCATGCTCTGTCTCTCTCTGTCCCAAAAATAAATAAACGTTGAAAAAAAAAAAGATTCACTCCTAACAACTTTTCTATATATCATACAGCAGCGTTAGCCATAGTCGTCAAGTTTTACATTCCCTCCTTAGTCTTTGTTTATCTTCTCACCGCAAATTTGTACCTGTGGACCCTTTTCCTCCTAGTTCCCCCTCCCCCGACCCCCTGCCTCTGGTAGCCACAAATCTGATACCTTTTTCTATGACTTTGTTTTTCTGTATTAGTTGTATTTGTTGGGGGATTTTTTGTTTTATTTTTGGGGGATCCACATATAAGCGAGATCGTACAATATTTGTCTTTCTCTGTCTGACTTACCTCACTTAGCATAATCCTCTCAAGGTCCATCCAAGTTGTTGAAAATGGGACAATTTCCATATATATATATATACACATGTATATGTGTATGTATATACACATATGTATATATATACATGTATATATACATATATATGTACATATATACATATGTATATGTACATATACATATATACACATGTACATATACATATACATATGTACATGTGTACATATACATATATACATATGTACATATACATATGTACATGTATATACATATACATACACATATGTGTGTGTGTATATATATATATATACATATATATATATATATATATATATATATATATCACAACTTCTTTATCCATTCATCCATTGATAAACACAGGTTATTTCCATGCCTTAGCTATTGTAAGTAATGTTGCTATAAACATAGGGATGCAGATGTCTTTTCCAGTTAGTGGAAAGATCCTTAAACACCATTCAAGACTTGAGATTTTGTCTTAGAGGAGATGTGGAATCACTGAATTGTTTTAAGACTGAGGTTTGTGATCAGATTTGCATATTGGTAATGGGCCATTTAAAGCCAATGTTCTCTCTCCCTTTTCGCCATAAACTGGCTAGTGTTTCCAATGCTGTTCTCTTAACATTCTAGCCCTGGGTGGTTCTGATCTACTAAGCTTCTTGCAAACCCAGACCTCTCTGTAGGAAGATGGGAAGAACCTTCATTCTATCACACAAAACAACTCCATAGAGCGTTCTGTTGTGTACAACTAATTGAGACCTACTGGATTAAGTGTTGAGCAAATGGAGAAATAAATAGTTTATAGTGCTTATATTAGGAAGCAACTAATACTCAGAATTTGAATATTAAATGTTTTTTAATGAGTTTATATTATCAGTAAAGCTTCTATGGACCATTTTCCCCCAATGAAGTTGATATGAACAAGCAATGAATAGTCTGTATTTGTCAAATGGACACGGGACACCCTCAGGCTATAACCATCAAATTGTCTTAAATCTCCTACCTAGTTTTAAAAAGATGATACAGAGGGACAGGAAACTCTTCCTGTGAATTTATGCCGGTAGATGGGAGAAAGAGGAAGTTTAAAAAGAACTTAATACATGATATACTGGAGAGTACATTCTATGATACAGTAGAAAATGCAGTTGCAAGAGACATAACAGTTACTTAATCTGTGTTGCTCTTTGCAAAGGCAATTAAGCAAAATCCAAGAGGGCAATGGAACTCTGAGATTCAGTCCAGAGTGGTTTCAATGTCCAAGAGGACTTACTGATGGAAACTGATCAGAGTCCAACACGAAGCTCACAGGTAGCTGCACTTTCCACATGGGAGTGCAGGCCATTCTTCCCAGAGGCGATATGATGCAAGAAATAGCAGAAGCTACAACCCACTTCTTGAGGCCGCAGAAACTGGGCAAAGAAACAGCAGATTACTTCCTCATCCTAAAAATTAACTGGGAAGAAAATCGTAGTAAAGAATAGTGATAGAATGCTGCCTTTGCCTCGTAAATATTTCTAAGTACTTTACCTATATTAATGCACACAAGAACTCTATGAGGTCCATACTGTAATTCCTATCCCTTCACAGGAAACTGAGACACAGAAAGGCTAAGTCATTTACTGGTGGTCACATAGTTACTAAGTGACAGTGCCTGGATTTGGACCCATACAATGTGGCTCACTGACTACATGCATTTACCCATTAAGCTTTTCCCTATATCCAGTTTTAAAAGTAATAAAATCCCCAATTTATGGATGAGGAAACTAAGGCACAGAAGGTATATTGTTCAAAGTTACCCAGTAGAGGGACTCCTGGGTGACTCAGTCGGTTAAGCATCCGACTTCAGCTCAGGTCATGATCTCAAGGTTTGTGGGTTCGAGCCCCTCATCAGGCTCTGTGCTGACAGCTCAGAGCCTGGAGCCTGCTTCGGATTCTGTGTCTCCCTCTCTTTCTGCCCCTCCCCCACTCACAATCTCTCTCTCTCTCTCTGTCTCTCTCTCTCAAAAATAAACATTTTAAAAAATTTAAAGTAATAAACTCATTGTAAAATTCCAAGTGATAAAAAAATATATTAACAAAAAAAAGTTCCACATTCTCTTTTCCCCACTTCTCCCTGCCTTTCATTTTTGTGTCAAGTTATTATGGATAAAAAGTTAGAATCGGTTTGATTACAGAACATATTTCATTAAAAATGGATCATAATGTTTTGGTGTGTATCATTTTGATTTAAAAAAAAAAATTAACGTTTATTTGTTATTAGGAGACAGACAGAACGTGAGGAGTAGGCGAGGGGCAGAGAGATAGGGAGATGCAGAATCCAAAGCAGCTCCAGGCTTTGAGCTGTTGGGCACAGAGCCCGCCCGATGCAGGGCTCGAACTCACAAACCGCGAGATCCTGACCTGAGCCAAAGTTGGTCGCTTAACCGACTGAGCCACTCAGGCACCCCTGGTGTGCATCATTTTAAGTGCTACCTCGCATCGCTATCTTTTCCAGTTCAGTACATGGTGACGAATGGGCCCCAGAGCCTTACTGCGAGCCTGTGTGAGTACTGGGCACCGAGCTGAGGCCAGCCCCACAGGTCACCAGCTGCCTCACATCCGGGCTCACCTGCGCTCCTGCAAGACAGTGCCTGATGACACCGCCACGATACGGCCTCTGCAGGAAAGCCATCCTTCATCAGGAGAAGGCGGAAACTGTTAAAAATGGGAAAAGCAGTTAATTTTGTGATGTGAGGCCATAGCTTGGCAACCCGTCATGATCTCTCAGTGTGACTCCAGTAAAAACCAGAAAGCTTTTGTAAACATTGCCGAGTTTTTGACTTGGGATCTGGGAAAAGGGACGCAGTATCCACTATGGGGTCTATCTCTTAGTCCATTACTAAACAGTTATTGACTCTGTTAGCGCAGTGTCAGGTGAGGCTCTGAGGCTAGTGGGATGACGGAAACACGGTGCCTGCCCTTCTGGGCTCAGTCCGGGGCAGCACAGTATCTCCTTTGTTCACAGCCCTGAGACATTTGCCCCTGCATCTCCCGACATCCTGACCGTGAACCCTTGCTCCCTTGCTAGAGTCAACTCCTGTCCTCTTCTTCCCTGACCCGCAAGTTGTTTAGAGGTAAAATCGTGTTTGTAATTTACAGACAAATCACATTTTCCAGCTCCTTTTTATTATTAATTTTTCCCTTAATTGCATTGTCTTGAGAAAATGGGGTGTATATGGTAGGAATCATGGGACATTTTCTGAAGCTACTGTTGAATGATGGTTTTCTGCGTTTAGTTTTGAAAAAAATATATTGAACTTATTTAGAAGGATAGCATAATATTATAAATAAAGGTTCGTACTCGTGAGCAAGATACGGATTTTAATCTCAGCTCTGCCAGTTACTATCTGAATAAAATTAGGCGATTATCTCAGTCTCCACATCTGTGAAGGGGGGTAATAATAGAGATCATTGTAATGGGTTTTTGAGGGGAACCAATGAGCTCCCAGTCGTACAGAGCTAGAAATAATTCCCAACATATACTGGACACTCAATACATGTTGTTTGTTATTATTATGCCACCATATTATATTGCTATTATCATATGCCATGTGTACAACTTTCTTTGAAAAAACTTTTTTAATCTTTAATTTTGAGAAAGAGAGAGACAGAGTGTGAGCAGGGGAGGAAGAGAGAGTGAGAAAGAGAGAAAGAGAGAGAGAGTCACAGAATCTGAAACAGGCTCTAGGCTCCAAGCTGTCGGCACAGAGCCTGATGCGGGGCTCAAACTCACAAACCACAAGATCATGACCTGAGCTGAAGTCGGACGCTTAACTGACTGAGCCACTCAGGCACCCCAGAACATTCTTAAATGACAAAATTATACAGATGAAGCACAGTGGTTGCCAAGGGTTAGGGGGTGGATGGAGGGGAAGAGAACGGAAGTGAAAGGGTAGCACGGATCCATGAATGTACACACGAGATAAAATAACGTAGAACTACACATACACACACGAGTCCATGTAAAACCGGTGAAATCTGATTAAGATCTGTAGATTGTACCCACTACGTCAACTTGTCGGCTTTGATACTGTGTTGTGGTTACGTAAGGTGTTACCACTGGGGGAAACTGGGAGAAGGGTCCATAAGACTTCTCTGTACTACTTTTGTAACTTCTTGTGAATTTATAATGTAAAAATAAAAAAATATTTTTTTAAACATCCTGGAACATCGTGATGTTCAAGAAATGCTATTTCGTGTTATTAATTTTGTCATAGCAGTTTTTCAAGCTTTTATGCATTTAACGTACATTAATTTTGAAATTAAATGCGATTTTTACAAAGAAAACATTTTTGCCTTGGCAAAGGGATAAATTGTTAAGTACAGAGGAACTTTGAGCCCCTTGTGAAGTGTTAAGTAGGTTGGCCTTTATGACAACCCCAACCTTCAAAAGCCCCTTTTGAATTGTGAAAATGCCAGAAGGCATGTATAGGGAAGCCCCAAATCCAGGATCTGTGAATTTGGGTCTAGTGAATGCAGAAACACTGGGAACAATGGATGAGAAAGGGCTGGCCTCCGGCAACTAGAACTCTATGATCTCCATGAGTGATTTCTATTCCCAGGCCACCCCCAGCAAGAGCAATGTCTATCTCCCAGTGTACCTTAGGCTGGACAAGTCAGGGTCAGGGTTTCCAGAAGGAGCCTTGGAGATTATCCTGTGCAGTGTTTTCATTTACTGTCAGGAACCAAGGGCCAGGGAGAAGGGGCTGGCTGACCAAGCAAGTGACCTTGACTCAAGGCCAGAGCTGCTTGCCTCAGATCTCACTGCTGGGGGCCCAGGCCAGCAGGGATTGGACGATGCCCTTCCCCTCTTGTGTACGGAAGGTCACTGAGTGTGATGGGGAGAGGAAAGCTGAAGAGGCAAGCCCCAGCCCCTCGGCACTAAAGGGCAGTGACCAGGTGCGCAGGGTATGGCCAATCCGTATCAGTACCAGGCATCCAGAGCCCAGGACACTGTCACAACCCTGTGACACAGATATTGAGCTACATGACATGCCCTGGTGGCCTCCTCTCTAACATTCAGAGTTTCCAGTTCTAAGCATCTACACCCTCTCCTTAGACTATGTTGTGCAGTTGGAAAAGCCACACGCTAGGGTGCATGAAGAAAGGGGCACCTTTTTGTTAATTCAACAGCCGACACACTAGTTCCATCGGCGCTAGTCAGAAGGCGAATGTTCCATCCCCTGCCTTGCCACTTACTCGCCATCCTCCCTGAACCTCAGTTTCTTCATCCGTCAGATGGGGATTTTTTTCTTCCTTAAGTGGCAAGATTGTGGTAAGGGTTCAGTGAGCTCTTGGAAATGAAAGCCCCCGGGGACCTGCCAATTCAATTATATGTGTTGTTAGTGTCATCTCATGAGCCCCTGCCTCCCTCCAGGGTTCTGTAAGGGATGGCCTGCTTTTGCCCGAGGACTGAGACATGACCTCTTTCCGTCCAAGGAGAGCTGCAAACCCGAAACAAAGGAATGGCTCTCAGAGTGGAAATTCACACGCCCAAATAGGTCTCTTAAAGAGAGATCTGGGGGCCAGAGGACCTCAAATCACATCCCCCGGGCCACGAGCCAATTCCATTGGATGGCTTTGCAGAGATGAAGAAGAGGGTTATAGGAAGGGAGCAGGTACAAAGCACAGGAAGCCAAGTAGAAAAAATAGCACTAACCCCATTTACACGCTCCCACGTCCCTGGGAGCCGGAGAAAGTGGCACCTGTGGCCTTCACTGCTTGGCGTACTCTGCCACCTGGTGGCTGTCTGCTAGACTGCTTCAGAAATGCAGGCCCTGGAAGAGCTATAAAGCCAACTGGAACCCTTAATCACACCTCACTCTCCCACTCCATCATTTAACAAACCCGGACAGGTGTTTTAAGCTGAGGAAATTCATGGGTGGCTGGTCCTGAAGGAATTCCCTGGGGGGCAGGGGTGTGGGGGTGGTGAGAATAAAAGTTAGGGAAAAGACATGCTTAATGAAGGCATGGTGCATACAAAAACCGAAGACTGGTATGTCTGGGAAATGACACGTTTCTCCATGTGACTGAAAGAGAGGGCGGAATACTGACAGATGAGGCACAGTTCCACTATCAGGAAATGATGTGTGTGACACCCCAAGCCAGGGTGTGCCCAAACCCCCCCTGGAATGTGGCTCAGTTCAGGGCTACTCGAGCTGTCCCACCTACATGCACAAAGTGGTCCCAGACTTGTGTTAATTGTGCCCTTCTTTCTTGAGAGTCATAGCAGACCCGTACTTCCAATATCTTCCCATGGTCAAAATCAGTTTAGTTTTTGAATTTAATCTAATTTTCGTAATGCTTTATTTATTTTTGAGAGAGACAGAGTGCAAGCTGGGGAGGGACAGAGAAAGAGGGGGGCACAGAAGATCTGCAGCGGGCTATGCACTGAGAGCAGCAAGCCTGATGTGGGTCTCGAACTCATGATCTGCAAGAACATGACCTGAGCCAAAGTCGGATGCTCCACCGACTGAGCCACCCAGGCGCCCCCAAACCAGTTTCTAAATGGGATAGGACCTGAGAGAATCTCAAGCTTGAAAGGGGAGCCCTTTCCCCACATGGACATCACTGTTAACTTGCCCTGCATCTTTTTTTATTTCTGTGACACTCAATATTTTAGTTTTTTATTTTTATTTATTTTACTTTATTTTTTTAATTTATAGCCAAGTTAGTTAGCATACAGTGCAACAATGATTTCAAGAGTAGATTCCTTAGTGCCCCTTACCCATTTAGTCCATCCCCCTTCCCACAATCCCTCCAGTGACCCTCTGTTTGTTCTCCATATTTAAGAGTGTCTTATGTTTTTGTCCCTCCCTGTTTTTATATTATTTTTGCTTCCCTTCCCTTGTGCTCATCGGTGTTGTGTCTTAAAACCCTCATATGAGTGAAGTCATATGATATTTGTCTTTCTCTGACTCATTTCGCTTAGCATAATACCTTCCAGTTCCATCCACGTAGTTGCAAATAGCAAGATTTCATTCTTTTTGATTGCCGAGTAATGCTCCATTGTATATATATGCCACATCTTCTTTATCCATTCATCCATCGATGGACATTTGGGCTCTTTCCATACTTTGGCTATTGTGGATAGTGCTGCTATAAACATGGGGGTGCATGTGTCCCTTCGAAACAGCACACCTGTATCCTGCGGATAAATGCCTAGTAGTGCCATTGCTGGGTCACAGGGCAGTTCTATTTTTAGTTTTTTGAGGAACCTCCATACTGGAGGATTGGACTGGATAGGATTCGAGGTTCCCACCCCTGGCTGCATGCGAGTGTCACCTGGGGAGCAGTCAGCAGCACATTTAAATGTCCTCCATGGCGAGAGCTGCTGGGTTAGACTACTTCCGGGGTAAAGCTCCAAAACTCCACGAGTTTTGAAAATACCGTTAACTAGAATAGTCTCCAGTTCTTGTTAAGAGGCTTCTATCAAACCTGTAATGGCCTGGTATCCACATTCTTGGTGATCTCTATTCCATACGGACCTGCTTGGACCTAGATTCTTCTCCCTTCTGTTTAGCCAAAATGTGGTTGCTTTGTCCCCTCATGGTCTCGTAAGGTGAGACACATCAATGATACGAAGGACACAGTTGGGTGGCCGAGAAAAGGAGAAGCATGGCCTGACCTCAGCCAAGAGACCTTTCCCTGCCATGGGTTCAGTGGTGTGCCTTCAAGAGAAGGGAAGGGGGAAAAAAGTTACAGAGAAGGAGGGAGGCCAACCATGAGAAACCCCTAAATACAGAGAGCAAACTGGGGGGGTGGCTGTGGGGAGGGGGGAGAGAAGGAAAATGGGCGATGGGCATTGAGGAGGGTCCTGGTTGGGATGAGCCCTGGGTGTTGTCTACAAGCCAATTTGACAATAAATTATATTAAAAGAAAAAGAATCGTGCCCCCTCAGAGTTCCTATGTTGAAATTCTAACCCCCGGAACCTCAGAATGCGACCTCAGTTGGAAATGGGGTCATTGCACATATAATTAGTGAAGATGAGGTCATTAGGGTGGGTCTTACAGCAATTTGATTGACGTCCACATAAAAACGGGAAAGTGGGACACGGGGACATGCACGCAGGGAGAAGGCCATGTGAAGGTGGTGCTTCCCCCAGCAAAGGAGTGCCAAGGAGTGCCAGCAAATGCCAGGAGCTAGGAGGAAACACTGGAGTAAGATTCCCCCACCCAGCCCTCAGAAGAAACCCACCCTTGCAACATCCTGATCTCAGACTTCCATCCTCCAGATCTGTGAGACAACACCCTTCTGGTGTCTGGGCCACTCGGTTTGTGGCGCTCCTTAAGAAACCAAGCCACCTCCAGAGATGGCTCCTATTGGTGACATCAGGGAGGATAGCTCTTTCCAGACAGAAGGAGGCACTGCAGTTCTACCGAAAGGAGAGAGGAAGCCCAGAAAAGGCTCCTGCTTGGCCTCCAGCTCAGCAGGCTGCCTGCCTCCTATGGCCCTGAAGGAGCAACGTGCCGTTCTGAATGTAACTCCGCTCAAGCCCCTGAGTGACAGGACTGTCACTCATTAGCCATCGTGTTCTATCTCTTCGTGTTTCTTTGTGATCTTGCCTGCATATTTGTCCATGTTTTGTTTTCTCAACTCGACCGCCCACTCCTTGAAGGCTGGGTTGATGTTATAAACCCAAGTGGGAGTCAGGAGTCATCTTTGATAAAAATTCTTGGTGTGACCTTAGGGGTTGTCCCTTTCCCCCTCTGCGCCTAGCTCCTTCACCTGTCAAATAGGGACGCCATCTCTAAGGCTCCATCTAGCCCCACTATTCTGCGATTCTCACTCTAAGGAAGCATCCTAGTTCTTTAACCCACCTGCTTGCTTGGGATGCAGAAGGAGGGGGGACTCAGGAAACTCATCTTGAGATGTGCTGAGAAGCCAAGCATTTGGGGGTTAAATGTGTCAGATTCCTTTAATGAGAGGGCTAGACCCCCAGGGCTTAGGGGTCAATATTGTAGTGCAATAGCCAATATTGTAGTGCAGGGACTCCCGGCCCCACGAGGTTCCCTTCCTAGACCCCAGGGCCTCTTGCTTCGGCACCTGCCTGTCTATAAGGCCTCTTTCTTAGCGATTGCTGATGCTTCCTCCTCTTTGGGGGCTTGGAGGAACAACACTGTCTTTCCAAGCGGTTCCAGTATTTTGACTTCCTTCTGAGGGATCACAGCCTGCCTCAGCCTCCACTTGTGAGAAGCCTGCACCCCATCTAAGAGTATTTAAGGATCTTCCTAATGGCGGATACCCCAGTTGCCTGGGAACCTGGGTAAATTGTCCTCTTTTGGTTCTGGGAAACAGGGACGCACACAGACCAGCCCAAGTAATGATGGGTAGTGTAGCAGTAGAAGCAGGGACCTTATTAAAAAGTGGTTATAAGAGGGATGGAGTCTTTTAGAAATCTAAGACCAGAAACGACTACTCAATGACAAGCTTCGTAGAACCAGCTGCTAGAAGGTTATTTTGCTTCCAAGCTTCTTCTGGGGACCTCACTCCAAGGCTCTGCCATTAATGCGACCCCGCTACTCTGCCGGATCCGCTTCTTATAGGCATCTCTCTGCTCAGAAGGCATCGTCTCCCTCAAAAATAAATAAACAGTAAAGAAAAAGAGCACATAAACAATCAGAGCATGATGCAATGGCAAAAGTCATGGAGGTGGACCACAAATGACTGAAGTCTGAGAAACACTGGATTGGCTGCTGCGTCCATATTTCACTATAAATTCCCAGGACACAGCACTTGAGTGTCTCAACTCATTAGCAGCCCCCATTTACATAACTAACACTTTGTAATGGGCCACAGGCCCTTTGCAAGTGGGCTGCCCTTGGATCCAGTGTCTACTCTTAGACAAATCAGTGGTCAGGGAGGTAGGGTGGCACGATGTGGGATTTGGCTGCCCAAGTTCTGGCTCTTCAGCGGGGGCTGAGGATAAAGCAGTTTCTTTGGGAAAATTCTGGGGGCAGGTGCAGCCTGATGTGTTATTATGGACCTCTGGTTCAGCTGTAGCTCTGGGGGGCACGGCCACTGTCGGGGAGTTTCCAAGGTGGGCGTGTGGTTTCCGTCTCCCTGTAAACTTTCCTCGGGGTGGTGGTTGTGGAAACTGAATGGGATCTTTGGTACGAAGGTGCTTTGAAAACCACCGTCGGCACAGAAAGAAGTGACGGTAGGCAACTGTGCTCATCTCTCCTGCCTCTGTCCCTTCAGCAGTCGGTGACAGATTTGAGCTGGGTGATCCTTACCATCTCATCCCTTCCAGATCCTTAGTGGTCCTTGATTCTCAGTTCCCTGCCTCTCCAGATTTATCCCCCAACCACCAACCTGGTCCCCAGAAACATTTCCTCTAAAGTTCCAACAGTAGAGAAAAGGACATCGTGAGCCCCCTGTCTTGCAAGTTACGTGTTTATAAAAATTGGCATTCACGGCATACTTGTTTTTGTAATAAGAATTCTGCATTCCCTTTGTCCTGGCTTATCCGTTTAGAGATGTTTGCTTTTTACTCATTATTGATTGTCAATTGGCTCCGGTTACTCTTTGATCTTCCATGTTGTTTGAACTTGAACGCCACCCACACTGTCTGCCCTCGGCCCATGGTCTCTCTATTAAACAGTAATGACACATAAACAAACTCGGAGGCCCTCGGGGAGCAGAGGGGCCCTGGGCCAGCCTCCCTCGGGCCTGTGAATTCTCATTTCTGAAGCTGTCTGTTTTGTAAGTTCTTTTGCCAAGTTTCTATGGGAGCAGAGGGATCATTTTCTCCCTTTTCAAAGAGCAGGGTGAGCTGAGGCCTCGAGCTGGCAAGTCCTCTAAAGTCATTTTCAAAGGAAACCTGAACCAAAAGGCCATGTGGCTGGCAGAGGGCGGTGTCACTTTGTGAGGCTCTCTCTGGGGCTTTGGGTGGTCAGCCCCCACACGCTTCTCAACACGTGCCCAGGGCCTGCCGTAAGACCCTGCCAGAGGCCGCTTCTGTCCAACCCATGGCCTGAGAACCCGGGGAGGGGCTCCACTCCACAGCCCCGCCCCACGGCCACCCAGGACCTGGAAGGGGGCAAGGGCGGCCTTTCTCCTCTGGGCCAGGGGCCAGGACCGCACTTGTCCTCACTGTTCTTAGACCTCATCCATCGAACTTGATCCTTGGGGTTTTTTGAGGTGAAAGAAAACTAGGTGCCAAAGCAAGCCAGGGTGAACTTATGTCTGAATCATGGAATCATAAATGATCTAGTTAATCTAATCCTCGCACGGACAGGTTGGGAAAGGGAGCCAGAGGGGAAATGGTTGTCCCAGGTCACGCAGGAGGAAATGGGGGCCTTCCACCAGAGTTCTCTGGACAAAGAGCCCTTCTCCAGGGTAGGGTTTGCTTGGCCGGAAGCCGTTCACAAAGCTTCTGAGTCTGTAGATACCTGTCGATCACCCAGCAGGCACCAGAAAGACTCTAAAGGCACCAAGGCTGAGAAATGTATGTTGGGGTCAGACCTGCCTTCATACTTCCCCTGGACCCCAGCAGAGAGAAATTGCTTATGAAGCCAGGAGGCAAGATGAGCCTTCACAGGATGGGCAAATTCTCCAAGACACAGGGGAGGCAGGGACGCCCGTACCTTTGCGTCAGCAGGGCTAGAACTGAAGTCATTAGAACTCGGCCTAGAGGGCTGAGTGAAGAAACAGAAGAGAACCAGCCAGACAGAGAGGTGAGAGACCCATCTCACCTCCCCTGCCTGAGCTCCTCGCGGCCCCGGGTCTGGAGCCTGCGGTCCTCAGTCCATCCTGGTCTGGGGGCCAACAGCGGCTCCGGGCCCAGCTTCCAGGAACCAGCCCCAGCCTCGGCCCCTCTGAGGCCCCCCATGGCCAGCAGCCACTCCTGTCCTCGAGCATCTCCCACTAGGTTACGAGCTGAGGACACCAGACCCATTTGAGTCCTGAGTCCCGATTCGAACACAAGGAAAGACCTCCGGAACGGAGCCAACTTGACTTTTCAACGTTTTATTCTTGTATTTGTACAGCTATATTTTACAACGCGGTAATGCAGTTTAGACACAGCCAAACCCTGTCTCCGGAGTAGTTCTAACACAAGCATGACGCAGAATGTGATGAGACAAACATTCCCAAAGAGAGCTTAGTTAGCGACGACTTCAAGTCCCTGTGTCTGCCTACACCTCAGAAGGGATGGCGTGCTCGTCCATCACTGAAAACTTCCATGAAAAAAGGCACCGTAGGACACGTTGTACGGGTATATACAAACCGAGAACTAGAACAAAACTACACATTTTTCCTTCGGTAGCTTTTTTTGTTCTTTTTGTTGGTTTTTTTTTTTTTTTTAATACACACTTTGTAAATTGTAAACCTTCACTTGCAAAAAAATACAAATACACTGAGGCATTTTAGACAAAATATTTTCTTACTTATACAGATGCAATACTTAAAATATTCTCTTAAGTGCTCTTTCTCAATAAAGATTCTCAGATCCGTGTCTGCCTGCAGATACAAAATCGAGCCTTTAACACAGTTTTATATTTTTAATATATCTTTTTTAGGTTTATATATATTTATTTTATATATATATATATTTATATATTTACAACTCTGCCATATATTCCTTCACCTTTGGTTAAAAAAATTAAAGCCCTCTCTTTGATAACATACCGAAGTCTCTTCTTTTAAAAGAATGCACATTTACATACAAAAGAAACAGCTGTTCCCACAAAACATATACATTCCTCATTTTGCAGACCAAGTCAAGTCAGAACTTTTGCATACTCCCCCCGCTCTGATATATAAAATGATTTTGCCGTTTGCTGACGTGGTTTGCCTTACACATAGGAGAAGAAGCAATATTATTTTCTTAATGTTTTATGGCAGTAGGGGAAGGGGAGCTGCCTTGGCTCCCGGTCCCCCCGCCCCTCCCCCCCCACCCCAGCCCAGCTATGATTTGCACTAGTGGATGAAAGAGGCACTACGTCATGGGATGAGCATCGTAAAGTGTTACAGTATCCTTTGGGTAGATTTCTGAGAAGGGACTCGAATGGAAAGCATCAACACTCCATGCTTCAGCAGGCCTTGGGGAGCTCCGGGGGCAGGTCAGTGGCGGACACACGGTACTGCACCTTGGTGTTGGTGATGGCGCCGTGCTTCTGGCGCAAGTGAAGACGCAGCTGGCTTTTGTGACGGAAATGCAGGTTACACTTCTCGCACTGAAGGAAAACCGGAGGCAGACTGTTAGCTGTCACCAACCCAGGGCACGTGTCATTGCTCAGAGACCCAGAGAAGGAGGGTCTCCCTCTGGGAGATCTGGGTAGCTCATCCCCCTCCAAGGCCAGGTGGAGAATTCTGGCTCCAGCTAAGGGACACATAAGCTTTGTGCAAATGGCCCTTCCCTGTCTTCTAACGTGTTCCGATGCCGCTCGCGCTTTTCCCCGCCCAAGCACATCGTTTCTTCCGTGTGCCTTGGTTTTCCTTTCTGTAAAGGACTGAGGCAGTGCACTCTGAAGGTCACTGTTACCTCGACATCTGTGCATCTAAACTGCTAGCACATATTTATTGTATTCTTCCTGTGTGCCCAGCACCATCCCGACCCTTGAGTGGATCTGGTAACTGAGCACAACAGCCCCAGGAACACAGCTACGTCCAGGCTCATGTTGCAGATGAGGAACCAGAGGCACCGAGAGGATGAACTAATTTGCCCAAGAACAAAATGCAAGTAAGAAGGTTCTCACCCTGGGACTGATAAACAGTGGGTGAAAATAACCACATGTTGCCGGCTCACATTTGTGACACGGGTTAAGCACTCATTGGTTCGTTCTTGTGCCCAGCCCTACCTACAGTGACGCCATAAAGCCACCAAAGTCAGCATCACCTATCAGAGTAGTTTCCACACTTGTAAGCCGTGGGACTCTCTTTTCAAATTAAATAGAAACTCAAAAGGCAAAAGGGACGGCAGGATTCAAGAACCTCAGTGTTGTAAGGGGATGGTTTGGAAACTGCTCATCTACAGCATCCTTCTCAGGAAAGAAAATTGTGGTCCACAGCGAGGGTCTGGGCTTGCCTATGGCCCCAAAAAGGTTGGTGTCAAAGTCAGAATAAGAACCAGACACCCCAGCTGCCCAGCCAGTATCTCCCCCGTCGGTGGCAGAGATTGGCAAATGATTTCTAACTGGTGAGGAGCCAGATGGTAAATACATCGCGATGACAAGACTGCCCCTGTAGTAGGAAAGTACCCAAGGACAGTACGTAAACAGAGGAGCACGGCCGTGTCCCAGTAACACTTTCTTTATGGACGTTGAAAATTAAATTTTATATAATTTGCACGGGCCACAAAATATTATTTCTTAATTTTTTAGCCATTTGAAAATATTAAAACCATTTTTAGTTCGCGAAATGTTCAGTAATAAGCCCGCAAGCCATGGTTGGCTGAAACCTTGCTCCAGAACACTATGATTCCAGTGGCCCATTCACGGCATCGTGTTGTGTAGCTGGCCACCTGCTCTTTTCTTAAAGTGGCCTTTTCTCTTTTTTTTCCTTCTGTCACCACATTTTTTTTTTTATTTGTTTCTTTTGAGAGAGGGACAGCGCAAACAGAGGAGGGGCAGAGAGAGAGAGAGAGAGAGAGAGAGGGAATCCCCAGCAGGCTCCGCACTGTCAGCACAGAGCCTGAAGCGGGGCTCAAACCCACAAACCGTGAGTGAGATCATGACCTGAGCCGAAATCAAGAGTCGGATGCGTAACCGACTGAGCCACCCAGGGGCCCCATCACCACATTTTTCTGATTCTCTTCCCACTCCTATGGCTGTTGTTTCTCAAACACTTTAGGTCCTCTTAGGTAGACAGGTAGCCAGCCCAACATAGACGCAAATTGTAAGAAGCCAGTTAGTTAGTGTGGAATGAAGGAATGACTCCAAAGTCAATGGATCTATAGTCTGGACTTCTGTCCTAAGGCCCAGATCACCTAGCCCAATACCCTCACTTTAAAGACGAGCAAACTGAGACATAGCCAATGTCAAGCAGGGTGTCTTTGACAGGCCCAAACCAGGTCTCATGACCTTTAGTTCAGTGGTCATCCCACCGTGTGCCTGAGACTGACACAAACGGCTCTGCTGGCTGCACCTCTACCCTCAACCCCTCCCAGGCCAGCCCACGGGGGTGACAAGAGGCTCACATACATGGTAAGGTTTCTCTCCCGTGTGGATTCGCAAGTGGCTCTTCAGAGTCTGAAGGTGCCGGAAACGGGTGCCACAGATTTCACAGGGATAGGGCTTCTCTCCAGTGTGGATGAGCACGTGGGCACGGAGGTGGGCCACCTGAACGGAAGGGCAAAGCATGAGAGGCTCCGCTGGGGCGGGCCGCGGCCCCTGCCCCCGGGAGCCCCTCGTCAGCACGCGGAGGCTGAGGGGTCCTTTCCCCATGGCCCTGCTCACTTGTACGAATCTGGCTCCACAGGTTTCGCATTTGTAGGGCTTCTCTCCAGAGTGGATTCGAGTATGGGTTTTCAGGTTGGCTGGCCGGTTGAACTGGGCTCCACAGATGTTACAGCGATAGGGTTTCTCACCTATTACCGAAAGGAAGGGGATAAAGAAAGCCATATTTGACAGAGGTCCCCGCAGTCCCGGGTCCCTGGATCTCAAAGCAAACTGCCCTTCCGGGGGGCCACCCTCAGCGTTATCTCACTTGGAAGACGTCTGAGAGAGGATCCAGGGGCCTGCTTCCTGGCCACCACCCCCAACACGCGCACACACACCGGCACAGGCTGCAGGCGGCCAGGGTCAAGAAGCAGGCGGGGACAGAGCAGAAACAACACAGGCGGTGGGAGAGGGAGGGAGGGAGGGGGTTCCTCCCGGGAGGCCTTGAAACCGGCCATGTCATCAGGATTATCTAACTGCCGACTCAGAGAAGTCACTCTGCTCCTCTGGACCTCAGTTTCCCTCTCTGGAACCTGAGGGGTGAATTTAGACGCCGTAGGAAGGCTCTTCTCGCTCTCGCCTTGGCCAAGACCGATACAGGAACCGAACCATTCGCCAGGAAGATACGATCAGACTGCTCTAGTTTGTCTTTTGGAGAAGACATGCTTTTCTGCTTATGGCAGCCACAGCTGGATTCCATGCGCGAGAGGGCCGGGGCCTGAGTCAGAGTAGATGCTCAGGTGGAGGAAGCCAACAGAAGGGCTGAGCATTGGGATTAACTTTTCTGACTCCAGCGAAGGGAGAGACACAGGACAGAGCTTCTCAGAGAAAAGACAAACAATACAGGGAGTGGAATGAGTCACCAAGCAAAGACGTGACAGGGCTAGGCCCACATTCGGGTCAGGACGGGGCCTGCTCCCTGCCTCAGCCCGCCGGGGGCCAGGGCCCCACTCTGCTTTCTCTACGGTTCTCTGCCCATCCTGGTCCCAGGAACCCTGACCAGCCGAGGTGGGGTTGGGGGGGGGGGCGGGCGGGGCAGGGCCATACCCGTATGCACAGTCTTGTGGCTGGCGAGGTTGCCCTTGTAGCGGAAAGAGGCCTGGCAGCGGTCACACTTGTAGGGTTTGTCGCTGTGGGTCTGCAGCGTGTGTCTCTTGAGCGAGGCCTCCTCAGAGAAGCGGCAGTCACACTCGTTACAGAAGAAGGCCCCGTTCTCTGTTGGGAGGCGGGGACGGGGACACCAAAGTCACAATGAGGAAGGGAGGCAGGGCTCCGAGGCCACTTCTTCCCTCTGCGGCTGCACTCAAATTGATCCCCAACCTCCATCCACCCGACGCTCCCGAGAACCCAGAGCCAGGGGCCTGTGGCGTTTTCTTTTTCTTAGCATTTAGAGTCCCAGTCGTGGAGGACAAAGGAGACAGATTTGAGTATTAAGGTACAGGAGGGAAACAAACCAACGGGTATCTACACGGCCTGTACCAGCTTTAGGAAAGCTCAGCCGGCTCTTCCTGTCTAGAGAGCTCTGACAACTGACTTTTCTTATCACTGCATAGTTTTCTTGACATTCATACATGGGAGCCCTCGAGCAAAACCCTTCACCTCTCTGAGCCTGTCTGTGTCTCCATCTCCAAAGTCAGGAGAGCAACCCCCCGCGGCCTATCTCACGGGAGCATACTGTATCACGCAAAGCATTCTAGGAATGTAAGATATAAAATCCAATGACACTTGGAGGTCATTACGTGAGGAAGTAATGGTGAACAGGGTCACCCTGTATCTCTCTCTGGATTTCATGTCCCCCAAACACTTCTGTGAGATTGGGAGAGCCAACAAGGACAGGAAGTAGAAACAGCGGCCTAGAGAGAAGGGACGGAATGCAGAGAAAAGGCAAGCGGCCAGGGGGACAGATGGGGACAGTCCCTGCTCTCCCAGCTATACATCCATGACCCTGTGCCAAATCCCTCAGTGTGAGGGACTGGTTTCTTTTCCTTTTGCGCTAACGTTTTGAAAATGACGTGTCATGGCAGGCGGTTCACCCCCGAGTAGGTATTACTGGGCTATCCTACTCCAGCCAGAGCTTGAGGGAAAAGATGGGCTTTTATCTGATAAAAACTGGGGATGCCAATCACAAAGTATCCAACACTTCAATTTAATAATTCAGTTCCACGAATCTAATTCCGCTAACATTAGCCGAGTTGCCTACTCCATGCTAGAAATTCTCTGGGATCTGTGGGAGACGCAGGAATGATTACAGTCGGCTGCTTGTCCTTACGGAATGCACGGCCCAGCGGGGGGGAACTAACACAGGTCAGGCCGTTGGGTCCCCAGCAGCCGAGAAAGCTCTGGGAGTTACAGCCAGCCCCACAGGTTACCTTAGCTGGAATGCAGCTGAAAAGGCTGTTTGGTCATTCTCTACTAGCCCAGAGGAACTCAAACACCCTATCCATCGCTCCCGTCTGCCTGGTTCAAGAGGCCAAGAGTGGGGTGATGGACTGGTGACTGTCAAGTGCCAGTGACCTTCCAATCGGGGACTTCTCCCAATCGGTAACAACAGCATACGTGAAATGGAAACGCAAACCCCACGGGCAGAGGCAGGGGCCTTCCTTCTCCCCGGCAAGGGAAGGGAAGGAGGGAAGGGGCCTCACCACAGCTGGAATCCGAGTACTCAGACTGGGTCTCTCCCATCTCCTCGGGGAATGTGGGGCCGGCGGTGTGGAGGCACATCTCCGCGTGCTGCGGGGACTGAGAGCCGCAGGATGTGCACTTGGGGGGGTGCAAGTAGAGAGGCGAGTGGCTCTCGCTGCTGCTGCGGGGGGAGCCGGTCAGGGACCTGTGAGCAGGAGGAAAGAGAGCCTCAGCAGCTGGGCAGCGTAAAGCACCCCACTTGGCCTGGACGCTGCCCCCTCCCGTCCTGTGCTCAGGTGAGCCCAGAGCCGGGCTGCCTCGCTCTGGATGTGGGGCCACAGAGTTATCCTCAAGCCTACCTCTAAACAACGTACGCCCTGAGACCCCTGACAGGGTCACACTGGGCCAACACCCCGACCCAGGCCAGTCCCAGTGTGCAGGCTAGCTCAGTCCAAAGCGGGGGCGAGATCGCCCTGCCCTGCCAAGACCATAGAAGCTGCCCTGGGGATTCATGAAATGCTCTTCTGCCGCCGAGGGGATTTTCCCGCTCTTGCTCTGACAAAATAGATCAAAGCTTAATATGCTTCCTTACTGAGGCGAATTCGATCAGTGGGTGCTCACTGCACACCTCTAACATACTCAGTATTCAGGCAAGAAAAGAACACAGCCCCGCCTCCATCAGAAGAAGTGACCGCGTGGGAAGCCCTGACCCCAGGCCCGGACTGCCTGGGAAAGCACCTGTTGACGATGTTATTGAGCCGGCTGGCCTGTGGGATGGTGGAGTCCTCCCCGCTGGCGCTAAGCTTGGTTGGGGACTGGAGGTCAAGGCTCTCGGGCTCCATGGGCGGCTGGCAGGCCGGCGGGGCCGTGTAGGCTCGAGGGGAAAGGCGGCCCAGCTCCGCCTGCTCGGGCCCCTCTGGTTTGGCATTCTGGTTGAGGCTGTTGAGCACAATGAACTTGTACTTCTTCCAGTTGCAGGCTTTGGGGTCGGTGGGGCTCTTGGCCGGCGGCGAACCGGAGGTCTGGAGAATGCAGGCGTTCTTGCTGCTGCAGGACTCCGTGGGCGAGTTGGGCTGGCAGTCAGACTTCTGCGGGCTCTGCGGACTCACCAGACCCTTCCGGTTCAGGGGTGCACTGGGGGGCTCGAAATGCAGGGCGATCTCATCCTCGGAGGAGGGCCTCTCTTCCTCCTTGCCGGCCTTGTCACAGGGGAAGTATGGGGCATTCCGGGCCGAGGGGGCGGCCGGCTTGGGGCCCTCGGCCACGCCGTAGTGCATGTCACTGCGTGCCTCCTCCGGGGCGGCCTCCTTGGGCGAGTAGATGCTGCTGTGGCACACACTGGGGGGCATCTCCATGGCCGGCCGGCTGTACTCGCCGGGTACGGGCCTGGCACTATCACAGGGGAGGGCCCGCTCCTTGGGGAAGGGGTTGGCCACGGGCATCCGGGCATCCCGCAGCTCCTCATCGGAGAAGAGGAAGCTGCTGACCGGGAGGTGGCTGTACACGGGGTAAGAGGCTGGCGGGGTGGACAGGCCGCTGTACAGGCTGGGGGCAAACGCCCTGCTCTCACACCCAGGGGCGTTCCTCAGCGGCAGGTTATTCTCCATCACCTCACGACCCCGATAGGCCATGATGTCTTGGGGCATCAGCATCCGGCTATTCAGAAACTCGTCACGGGGAGGCTTGATGGCAGGAACCATCTCGGCTTCACTGCAGGGGAAAACAGAGAAGGGACATGGGCCTCCAAATCAGAGCTGTTGAACAGAGGGCTTTCCCACTGACCCCGGCGTCCGTAACCACGTTTGTGCTTGGGCAGCTTAGATGTAAGGGATGTGGCTCTGGAGGGGGGAAGGACTTCAGTTACAAGGCCGTTATGCTAGGAACCCAGCAATCTAGCCCGCAGCAGGGGCCACGAGACCCACAGAAGGGCAGCGAGTTAGCCACACGGTCTGTGCCTGCTTAGACGTGACATCTCATGTCTAGTCGCACCAGTATACATGTGTGTGCATCTGTAAGTCCTCAGATATCCTAGAAGGGAAAGCAACTTTGCCAGCCCTTATCTCGTCTCACCCAGGCAAAATCCTGCAAAGGGAGAAAGGTATCATTGTGTCCATTTTACACACACAGAAACTGAAGCTCAGGGAGGGAAGGATTCACGCAATCCTGGTGCCACGTGTTCCGAGGGTCCGGAAAAAAACTGGTGCCCTGCTGAAGACAGGCCTCAGCCTCTGTGCTGGCTAGAGTCCTGGGCAAGTTGACTTTGGAGGACGGGTGGCGGACGCCCGTCCTGGAAGCCGTGGCTCTGAAGCGGCCAGACCTGCTTTCCAATTCTGCCGTGCCACTCAGCAGCTCCGTGAGCTGGAGCGAGTTACTTAACCACTCGGAGCACGAGGCCTGACCCAGCGAAAGCACTGGCAAAGGACAGCAATGATGCTCCTGCGACCACGATTACCCACAGGAGACAATGAGCTCTCACTGCCCGTACTTGAAGGGACATTATGTGGGCGAAAAATAGGCCAGCTCAACATGCTCATAGTTAACAGAGCTAGAACCAATGAGCAAAGGTTAAGGGAGCCACATTCCGGCTCGCCATAAAGCAGAGCTTTCTAACCGGCCAGGGGAGACCGTGTGGCTCTGAGAACACTGGGTTCCTGGCTCCTGGAGGTGTTCAAACAGAGGCTAGCAACGCTTCTGTGCGATAAGGGGTGCAATCACCCTAGAACGGCTGAATCAAATGCTTCTAAAAAAGTCAAGCCCTGAGTCTCTGCTCCACTTAGCCAAGCCCTTCACTTGATTGGCTCTCAGGTTCCTCACCTTTAAAGGACGGTCATGTCTGACCGGCCCTCAGGTAGGGGATTAGACCCAGTGAACTCAGGGTGATTCAGTAAATGGTCCTCTCCAGTAGGAGCCCGGCAACGGCAAGGTAAAAGGTGAGTAAAGCAGCCCACGGTCTGGTAGGGGAACTAAGGCGCCTATGTAAATCATTGTGACGGAAGTCTAAAGGAGAACTCAACTACATATGCAAATGGTTAAAACAGAAGGAAGGTCTGAAGGACAGGCCAAAGGCTTAGGGACACAGAGGAAGAGCTGGGGGAGGAAGAGTGGCCATTGCAAAAACACCCGTGGGTGGGGGCTGGCATCCAAGCTAGGCCTGACAGGACGGGCGGGAGGAGAGGACACGTCAAACGAATAGAAGAAAGCAAGGGGGAAAGCACAGGGCTTCTCTGGAGAGCACCACCTGCCTGGAGCCCAAGAATTAAGAAGGCGGAAGTGTGCCAAAAATTGTGGAAATGCAGGTCGCGCATATCACAGAGGATCCTGTACGCAAGCGTGACCAAGGCTCTCTGCAGGCCTCCAACCCCGCGCCAGCTCACCTGGCCTTGATAAACTTCCGGCAAGTGTCCACAACGTGCTCCATCTGCAGGTACATAGCCGTAGCCATCACGGCCATGATGTTGCCCTCCCGCAGATTGAGCCGAGACGTGTACATGAAGTCCAGGAGGATGCAGAACCCCTCGGGGTTGATCTCAGGATCCAGGTTGATCACGCTCAGGTTACATTTCAACTGGTCTGTGAAGATGCTATAGAACAGGCCGCTATAAAACAAACAAATGTCTCACTACCACAGACAGAATTCGCCATCAGTTACAGTCAGTGTCAGGGCTCCGCTCTCTCCCCTGGGCCTTGCTCCAGAATTTCTGTGGCAATTAATAATAACTGCCATTTATGGAGAGCTAACTAAATGCCAGACAGTCATTAAGCACTTTACATACATTATCCTGTGTTCCTCACAACCTTGCAAGGTAGATATTATCATTCTCCCCTTTACGAATGGGGGGACAAAGATCAGAAGTTAAATGATTTTCTCAAAGTCACAGAAGCTATTTTCCTTATGGTCTTAAGTGCATGGATCATCAGAGCGAAATTCGGCACTCAGTTGCTGTTCCCATTTTTAGTCTCTAGCTTTGAGATAAACATTTCTCTTCCTATGATCCTTATTTTTAAAATGCCATTGTATGTTTTTAGAAACAAGTTGCGTGTCGATGAGAAATAAATAGAATGCTGCCTACGTGTACAGTCTACTGATCTGCTAAACGTCTATAGACTTCCGTAAGGTCAATATTCCTCGAAGACACAAGTGAAACTTCAGGCCATGACTCCGGCTACCATGCTGTCTGATGGAGGAAAGAGCACTCAATCACAAGTCAGGATTCTGGGCTGTCGTCTGGATTCTGCTCTTTCTTAATGGGTTGCTGGAAGCGAGCCAGACTTTTACCAGGAAGTAGCTGTGCAACCTTGGGTGAGATACTTAACTTCTCTGCACCCTGCTTTCCTTATCTGCAAACCAGGAGCCACGGTGTCCACCCGACAGGGTTGCGGCAAGGACGAAAACATAAAGGGTACATAGAATGATGCCTGGCACACAGTAAGCACTTGGTGAGTATTTTCTATTACTTTCCTTTCTCTACAAATCTCTGTTTTTGCCACTGTTAAAAAATAGGGGCTTGGGATGCCTGCGTGGCTCAGTCGGTTAAGCGTCTGCCTTCGGCTCAGGGCATGACCTCACGGTTCGTGGGTTCGAGCCCCGCGTCGGGCTCTCTGCTGTCAGCGCAGAGCCCGCTTCAGATCCTCTGTCTCCTTCTCTCTGCCCCTCCCTCTCTCTCAAAAATTAAACATTAAAAATAACAACAACTGGGGCGCCTGGGTGGCGCAGTCGGTTAAGCGTCTGACTTCAGCCAGGTCACGATCTCGTGGTCCGGGAGTTTGAGCCCCGTGTCAGGCTCTGGGCTGATGGCTCAGAGCCTGGAGCCTGTTTCCGATTCTGTGTCTCCCTCTCTCTCTCTGCCCCTCCCCCGTTCATGCTCTGTCTCTCTCTGTCCCAAAAATAAATAAACGTTCAAAAAAAAAGAAAATTAAAAAAAAAATAACAACAACAACAAAAACCAAAAACAGGTGCTTGCTGTAGATGTTGAGTGAGCTCTCGGCTAGCGATAGAGATCCCTGACTTTATATCGGCTCACCTATCTGCGTCTTTGTTTCACTGTCTGTAAAATGGAGGTAATGCCTCCATACCACAGAAGGCCACTGCAAAGATCCAGGGAGAAGATATAATATAGAATCGCTCTGGGGGGCCACTGGGTGGCTTGGTCAGTTAAGCGTCTGACTCTTGATTTTGGCTCAGGTCATGATTTCACGGTTTGTGAGTTCAAGCCCTGCGTCGGGCTCTGTGCTGACAGTGTGGATGGAACCTGCCTGGGATTCTCTGTCTCCCTCTCTCTCGGGCCCTCCTCTCTCTCTCTCTCTCTCAAAATAAATAAATAAACTTAAAAAACACAGCTCTGTGTACGTGAAATACTTGGCAAATACGAAGAATCGGCCGGCTCACTCTTCCTAACTTACACATATATACCCTGAAACACCCATGGAAATACAGCCACAGGATTAAACGCATATAGTTACAGAATGAAAGGGCAAAAGATATCAAATTCACTTGCTTACAATATTGTCAACCCCCCTCTGACTTCTTCTAACTGGAGTTATTCTCCATGTTATTGTCCAAACGCATCCTTTCTTGGGACAGTATATGATTTCTTTTCCCTCCCACAGAACAGAAACTCTTTCTTCCCCAGAAGCGCATGCATTCATTCGCTCCCTGGGAACCTACTCTGCCAGGCCACGGGCTGAGGTCTGGAGACAAGTGCCATGTAATGCCGAACGCAGCAAAAGGCCCGCCTGTTCTGCCTCGCTGCCCACCCACCCTGTCGGCTCGCCTTTATACATCCGTCTTTCCCCTCCAGACCCCTCACCTGCAGGCCATGAGGACTGTCTTATGGGCTCTGAACTGCTCGCGGCTCACCACGATGACAACATCGGTCAAGATGTCACGGCTCCGCAGGCGGTTAAGGTTGAGAAGCACGTCGCTGGCATGGCGAGTGAACTGGATACAGCTGTCAGCCGGCGAGGCCATTTTGTCTTCACCTGGAAAGCAAAGGGTCAGAATCTTGTTGGTTCCCCAGCACCCGACTCCTGTTCGCCAGGAGTGTGAGAACAGGAGCCTCGGCCTGCTAACATGCGGCATGAAAACCGAGGTCCCGCGGGTTTGGTCTTGGACCAATTTGTGGCCCATCTCCGGGCATCTGTAAGATGGGAAAAATAATGTTTATCTAACAAGTGGGACTAGAAAAAAGCCTTTCGGGGAAAGCGGACGTGAATGAATATCTGTGGAGCGCTTTTCCCACATACCAAATACTCGGCCGGGCACTGAGAGGCAGTAAGTGTGTTACAGGGGAGAGAAACCACGCTTGGAAGGTTAGCAAGCCAGCTGTACCTTTTGCTAGCTGTGGGACATGGGGCAGGCTGTTTATTGTTTCTGGGCTTTGGTTTCCCCAAACGGGGGGAAGTAATACCTATGTGTTTGTAAAATTTAGAGATATGTGCCTGGGCTATAGTAGGTTCTCAAAAATCACAGCTATTCTTGTCCGAATCTCAAGAATCCCAGCCACCATCTGTTCTCTCCTCTTTTAGGCTTTAGAATTGTCTGAATGTACTTCAAGCACCCAGCGTGCTGCTGGAGCATAGTAGGTGGCTACATTGGATCCGAACCAAGAAATGAGACAGGGTGTGAATGATCACACGACGGTGAAGATAGTCTAACACAGGGGTGAGTGGGTGAGGCCTGGGAACGATGCAGAAGGGAACTGGCTATTCTTTATCTCATCTAATGAAAAGTGGCCAAGTTCACAGCAACACATGCATTGGCAAATTTCAAAAGAAACAGTTTGTCCACAAAAGTTTTAAAGCATATAATTAGATTTACTTACCCAATGCCTTGATTCACAGTCCAAAATGTTGCTTAAAATCTGCAGGGAAGAGAAAAAAGCAAAGAGAAATTGATTTCATGAATGTTAGATTGTCCACTACAGTCTTATTTTAGGACACACGTATTTGGTTCTACTTTGATAGCTGCAGCCTGCCAGCTGGAGCGGTTTTACCACAAGCCAGCAAACATTTTTCCAGGTCTGCGCTTGCGGAAACAAAGGCACCCAAAGCTACGCAGTAATAACGTTTTTATCCTGACTACCGGGAACGCAATGGCACACATTAAATACACGTACGTATACACACACCGTTCCTGTCTCAAAGTAAAAAATGTATACCAACCAAAGCCCGCCCCCGTCCCCCGCCCGAGTTTATGGGAAAGAAAAATACAAGGAAAGTGGTTCTTTCAATATCAATGAGAATGATCCTTCAGGGGGGGCCTTAAAGATGTGGACGGTTTTCAAAACCTGCGAAAATATTATCTTTCAAGTCTTAAAATGATTTCTCAACGTCTACTGGGTCGATATCGTTTATCCCCATTTCGCTGCTGACAAAACTGAGGCCCAGGAGTTCAAGTGGTTTGCTTAGGACAAAAAAGGTATTAAGAAACACTTAATAACCACAGGATCTGCAGAATACACCCCGAGATGGCTTAGCTATGCTTTCCTTGAGAATCTTTGTCTTTTTCAAAGTTTCTTCTTCTTTCCCTCCTGGGTCTGAGACCATAGTACTACAAACTTCCAAGCTTGTGCTCCCTCTGCTGGGGAAAGATTTAATTGTGTGCTTTGGCTGAGAACTGGCCAGGGAGGACTCATGGAATATGTACCCGCTCCAAATCGGTTTCTCTGAAACAAAATAATTTTAAAGCACAGGTGTAGGACTCTTATTTATGATCACATGTGGGCTGCAACATAAAACAGTATCTGAATCCTTTTCAGCTCCCCCACCTCCCCTTTCAAAATCATAGCCCTTTAGAGCTATTTTCCGGGTAAAGGGGCCTGAGGCCAGGGAGGTCATGTTGGGCCACGTAGATGGTTAGTGGCCCAGCCCTAGGTCTTCTGGCTCAAGTTCCTGTCCCTTTTCCAAATCAGCCTACGTGCTGTAGAACATGCAAGACAGCACCCTAATGTGGGTGAATCTCATTCTTAAGTTCCTTCCCCCACACAAACACTTTGCCCCCATTCCAGGCTGCTGAATCTTACCAAATGAGCACTCTAAAATGAGAGGTTTCCTTGAGTCTGTAACCAAACACTCTGACATTTCTCTGTGGTCCCAAGTGCCAGTCACTCAATCCCATCGGCTTCAAGGTTAGTGTGTGCATGTGAGTGAGGATAAGGGAAGGGAGTGGGGAAGGGAGAGGAAAAGAAGGAGAGGAAAGAACCTATTTCCTCCTCTCCCCATCCTAACTCAAGACGGGCAAAGAGAAATACACTGAACCGTCCTAACCAAAGTTCAATGATTGTCTCTGTTGAAAAAAGAACACTGGAGACGCGGCGTGAGAGGTTCATTTACAAACCATCTTCTCTTCTCCCGGTGCAAAACATCCCTGAACACTTCTGGAATATCTAAGGCTCTCCTTTAGCCAGCTTCAACCACCAGCTCGCTTGTGGATTTCCACTCACAGATTTTTGGAACCACAGGAAGCCCAGATCTGCCATTTCACCTTGACAAGTGGCAATGACTCACTCCATATGCAGATCGAAGCAAACAAACAACACGTTCCCACCTCCTGCCCCCTGCGGGTGGGGTGGGGGTGGGGGTGGGTCTGCCAGCCAGGCCCTGGGGCTGGGCACTTTTCATCCTAAACCTCTGCCTGGCTTGGTCAAAAACAAACGCACACACACTGAGGCTCATCCTTATTAAGCCCACCTCTTCTTCAGCTGGGTCTATCTTAGGGGACCTCACAGCTAGTGAGTGCGTGTTAAGGTGGATGTGGGAAGCCATGCCTCCCTCTATTTGCAGAAAGTGTGGAAGGACCCCTAGCAGCTGCTTTGTTTCCTACAGACCACTCAGGCCTTCCCCATCCATCATCGTCTGTGATCTTTATAACAGCCCTGATTTACTGGGGAGGCCACCGACGCTTCATGGGATAAGCCTTGCCCAAGACTGAAAGCTAATCTCCAGCAAAGTCCTGGACAAACTCTGTCTTACTAAGCTTCAGCCGGAATCCCATGGACGCCACACACAATACTCATTACACAGAAACAACCGCCAAAAGAACAGGGCTGTCAAAGAGAAACTGACAACTGCAAGGGCCCAGACGTGGGCTCCCCCCACCCCTACCCCGCCCCAGCCGCAGTAACCACGAAGTGAGACCTAAATATTGTCTTTCCACCCACACACTTTCTCTCCTCTGCCTTTTCCCTCGGGATTTTCAATTCGGCACCTTGAGGAGAAGGCAGATCTTTCAGAGGAGCTGGAGAAGAAAAACGAGGGACCCTCTCCCTGTACAAAAGGCAGAGAGGGAAGAGAAGGCAGCCGAAGGAGAAGGCGGAGAGACAAGAGAGGAGGGCAGAAAAGAACGAGAGCCAGGTTAAGAGAGAGAGAGTGAGCCAACACGAAAGCCCCCCATTCACCCTTTCCCTGTCTCTCCCGCTCGGCGGGCACTGCGCTTCCTCTCACAGGCTCACACGGGCACAAACCGGAGCCCTGCGCGCCACAGCAAGCCCGGGCAGATGCGCCCACCCCGACCTTACCGTACCTGCCCGCCAGGGACCGCCCACCCCCGGGCGTTCTGCGGGCGCCGCGGCCCATCTGCCTCGAAGCCCCCGCAGGCGCGTCGGAGGCCCCGTGGTGAGATCGTGGCAACCTTTAATTTGGTTACATTCAAATAAAACGTTTCGTACACTTCGGTAGCTAACATTGTGTGTGCCTTTTTTTTTTTTTTTTTCCTGTTACGCCGTCAAGGCAGTGGGCAGTGAGGGGAATGGCACAGCCCTCTCATTCCCGGAACATAGTCGATCTCAGCTCAGCGGATTTCACAGAACACTCTCTGCCTATCGCCGTTTCCAACGAGAAGTAACTTTCCAGGAAGCTGCCGGCCCCCGACGGCCGCCAGGATCGCTGCCTGCGGCGCGAGGGCCGCCGGGGATTCACCCGGGGAGGGGGGGCCGCCCAGGGAGGCTCGCGGGGAATAGGCACACTTTCCCCTAAATCCCTCGCCGGCGCCCGATCCAGGATTCTAAGTTCACGCGGTCCAACCCTTCCCCCACAAAAATTTTATACATGGGGAAAGTCGCGCAAGTGAGTAGCAGAGCCGGTCCAGAACCCAGGAATTCGGGTCCAGTCCGAAACTCATTTCAGGACTTAGAATTGCCTAATTCTCGTGTTTGTTTGCCTGGTGCGTCATTTATTTATTTATTTTTCTCTCTTTTTTTTTCCCTTTCTCTCTTTTTGCTTGCTCCACCCCCCCCCCTCCCCTTAAGGGGCTGGTTATAGGCCAGGCGTCAAAGTAGAAAGATGGGAGTCCCTAGGACTGAGGGTCTCCAGCCAGTGCGCACCAGCCGACCTGGAGCAAAACCAAACCGAAAGCCCCTTCCGCCTACGTTGGCAAGTAGGGGAACCCTGCTCAGCTCGGTTTCCGCCCAAAGTCTTTAGAATAGGAGCTGCCAGGCCAAACCTGGCTAGGTTTCGGGATTTCGGAATCCGATTTCTCCGAAACACGTAGAGACGCGGTTAGGATTGCGCAGGGACCGGGGCGCTGACCCCAGCGCGCGCATGGGCGAGCTCCTGGATTGCCTAGCTTTCTCATGGCCTTCCTCGGAATTATAACCCCTGGGCGCCCTCTCCTAATTGGTCCTAGTAGTGGGCTCCGAGAGTAATTTTCCGGGGCGAGGGGCACGAAAGACGTAGCCCCTGAGGCCATAGTCCTCTCCTAAAACCCGCGGGTGGTCTCTCACTGCGTCGCGCATCCCATCAGCGGCGGAGGCGGGGTCCGGGCGGTAGGTAAAGACTGGGCCTCGTCCGCCTCATAAAATCTTACTTGGAGGCTTTCTCATCCCTTCGCCCGGTGGAATAAAGGTGAAAGCGAAGGTTGAAATTTAATATGGAATGGGGTGAGTATCTAGGAAGGGAAGTTAAAATTAAGTACATGCACTTATTGGAAATTAGGAGTCCCGTGGTTCCGGGAGCTAAAACCTAATCATGTTTTACCGCTGCCTGACACTAGAGAGAGCCCTCCATCAAGGCTAGAAACCGACAATATCCATGTAGCCCCGCCTCTCCTTCCCATTGACCTACTTTAGACACAGGCTCCAGATTCGGAGAATGCCTTTCACATCCCCACCCCACCCCCACCTTTCTCTATCCCGGCCGGCCTTTGGATTATTGGTAATCTAATAACACCAATAACTCTCTGAGAAATCCAAAGGAGAATCTGAAAGTGCAACGCACTGTTTGGGGCGGGGGGGGGGGGGGGGACGACGAGGAATTTTAATTAAAGCTGGAGCTGCCGTAGTGAAACCAGCATCAGGGCTCTTGCCCAAGCGCTCCCTTTCCGCGCAGCTTCTCAGCTAACTGGCTGCTCCAGTTTAGCCACAGTGGTCCAGCGATAGGGGGTGGGGTTAAACCGCGCGCTTGTTTTCGTTTTAAGGGAGAAACACTGTTCGCTCTCTTGACTGGGGGGCGGGAGAGTGGAGTAGACAATAAATGACAGCGAATTTGATAACGCGGTAGCCTCGGCAGGCGCTTTGGATGACCGAGGTGTTCGGGGACATTATGTCCTGACTTTATTTCTATCACGTTTCCTGCCAACAGCGCTCTTTGAAGCCTGCAAGCTTCTAGGAAATGCAATAAAATAGAGGGATGTGTTTTATCATCAAGATCTGAAGAGGAGCTGCAGAAGGGACGCTCCCCATGCGCCCAGCTCGCGACAGCCTTCCAGAAAGAGCCGGCAGACAATGCCAACAAACTACGTCCCTAAGCAGAGATATCTCGGTCATCCAGGCTGGACTGGGCTCTGCCTTTGCAAAAAGGCTGCCGGGGGAGGGGAGCGGCATGATGTCCCCAAGCAAACAATGCCTTTAAAAATCCGATCTGGACAGAAGTCAGCCAAGGTCTTTATTCACCTTAATGAAGATGGAAGGCACTAACTGTCCTTGGAAAGCGATGAGTCAAACTTGACCGCTCTTCAAACACATCCCCAGATTCGTTTCCAACCCGAACAGAGGCGCGTTTCTCCGACGCGGCCTCCTGACAGTTCCCGCAGTGGGAGAGGCTGAACTCGATTTCCTAGGACCAGGGAGGTGGAGACGGCAGCACCTCCCGCGGGTGTGCGTCGCCGGCGGCCGTCGCTAGGGGTCGCCGGCACCCGTACGCGCGCTTTGCCATCTTAAGTTTTCAGCTCCAAGAAAATAAAACTTTTGCTTAAGAAGAAACTATTGTGGCCAAAATTCTACAGGGATTACCCCCCTGCTTGTCCATATGACCCCCCCCCCCGCCATCTTCCTCACCCCCCTCCACAACTGATTTCTGGTCAAGTCACTAAGCAGCGTGGAAGGAAGGGGAAGAGAGTTATTTCAGTATCCAAATGCGAGCCTGGGGCGCAGGGAGGTACATCTCTGCAAGTCTAGGGACTGGGACCTAATCACCCGCTAACACAAGCACCCTCCTCAAGATCTGAGACCACCACCCTCATCAGTACATTAGGCTGTCCGTACCTGTCACTGAAAATACTTTCTGAAACTCCTCCAAGGCACCTGGGTAACTGTTTCCAGCTATGCTGACCTGAGACATTAAAATCATGGATCTCACTGCTGCTGCTTTCTCTTAGGTACTCCAAAGGAGCAGAGATAAACTCGCCTTTGACTTTATTTAAGTCACTGACCTGGAATTCAGAAAGTAAAAAATCTGTCCCAGTTAGCGTACTAACTCACCGGTAACAGACCACCCTCATGAGGCCTGTTTCCTCAGTTGTCAAGAGCTTTATGTCCTAGAGCCCCCAAGGCTTCCCGCCACCCCCCACACTTCACCCGGGGAGAAGCCACGGAGACAGAGAGATAGTGTATTCAATACGGATTATCTTAAGGTTCTCTTAGTGGAGGCTGATGCCCCTCGCTGGGGGACCGTGGACAGGACAAGCATCTGGAGGATTCCTAATCTCCATCCATCTTACCAAAACTTTGGAGGCCGGATGTCATCCTCACTGGATGGTCTCCTCCTCTGTCAGTCCTAGTACCTGATGGGGATACTTGGGAGACCCGAAGGTGACAGGGGCTGCCCACCGCCCCAGACGGGGAACTCGGCTACGATCTACCACTAGGTGGCAGACTCAGTACGTTCGAAAATTACCGCGCCTCCGCAGCCTTCCACAACCGACTGTCCCCGGCTTTTCTTTTTTTTTTTTTTTTCTTCCTTTCCTTTTCTTTCTTTCTTTCTTTCTTTTTTTGATCTGTTAGGGGGAGGAGGTTGCCTCTACAAGCAACTCTGCAAAACATTTAATTTACTGGATGTAATTCCGTTCTTCCCGATGCGCACTCCTCTAGCAGCCACAACACGGTATCTGGAGCTGCGTTCACAAATTATACGGTGATTTTTTTCCAGCCGGAAGGGCTGAATATATTAGAAGGGAGGAAAGGGAGCGCTTGTCTTCAAAAAGCAGAGTGGAACTCGAAGGTATTAGCAGAGTTTCTTGCCAAATACTGGTCGACCCGGGAATCAACTCCTGATCCCCACGGAGAAAAGGGGCCCTGGAGGCCAAGAACAGGGTTCCACCCAGGCTTACAGCTCTCGGCCAAAGACCCCACCGAATTATGGTCTTTTGGTGGGGCTGCTGGTCACAGGCTGGGAGGCTGGGAGGACGGGGAAGAGCCATTCCTGGCTTCCAGTGAGTGGGAAGAAGAGAAAAGGGCCAGCTTCACCACAACACAGCACCCTCGGCCGGATCACTGCGGCGGCATTCCCACTTGTTGCGCAGTGCAGGAAACCGGCACGCGCCACACTATTTCAACTCCCAGAGAGCTCCAAACCCTGCTCGACTGGCCTACCATTGCCCCCACGCCGTCCACAAACCTGCGTCCCCAGCCCAGCCCCCATAGACACCACCACCATCACCGCCAGCAAAACTGCAGGACTTCCAATCACTGGTTTGTTTTTACACCAACACATTCCTCCTTCTGTCAGTGTCAGACTGGCAACAGAATTCAGGTGCTCTGAGAAGTCAAGTCCAAGGGGGAAGGAGGCTACCTCCGTCAGGAGAACTCACCTAAAAGCGACCCTCGCGGGCGCGCGTACACACACACACACACACACACACACACACACACTCGGAACTTCTTTGCCTGTTATGACACTATCCTAGCTGGAAAGCAACTCTTTTCCTTCCCATTTGAGAGATCTACTACAAAGTCCTTTTTGTTTTTAAAGGGAGTTTTATCTCCTTTTTCTAAAGAAAAAAAAAATCCTCATAAGGTCATTTCACAATGGTTTTCAAATATTTGACTTTCGCAAATAGAGTTTCACCCACCGAGGGGTGGCGCTGCCGCACCACCACCTCCGAATCTCTAAGTTTTTCACAATAAAGTGGGTTGTGAGTGTGGCTACCGGGCAGGGGAGAGAGGGAAGGAAGGATTTTGACATCCAGTCCTGGCTACCCTTTTACTCAACCAATAACTGGAACTCTTCAGGGCTCAGCAAACGACAGCTTAAGAGTTTTGAGTCCCATTCCTGTCCACCAAACCCAGAATAAATTGGAGAGTCTTTTCAAGAAAGCATGGGGTAAAACCCTTCAGAACAGCACAGACGAAAAGGCCAATTGGAGAATTCCCTCTTCTGGCCTCCTTCTCCTTCAAGCTGCCCCGTTTACCAACAGCTTCTGGCCTTATTGTCACTATCAACAGACCCTTAAAACCAGCCAGCGCTTGGGCCTGCAGTATTGGAGAGTCTTCCAAATAGGATATTGGAAACTTCTATTTATAAGTGGGGGGAGGGGGAAATATTTCCCATCTACAGGTTTCTATTTCAGCCTGAGGACTCAATGCCCATCTTCTGGCATACTCTTTCCATTTCCTCCTCCCCTCTGAGACAATATCCTTTCTCCTTAAAAAGAAAAAAAAAGGTATATATTTTAAAGCAAGAATGTGATTTCACCTCATTCCTTTGAGCTCATGTTTGCTACCTCCAGGAATAGCGTGTGGACTAGGGCCAGATGAACTTCAACTTGGGCTGCAGATTTACGAGGTTCTGTTCCAGTGCCAAAGGCTCTTGGTAGTAAATAGTGAGCAAAATAGATACCTGTCTCCTGACAGATCTTGCCGGCCCCCCTCTTATTTTTTAAAGTTATTTATTAAAACCACACACACCTTGCAAAGAAAAAGGGAAACTGACAGTCTCTGTAGAGGAAGCCGGTGGCATCGCTCAGAGCCACAAACTGTATTTCTAAACAGCCCTTTCCCTGGTTCCCTCTGTCCTGCCCCACTTTTTTTTTTTTTTTTTTTTTTTTTTTTGGACAGAAAAAAATGCATGTATTGACACTTAGAAAAAGTAAAGAGTGACAAGATTTTCCTCCTGGAAACTATAACCTGAATGGAAAAAAAATCCATTAAAAAATTAAATTAGTTTCCTGTAGCTGGTGGTGGTGGTGATGGGGATGTCCAGCTTTCTGTGATCATCAGTGAGGGACCCAGTAACAGCTCTGGACTTTCGGTATCCTCTTTGGGGTTTTTCTCCCTGTTCATCAGTCTGGACCCTCACCACCAAGTCTTAACCATTGCAAAAAGGGGCACCCTATAGAAAGGTCTTGTCTTTTCTTTCTTTCTTTCTTTCTTTCTTTCTTTCTTTCTTTCTTTCTTCCTTTTTAAAATCTATTGGGTTGTGTTTTTGTTTTCCATGGGAGAGTTTTAAAACTCATTATTGTAACACTAGTTCATTTTTCGCCAGAGTTCCAATAACACAGCATCATAAAGGCAACGCAATCCACAGTTCTCAAGACACTGACCACGGTCACTACATCCCGCAGCGGGGTGGCCCCTAGCTCCCGCTGCCCAAGAGCCCAGCCGATTTCCGAGGCTCCAACTCCCCACCCGCTCCCGCCCCGGGCCGCCGCCGCCGCCGCCTTCCCCCATTCCTACTCCCTCCAGGAGAGCCACAGGTTGCAAATCCAACCAACCTCGCAATCCGTTTTTGCAAAATCACTCACAAAGATCTCCCTTTCGCGCCCGCGCCCCCTTCTCCCGCGCCAGGCCCCCCACCCAGAGCCACAGAGTGCCCTTCTCTCCTCCCGGGTCTTGCACGTAGGAACGCGGGCTGGGGCTGTTTGTTTTTCCCCTCGCCCAGTGCAAGGACCTCGAGAATCTGAAGCCTGGTGTCGGCTACTCTCCGGCTGGCAGTTGTCTTTTTACAAAGCTCGCACGATGGGAAAAAATAAGACAAAATTTAGGAGAGGCGGGGAACAGCCATTGGGAGCTAACACCGAGTCACGCAGCGCCCAAAACACAAACACCGCGACCGCCAGAAATCCCGCCACCTTCCCGCTCGTCTGGGCCGTCCGGTGAAGGTTCCCGCAGTCCCCGCACGCTAAACGGCACCGCAGGTGCAAACGCGCACCCCTTTGCCACCCACCCCCCAAATCCCTGTCCCGCCACCAGCCGCTCTCCTCGGGATGGGGAGAGGGAGTGAGCGGGGTTCCTGACTCCCTCGACTGCAACATGAAAGAATAATTTTCAAAGTATTCAACATCCCCGCCCCCAGGCAAGCTAAACCTCCCCCAAAACACAGGGTAAGGGGACACCAAAACACTCGGATCTCGTTAGGAAGATCGCGGCTCTAAAAGGAAATAGTAGAAACGATACTTCAACTGGGTTTATGGGGAGGTGGGGGGAGAGAAAAACAAAACCCGAGGAGTTCGCTTGCATTTTTCCTCCCAAATCTCGGCTCGGAGGCAGGGAATCTAGAGGAGCGAGGCCGATGGAAGGGAGCCAGCGGGGCGAGCGAGCGGGCAGCCTCCCTCCCCGTCTCCCGGAGTCACCCAGAAGGACGGGAGCGGAGAAGGAAGGAGAGGCGAGGGAGAGGAGGAGGGAGGGAGGGAAGGGGAGGCAGGAGCGAGGGAGCGAGGAAGGCAGTTTGCAAGCGAGAAAAGAGGGAAAAAACACAGCCGCCCGAATCCAGCGAGATCACAAGCCGTACGCAAGCAGCAGCAGAAAGAGCGAGAGCGCGAGCGCGCGTCCTCTCCGTCGTCTGGGGCCAGACAGCCCCCAGACTTGCCCGGAGCACCCCCCCAAAACACTGTCTCGTCCTCTCGGCTCCGGCCGCCCCCTAATTCCCCTCCTTCCTCTCCTCCACCTCCTTTTCCAAAACCAAAACAACACCAGGGAGGGTGGCAAAAGCCTCCCCAAACCGGCCGATTCACTCAAAGACAACAAGAATAAAATAATAAATATATAAAAATCTATATCCTAGAGTGGGAGAGACGTGGGACTAATCTTCGGCATTTATTTTAACACCTGACAGCTAGAATAAATAAATATATACATTTATATCAATAGATACACATAGGAAACTTGGAGCCAAAGCATTTGGCAAGAGCGGAAAAAAAAAGAATTAAAAGGTAAAATAATGATCATGAGCAGCGGCGGCGGCAGCGGCACCAGCGGCACCAGCGGCGGCGGCGGCAGCAGCAGCAGCGGCAGCAGCAACAGCAATAATCACCTGGTGTCCGGCCTTTCCTAGAAACTTCTTGCATCACCACTTCTAAGAACCCCAGTTCTAAGAATCAACAGAGCTCAATTCTCGGAATTTGAGCTGCGGACTTTACCACTGCTACGTGGCAGGGGAGGACTCGGTGTCAGCTCTCCGGGACTTTTGCCTCTCCTGGCCCATGGAAAGCCCTCAAAGCCACAGTATTTTTCCAGTTCCAGGAAGATTTCGAATTCTTCAGCGTCTGGACGTCTCAGATTTGGGGGTTCCTGTTGGAGGCTGGAGGGGCCAGACGGCGTCCCTCCCTCCCCGGACCCTGCGCGTTGGTACAGCCTGCTCCGCCAGCGTCACGTGGGCGCCCCCTCTGTGACGTCGGCGTCTTCGCTGTAGCAAAGCTCGGCCTCTGGAATTCTGAGAACTAATTTGCTATTCGGTGACATAAGAGGGGGAGTGCGCTTTTGCTTTCCCGGGGTCTGGGGCTAATTCCTCGTCTCTTACCCTTAAACTCGGCTCCTCGAGCTAAATACACAAAAGGGAGCGAGAGGTTCGACCCGTTGGAAAAAGTCTGTTCTGTATAGTAGCTTTAGAGGCGAGTAAGAGAAAAAAACAATAAACACCACAGCTCTTTCCAGCTAGAATATTAGGCACCACGAGAAAAATATTTGCCAAGCAGTTTTCGGTGGGTTCATTTGCTTTATTTTATTTGGGTCGGATTTTTTTGGTTTTGTTTTGTTTTGTTTCCTTGTTGATGTGGTGGCTTGGGATTTTTTGGTTGTTGTATTTTGACGATTTTCGGATTTTTTTGCTTCTGATTTTTGCCTTTTTCAAGTTTGTGGTGTTACGTAAATAGTAGGATCCCGCATCGGTTGGATTTTGGTGTGTGTGTGTGTGTGTGTGTGTGTGTGTGTGTGTGATTTTTTTCCCCATCTAATCTCTCATGCGTTTTAAAGATGTGTTATTTTAATATTGATACTATTGAAAGCAGCTTAAATATTTGATCGCATGTAACAACCCAACCCCCACTTTTTGGGGGGCGGGCGCGGGGCGGGGGGGGGGGGGGAGGAGGCTGCAATTTTCCTCTTTCCCTTGGACTTTTACTGAGAGGAGGCACTCCAGCGCTTGAGGGACATGTTCAAAGGATTTGTTTTGGTTTGGTTTGTTTCTTTCCAGGACAGCAAGTGGTGGGTTTACTCTTTCTGTTATTGTTGACTGTTAGGAAATGTCTTGTTGAAAGGAACGTGTGTGTATTTGGGTATGTGTATGCATGTGTCCTACAAAATTATGTGAACCAAATACAGGTTTGTGTTTTCCTTTTTCTTAAGGTCTTGATCCCCCGCAACCCCCCCCCCCCCCCCCGCCCCGGCTCGTTTCAAGGTCGTTGTAAAAAATCTCTTCTGTCTGTGTTTAAGAGATCAGCCGGAGGGAATTCTAAAGGCCTGCGGTGCCAGTATCACAGATACTGCGTGTATTTAGAACAGACTGTGCTACAACTACAGCGCTCTGCACGCAGCACAGTCTTAGCTTTCGAGCCTAGTTGGGAGGAGGAGGAGGAGAAGGGGGAAATCTTTCTTTCTTTCTTTCTTTTTTCCTTTCTTTTTAAAGGCAAATGCAGTGCAGAATCATTTCACTGTGGGCCTTGGTTTGTTTATTCAGAACTGCCAGTTTCCCTATTTAAATGTTGGTTGGGGTTTTTTCCCCTCCTACTCATCCCCGAATGAGGGAGACTCTTGTTTCTTTTATGTCTCTCTCTTAAAAGAAGGGTGTGAGGGGAAAATAATATTTCAGATTCCTCAAGAATTAACCCAAAATGTTTGGACCAGAAGCAGCTTTCAAAGGTCAGGCTGTTCTGAGCCTTGGCTAGGAGAGTCCTTCAGGCGACTCATTAAATTACAGATGAGTTCTTAAAGGTTCCACAAAATTTCTGCACATGTTAATTTCCAAAAAAGATATGTCCCAAAATAATCTACCTCTCCCAACCTCAAATTTGAGTTTATAATGGAGCAGTGAGCAGAGCTCTGAAAGATTGCGGGCTGTTTCCTGGGATATTTGGGTTCCTTTTCCCAGGAAAAGTCCACGGGAAGTTCAGATCTATTGCTGAAAATGCTGTTGTCAATGCACCCCCGCCCCACCACCACCTTTAAAAGGCTGTGTTGGGAATTTTAGAACCAGGAGAGGTCCAAAGGGGTTGATTATTTTCCACAAGGTCTGAGGCTTAGGAACTATGCGTAAGTATCTGTTTCTATGAAATCTGAATATTTTAATACTTATTGACAGATGGATTACTGCAGCCTCTGCAGAAGAGCCTGTCTTGTAAAGGATTTTTGAAAAATATACATAGGCCTAATCCTGTCACTGTTGTTGAAATGAACATTTTACCCCCAAAGACTGTCAAGTGCAGATTCATTCTGCCAGAAGGCGGACTATCTGCTTTTTTATTGTCTCCTTCCCCTTCCTTTTCAGAGTTTTAAATGAATTCCACTGGATTCAAAATGATACCCCGATTTTGCTGAAGTGATTTTCTCTGTGCATTTATATGTGTTATATTTTTTCTATCTTTACGAACAGCGAGAGTTTCAGGGTTTCTCGGGTGTATCTGTATGGTTTGGAATGTGAGATGTATGCCTCTGCCCTATTACTGATCCTATGATGGACATTACTTATATGATTTTTCATGGCTTTTCTAATCAAAGTTGCCATCCTGTGTCACTGGTCCCCTGCCAGCGCCCCTGACCAACCCAAACCTTAAACACCGTTTGTCCCTCCTGCGTTCTCTTTGCCACTCCAATCTTAGCCCCATGGGGGCGCTGCAGAGCAGAGGGAAATCTGCTCCCACTGGCTATAGAACCAGCCAAAATGGGGGCTGGGAAGGAATTCACCCTTCTTGTACCTCAGCCCTTTTTAATTCTTTGCAGGGAGCCCTTACAGGGAAAACTTACCAGGCCTGGTTTATAGATAGTTAACCCCACCACAAGGGACCTCGAACCTTTTCAGCACATTATTTCTGGGACCAAGTGCCAGAGTCCCACATTTCTACGACTGTTTTGTTTTTCTGTTTGTTTGTTTTGGTTTGTTTTTGGCTTTGTTTTTTTGCCAAATCAGTGTTTACGCTGAAAGAAATTGATCGGAAGGACACCATTAAAAGAAAAAAAATATTGAAGATATTCTAAAGATAGAGACTATGTTCGGATAGATCCCTTTCTCTCTACTGAGTGAACAATGAGGAAAATTGTGCACCCACTCCTCAATCTCTTTTCAATTCCTGGGAGCGTAACTGTCAGATTTTATACCAGTTGAATTTCTTCCAGAATGGCCTTCTTTCCCTCATTCTTGATCTCTCCCCATCGGTAGCCAGTTGGCATCACTGTGTGGGCTCCCTCACTCCAGCAGTGCTGTGTTATATAGGATTAAAGAAAGAATGTATTCAAATTCTTTTAAATCATCCTTAAGAAGCTCTAAGGAGAGATTCCATGTCTGGGGTCTTATGAGTGATTCCTGTCGCCTTGGAGGGACTAGGTATCCATCAGTCCTATCATTTAATTGTCCCTGGCTATTAATACTCAGAAGACCAGGTCAGGCCCTTTGCCCAGGGGATGGGCATAGTAATAGGTTCCTAAACACAACTGCTGCGTAAATATAAGGTTTGTTACAAATCAAATAGCCTGGTCCTAATATTACATTTAATTAACGAACAGATTTTGCATCCAGTTCCCCACAATCCAGTCATAGCTGAAAAGAAAGCTATCCTTGGAATAAACACCTTCTTGTCCTCTTTTTAAGGAGGCTCCAAACAGGAAGTTGATTTCACCTGTCAGGAACTTCTGACACCTTGGTAGGTCTCTAAGGTTTCACATCTCAGAATTAGAGATTTTAGAACTGGAGGGAACGTTGCAGATCAATCACTCACCTCCCCCCAGGTTTCACTCTTTGAAGAGGGGAGGTGGCCCTCACCAGAGGCATGCGTGACGCCAGGACAGAACTGAAAATGGGTATTCCTTTGAGGGGCCTGCATCATTTCAGGAGAATGAGGGTGATCTGCCTACCTGGCTTTGGAGGAGAGTATCCTGTTTTCTGGCAGAATGGAGGAAAGCAAGACTGCTCTGGGCTCCTTATAATCTGTAAATTGTTTCTCAGAACGAAATCCAGGTCCTGACGATACTGCATTTTGATGGGCATTGGGTTTGGTTACATTTGTCTCTGGCGCTGTGCTATTCTACGTGACTTCTGGTGGGTGTGGGAGACACTGTCCAGCTGATGCATAAAATTTTACCTATTCCTTTTCTTTCAAATTCTTCATTTAGACCTATTGTAAACGAGCTCCGTGTATTCTTGGAGAAAGAAAGGAGTTTTCTTGGTATATTTTAGAGAAATTGAGCAGAAAGTTTTGAGGCATTAAAAAAAAAAAAACCCAGAAGATGATTTCCAGCTACTACCTTCTGAAAAAGAAGTGTCAACGTTTAATTTTGATCCATATGCTGCCTGCTTTCAGCCTGTTTTATTCTGAGATTTTTTTTTCTTTAGAAACCTTTTCAGCCTAGCTCAGAGTCCCCCCCCCCCCCCAACAACACTGATTTTCCGCACTTTTCTCACTTATTTAAAATGGAAATAAATATCGGGAGCTTAAAATAGAGAAGTGATGGGGGGGGCGGGGCACCTAATCATTTGTTTATTGCACTGGATTGCACTGGATCACTGTTTTGAATAGCAGGGTTTTCACTTCCTATGAAACTTTAGCATGAAGGAAAGCAGCAGCTGGACCAGGAAGGGATGAAGAGAGGAAAGCACTTGAGTGTTTGTAAACTCTGGGTAGCTGGCCCACCCTGCCTGCGGCCGAGCTGTCTTTACTACCTAAGGCCAGAAGTGGAAAAACTTGATTTGCGTGTTGTGCCTGCATTTTTTTTTTTTCTCCTTCTTCTCCACACCACCCTCTGTACACCTGGCTATGCAGAAGCCTATCTGAAGGCCGGCTTGATGGCAGGCAGAGCTGGAGAGCGGAAGAATGTGCGGAGGGAGGGAGTGCTTTCGGTACTTTTCCATTCACATCTCCACAGTGGCTTTTCTTGTTTATTTCAACCTCCACCCGCAGAAACCTTTCAGCTGCCTGAAATTCGAGTCATTAAACTGTTCCCTGAGGTCAGACTACAGATGCTTGGTGCATGTTTTCTACATGTCCATGACTGTGTAACATATGTACATACAGACACACACACAAAAACACGTTACCTCCTCAGGGGCATGGTGCGAGGTAGGGAGAAAAAAACAACAACAACCTGGATTCGTTGCCAAAAAACCCTGGGTTTCTAATTACAGTGCTGCCCGGAACTCTGTTCTAGAACCTGGAGCAAAACCACTTTGTCAGGACTCAGTTTCCTCAACCGTGTGAAGAAATAACCCGGGTGATTTGCATGGTATCTATCTGTTCTAAATTCTATACCTTTATATCCAGATACATATTTACATGACTTTAAGATGGGGGGATGGAAAAGGAGCTATATCTATGTGTGTACCTGGCGTGGGGGAAGGGGTTAAAATTTAAACTTCTAAGTAAAGAAGGCAGTCCTAGAATCCTCCCCTCTATCAATTTTTAACCAATTGTAGACCAAAGTCTGGGGTTATGCTGAGTGGGTTCAAAAACCAATTGAAGATTTTTAAAGTTGAGTTGGAGGAGACAGGTTCTGAGACCTTGTACCTTTGATCTCCAGCATTCATAATCAGCTGTGACAATTCTCAAGTGTATTTTCAGTACTGTAGTTCTTTTTTTTTTTTTCCTTCTGTTTGTTTTTGGAAACTGTCCCAGTCAATGATAGGAAAGAGATGACACTTGTAAACTGGGCAGTCTTTAAGCCACTGGGCCCCATGTGGATGTGAAAAATATGTCATAACATTCACACACACACACACACACACACACACCCCACACAAGAAGGAAGGAAAAAAAAAAACCTAGAGAGAGATTCCTGGTAAGAAACTTAGAGGTAGCTCAGCTATCACTGCCTTAAAGGTAATTATTTGAAGTGAGAGGAAATAACAGATGAGGAGTTTGCCCTTACAAAAAAAAAAAAAAAAAAAAAAAAGCCTTGATCTTCCAGAACAAACTTGAAGGCAATAAAAGACATACTTTCACTCAGTATTTCCTATAATTTTTTGATCTCCATTCTTATAAAAAGAAACGTCTAAAGTTTCTCAGGCCTGATTGTCTAAGACGAAATAGGGTCTTTAACAGACTTCAGCATCCTCAGGAAGTGATAAAGCAGCTCCTACTTATTAGGAGTGAGCTCCCCATTACCACCATTTCTCCTTTGGCTTAGACTTTCTGCAATATTATTGCCCATGGATGAGCAGACATGGAGCCCATTAGAGTCTCTCAATGTCAAACTACTGGGTTACAATATGCTAGAACTGAAAGGGTCCTTAGCAACAAATTAATCCAATGCTACTGGTGTTACATAAATGGAAACTGAGGCCCAGACAGAAGGCATTTTCCACATACACTGAATGGCTGACAGAGCCAGATCTTGAACCTTGATGCCCTGGTTCTAAATCCACTTGTTGTTGTTGTTGTTGTTGTTTTTTCCATAGATTGTCATGGAAAGCGAATATAGGGTGGGCAGCCCTGCAAAAGAGCCATTTGCTGTGGCCTTTCTTTGAGAGAGCGCTGAAGATTTGGACATTTGATGTGCTCTCCACGGAGGTTCTGTTCAGTCTTAGGGGCACACTGACAGGATAGAAAGAAGACTGTCCTGCGCAAGTTTTGCGTGGAGGTCTCACTGCAGGACGCAGGATAGGAGCCTCATAATCTCCCACAGTGCCATGACTTCATATTGTTACCAAGTCTAGAATTGTCTTAAGGATAGTGCAGTTGTATCGTGATTGTATGCATGTTGGTATTTACAATATCACATGTTAAATATATTTGGCCTAGAAGCAATGATGCCACAGTAGCCATGATCACCCCTAGGGCTCAGATTGTACCATAAAATAAAGATTCGCTAGAAGAAGAAGAAGAAGAAGGGGAAGGAGAAGGAGGGAAATCAAGATAAACAAAAAGTCTCTACATTGATGGGGGATATTTCAGAGCCACTGGAGCTGCTGAAGTGCTCCCAGTGGCCAAAGCTGGAAAATTTGAGCAACAAAGTAGAGTCATATTAGATTATAACCCGAAGTATAAAATAAGTACCCAAAGATCACACAGATATAAATAAATTATGGGGAAAATGAATAAATGGAAGAGAAGAGCCCAACTTCCCTGGCAGAATTCCAAATAATTTATGTAGATACTCTATCCTCAAGGAGGGAGAATATAATTCCTTTCTCCTTAAGTATAAGCTGGGCATAGTGACTTCCTCCCAAAGAATGTGGTATGGGAAGGGGGTGGGGAAGATGATTTTACATGGAGAAACCAGACAAACGCTACATCAGCCAGGACATCAAGGTCAGCATCAACAATGATAAACCATGTTGACTGTGTGGACCTTTGACAGAAGGTGGGAAAATGGTTCTTTACCTCTGTGGTCTCCCTCCCATTTCCCAGTCTATTTATGAGGAAAACATCAGACACATTCCAGTAGAAGGGCATCCTACAAAATGCTTGACCAGCACTCCTCAAAACCGTCAAGGTTCTCAAAAACAAAGTCTGACAAGTTGCCACAGCCAGGAGAAGCCTAAGGAGACATGATAACTTCATGTCAACAAGTATTTAACAGAAAAAGAGAGAAGGTAAATCTAAACAAATCTGAGCACATGATGGATGTTAGTTAATAATATTGTGTGAATATTGTTTCCTCCATTGTTACAAGTGTACCATACTAAGATGAAATGTTAATAATGGGTGAAATTGGGTACAGGGTTCTCCATATTCTTAATTTTTCTGTTAAAAAACACAAATTATATATATATATGTATATATATATGTATATATATATGTGTATATATATGTGTATATATATATGTGTGTATATATATATATATATATATATATACACACACATATATATATATATATCTCATTTTCCCATACTAGGATCCTCCAAAAGGTGACCCAGGCTTCTCTTGAAATCTGAAGAGATCCTGCCTTTCACTCAACAATGCCCCCAAAATAGAGTCCAGAAAATGAGAGAACCTGCATTTATTCTTTTAGTTTCCTAAATTGAAAGCAATTTAGCTAATTTCTATATGCCATCATTTAGATAGAGAATGGTCAGGAGAACACTAAGGAGGCACCAAAGGGCCAAATGTCATTATAGCAGCAGATGATTCAAGCCACCTCATCAAGCTGCTGATTCAACATTTCTCTGAGGAGATTCTCCGTGGAAACAAGGCCCAGAAAAATCTTTGCCATCAGTCCATATGGGACATACAGATCCTGAGGCTTCATAATTGAGGTTGGGGGAGTCCCGAGAGCTTCCTAGAATGTCTGCTATTTCATTGTACAACTCTGATGGAACCGTGGGTCTCATCAGAGTTGTAACTCTGGGTGTCTAGAGACAAATAGCTTACTGGACCCCATGACTCTGTGAATTTGTCTTCATCATCTGGATTTGACACTATAATCTAAACTCTCCTCAGCCTTCAACCTATTAGTTCTACAGTTGAGAAAGATCCAGAGAGGGAAATGGTTTGCAAAGACCACCCCCCAAAATTAGCGGTAGAGTTGCTTCCCATCAACCCAGGCCACCCTGAATCACTTATTTTGCTGCAGTATCCACTTTGGTAAACCAAAAGCCGCTATTACTTTGATGTGTATTCAGGAAGGCCTCATTAATTTCTAACCAATTGTCAGTTACCAACGATGTCTTGTTCCCATGCTGTACTTGAATCTTAAGTGTCTCTTCCTTTTTTCTGTCTTTTCCCACATCTATCAACGTCTCTGCCAAGTGCTTGTAAAATCTTTGAACCAATACTTATGTTCACTATGGAGGCTGACATTTAAATAATTGGCTCCTGTCATACTACATTTTGGTGAGCATGACTCTTTCAGTGATCTATTTGGTCACATGTCTCAAGAATCACAAACACAGTCATGCCCTTTGAGTCAGTACTACTTCTAGGAACCTATCTTTGAGGCGCATACAATGTACAGGGAAAAAACTCAAACATATAGGGCAAAAAAATCTTTGAATGAATATCTGTGTCTAAGTGTTATAGCTAACAACAAAAAAAGTGAGGTTCCATCATCACTGGGTTGAGGGAAAAGGTGTTGGATGGAGAATGATCAAGTATAATATGACTAATTAAAAAAAAAATAGAATTGAAAAACACCTATGGTAACAGGTAAAGTGAAAAGAAGTTTTATATATATATATATATATATATATATATATATATATATGGTAGATTAACAACTATGTTTAAAAATACTCTTCATAAAAAATAGACTAGATATAGGGGCGCCTGGGTGGCTCAGTCGGTTGGGCATCCAACTTTGGCTCAGGTCGTGATCTCGCGGTCCGTGAGTTCGAGCCCCGCATCGGGCTCTGGGCTGACAGCTCAGAGCCTGGAGCCTGTTTCGGATTCTGTGTCTCCCTCTCTCTCTGACCCTCATCTGCTCATGCTCTGTCTCTATCTGTCTCAAAAATAAATAAATGTTAAAAAAAATTAAAAAAAAATAGACTAGATATAAACAAGAGTATACAATACGCAGAAAACATTTTGGCTGCTTTGGGTAATAGGATTACAGATGCTTTTTTCCTCCCTTGATTTTTTTCTTTATCTTCCAAATTATATAAATGTGTATATATTAGTTTGATATCTGTTTATCTATGTATCTATCTATCTGTCTATATCTGTCTCACAAGCACAGCTGAAGACACTGAAAAGCCCTAGGTGAAGTCTTTTAAGTGCAGCCAGTCCCCTAATTCACAATTCTGAATGTTTGGCCTAAAATTTATGCTGCCCTCATCTTTAGGACTTTCTAGCAAAAGTGAGAGTGGCCCACTCGCTCTTGGAGAAGACTTTTCATTCTGGGAGACACTCGTTTTCACAATAACAAAACATCACCCTTTCTGAGCACATTGACCCAAATTAGGTAGACCTGTAAATCTTTAATCTACCTCTGCCCCCTTGGTCTTAGTGTGCTTATCTTGTTTGTTGGTGTTTTATAGCATTTGCAAACGTCAAGGGTTTCCTTGTTACTTTGCTGTCTCTGTGAGGCCACCCAGGAGCTTTCCTGGTAGATGGACTGCCTTTGGGATTCTTCTGGAACTAGAGGACATTAATTTTTTTGTTTTTTTTTGTTTTTTGTTTTTTTAACATTTATTTATTTTTGAGACAGAGAGAGAGAGAGAGAGAGCATGAACAGGGGAGGGTCAGAGAAAAAGGGAGACACAGAATCTGAAACAGGCTCCAGGCTCTGAGCTGTCAGCACAGAGCCCGAGGCGGGGCTCGAACCCACGGACCACGAGATCATGACCTGAGCTGAAGTCGGACGCTTAACTGAGTCACCCAGGCGCCCCAATTTTTTGTTTCTTATAACATGTTTGGCTAGTGAATGCTAAGGAAAAAAAAATAAACCTCAAAAATTTTTTTTCTTCTGAGAATCACAGGCTGTTAGGAACTTTGGGGAGTATACTATTATTTGAACTACTGGATTTTGAAAAGTGGCCTGGGGGTAGACATCAGAATCTAGGCAGCCAGGGTGAGGACCATGGTTCTGATAGGCCCCTCTTCCCTGAAACCACTAATGTAATTCTTCACACTCAGCTCACTCACTCTATTCACTCACTCACGCAGCACACAGCTCAATGAAAGTCTTATGAAAGAGACGCCATCATGCTAGATGACAGGAAACAAATATGAATACAATAGGGGACCCTGATCCCAGGTAGCACACAAACTACTGAGGAAACAAAGGCCCAGAAAGGTGCTAAAACTAGCTTTAGGTCAGGCAGAAGAGAGTCCCTGAGTCAGGACTGGGCCCCAAATGTCCTGATTCCGAGCCAAGCAAAACTACATGGCTTCTTCTCAGATGCTGTGTCCTACCTCCCACTCTGACGTCACTCTGAGGCATTGGCACCCTCCTTGGGCAGGTTCAGTCTCCGAATTTTTCATCCAGTCTCGATTAGAACAAGATATAACCCAGCTGTCTCGAGGTACCATCCAGTAATACCCAACATCCAGTGCAGGAAGATCCCCACGAGTCTCGGCTCTCTTCCCAGCCACGATCACCAGGCTAGCTCAGTCTGCAGGCTGGGGCTTTGCCTGGACCTGGGCTTTGTACCTTCTTGTACCTGACAGGTTCTACCGGGAACAGTCAGGTCACCCAGCCTCATGCTCTCCGAGAGCACACAGCCTCCAGTAACATCCGCAGTCTGGATGTCAGAACCTAAGACCATCCCTGGCAGGAACTGCACACCTAATAGAGCTTGATGCCTACTTAACTAAGCCCAAGTTCACCTCAACCCTCTGGGCATCCCGGACCTGTGGGTAATAAACTGGCAGATGATATCTCCAGGTGCCAGCCCTGTATCCGGACCAGTTTCCATAGCACCGTAGTCAGCAAGGCCCAGCCTACCTAGCGTTGGGCTTATCTGCCAGCAGTTATAACCATTTCCTCTCTGCGGCCAAGAGGGTGGACTGGAGATAACGATGCGTGCTCAATACCACCAGACAAGATTTCCGAAATCTTAACAATTACTTAGTCGGGCAGCTTTCAATGTGGAAACATTAAGTTGCCAAGAACAGCCTCATTCTTTGGAGGCCCTGGCGCTAAAATGCCAGCGAAATGCTCAGAAGAAAATGAGACGGAGAAAGATGAATTCTGACATTAATAAAAGCCATCCTTTGGGAAGGCGTATTAAGACTTGGTGGCAGTGAGAACGGAGAAACAAGTGGCGAACGGAGTGGCGAACGGAGAAACAAGGCCCTCCTGCTCTTTTCAGTCTTGACTCTCGACAACAGTTTTCTACACCAGACTCCGAGGACCCATGCACTTACCTCCGCCCCATAGCCCTGCCTCAAGTTCTTTCTTCCATAGGCTAGATGTTTCTCAAGGAGAGTGCTTCATTTTTTGTCTTCTTAGACTTGTGCCCAACACATTGCTCACTTAGGAAATGTTGGCGAAATTGAAGTTAGGTAGAACTGAAAGAGAGTTTGATGTGAAATCTGATGATCTGGGTTCCAGTTAAAGTTCCACAACTGACTAACTTCTGTGGGTCTCAGTTTCTTGTTCTCTAAAATGGTAATTTCTGTTAAAAGACTACCTCTCCGTGTTCTCAGGAGAATCAAGGACAGTGCAAGAGAAAGCACTTTGGGTATTATAATATGCAGTTCAAAGTCGTCGTTGAATGCCAAATGAACACACAAACTAATGAGTGAACTATCATAGTTGAGGACAGCTTCCAGGTTATTCCCTGACAGATTCTGTGACTCAGGTTGTATCTGGGGAACGGTGATGTAGAGTGCCCTGTCTTGACTTTGTAACCATCCTTAAATATATTAATTTCACTTCCTGAAACATTTTAACCTTTTAAATACAGGAAGACATAAATTAACTGCTAAGGATTCATACTGATCCAAAGAGAATAAAAAAGATCATCAGAAAGTCTTTTTGTTCTTGAAATGCAGAATTGGAAATGAACCTTTTCCCAGTAGTGGGAACTGAAATCCAGTGTTAGATCCTCCTTTTTGGTACCTTCTTCCTCTTTCTTCCTCCTCTTTCTACCTTAGCCCCTCCCTAGCCCTCCCCTGCACCCAAAAGGAAAAAAAAAAATCATTTGTTTTGAATTAACTTCAGTCTTAGCAAATGGCATAAACAAAGTCCAAATTTATCAGGGCTGTTTTCTAGGATCAGCAAGGTGGATTTCTACCAATTTTTCCAGGAACTGAGTTGCTGGGTGAGTTACGAAAATGAGGTTGGATAACTTTCTACCAAAGGCCTGACCTGAGTGACAGGAAAAGCCATGGGCCAGTGCTGTCCTCCTAAGAGAATTCCTGCATTTATCCCTTCTGTCTCTGCAACCAGAGCCGAGTGGACCCCATGAATATTGAGGTAAATATAAAAGGGATTTAGGGCAAGTTGTTCTCGACAGGGAGGAAGAGAGAAAATAGGAGTACGGGTGCTAGAGAGAAGATCTTTAATAACAGGACAAAGCGATAATTCAGCGGATGAAGCAACAGAGCTTTGTTGACATTAAAAACAACCCAAGAGTCCGTATCCTACTTCCTGCAATCTATCACAGTAGGGACCTAAATGGGACAAAGTACCCAGCAAACTTAGTAGATGGGTGCATAACAGTCTCAACAGGGGCCAGGGACAGCAGGCGGTAGTGGCAAGAGGAAACTTCTAGAATTGGGAGCCTGTCTGCCCGTACTTGCCAGGTTTGCCATCACCAAGCCCTTGATCAACAGCTCACTTATTTTTAGATTCCTAGAGGTGGGAAGGAGAGAATACTGGATGTATACGGCAGTAAAAAAAAACTCCGATGTGGGTGAGCTGGGACGATGTCCAAGCTGTGCAAGGGCAGCCACCTCCCCCATATGGTTCCTTTTTTTTTTTTTTCCCTCTCCACCCCTCCTGTTCCCAACACCTCTCACCCAACCACACCTGTGGAAGCCACATTCCTGCACAAAGCTAAATGTGTCCAAGGGGAGCAGAGCGAAGGAACATAACACCAAGACACGTCCCTTCTCGACTCTGAAAACTGGGAAGTGTCAGTAAGAAAATGGAGGAGTGCTGGAAGATTCTAGAGGTCAGGAATGAAAAAGTTTGGAGAAACGGCACAGTCGACTGTATTTCATTATTTTATCACCCACTGGGTTAGACTTTTTTAGTATGGGATACACATATGTTGATATCTTCAGGTCTGACTACCTTGCAGCCACAAAAATTATCTATTAAGCACCTACTATATGCCAAGCACTGGGCTGGACTTTGCATATACAAAGAACAATTACAGACTTGTCCCTGGAGGAGCCCATTGTCTAGTTGAGGACACAAACATTACACAAGTACATCCACAGAGGAGTATTTATTACAAATTATGTTAACGGAGCTGCAGAAAATAAGTAAGGTACTGTGAAATGGGGGAAGGATGTAATTTACTTAGGATACAGGCCCCTCCATGCAAGTAAGCTTTAAGCTGAGATGTGAAAATGGAGGATGGATTAGCCAGGCCAAGGGTGAGGGGTGAAGTGCGCGGGGCAGAGGGACCAGAGGCCAGACAACCCTGTAAACCCATGGCATGGTCAGAGACCTGAAAGAGGTCGGTATGGCACAAGCAGAGACTGGCGGTAGATGAATTTGGGGGGAGAATCAGGAGCCAGACGATGGAGGCCTTTGTAGCCTATGGACAAGAATTTAGAGTTTGTTCTAAGTTTACTGAGAAATCATTTAGGATATTTTAGGCTGGGTGATGACATGATCTGATTTTTTTTTTTTTCAACGTTTTATTTATTTTTGGGACAGAGAGAGAGCATGAACGGGGGAGGGGCAGAGAGAGAGGGAGACACAGAATCGGAAACAGGCTCCAGGCTCCGAGCCATCAGCCCAGAGCCCGACGCGGGGCTCGAACTCCCGGACCGCGAGATGGTGACCTGGCTGAAGTCGGACGCTTAACCGACTGCGCCACCCAGGCGCCCCTGATTTTTGTTTTAAGAAAAGCACCCCAGCTATCACGTGGAAGATGATTAGAAATGGGCAAGAGTAGATTCTTTAAGAGGCTCTGGTAGGAGTCCTGGTGAGAGAAGAAGGGAGCTAGCAGTGCAGGTGGGGAGGTGTGCAAAGATTTGAGGCACACTTTGATGGTAGAATTGACAAGATTGAAAGCAAGATTGGATTGATCGGGAGTGGGTGGTGAAAGAGAGAAGGATATTAAGAATGAATCCCAAGTTTCTGATTTGGGCAATTGGGTAGATGTGTTTCCGTTTACTGAGTTAGAAACACTTCAAAGTAGAAGTTTGTAGGAGGGGCAGATGCCGGCAGTCAAGAACTTGGCTTTGCGCACGATGTGTCTGAGATGTCTCCGATGTCAAAGTAGACAGTTGACTCTGCAAGACCTGAACCCGAAAGATAGGTCTGGTTTGGAGATATAAATTGGGCTTCAGCAAAATAGACATAGTATTTGAAGCTAGGAGAAATGATTGGTTTTCCCATCAAGCCAGGCATTAAAAAATAGAATTAAAAAAAAAAAATAGTAAAGGCAGAATGATCCTTGGAACTAGTCCAGTCCAAACTCATTTCTCAACTGATAGCAAAACTGGGACCTCATGAAGTGAAGCTATTGGTGGAAGGAGAGTTGGTGAGAGATCAGGTCTTCAGGTTGGTTGGTTGTTTTATATACTGTTTTGTCAACATTTGACATAAAAATGGTTGAGGCTAAGAAATCTAGGTCACTCTATAGACGTGGCTCATGGCGCCACCTCCCTTAGCTTAGGGTCTCACCTGCTGCGTGTAATCGGCCACACCCCGGTTAGTGATTTGCTCCCCTCTTCCTTTATTCGATGTAGGACCTTCTCTCCTCATGCCCTACTTCTTGAGATAAGGTGTAGCCATCCCAAATGAACATATCTGTGCATTTTAATATCGAGGCAGTGCAAGCCTCAGAGCAGTGACGGAGGGGCTGAAGGCACGTTCCTGTAACACTCCATCCTTCTCAGCTTACCACCTATGGCCCCTGTAATTATTTAGCAACTGTACTGCCTGTATCTCCTCTGGAATATGAGTACCTAAAGTCAGGAGCTACTTTTCTTCTCCTTGCTATCTTGAGCCGGCCCTGGCACCTAGGACAAGTGGCTTACCCATCTGATACATGTTTTCAGTAAGAGGGACTCAATAAATTGAAGCCTTTCATTGGACTCAATATACGTTTAGTTACCTTTCCATCCTTCCAAGTAAAGATATTTACTGAGCGCATACTCTGTATCAGGTATGGTGCTAAAGGTTGCCGTTGTGTTCAGTCTTTAAAATGCAGTTACGCAGAGGTTGATATTAGCTATTGTCCAGTATATTTAGGTTCATTCATGTGTATGTATTTGCATTCCTTCCACCCGATTCAGTGAATATTTAATGGGCATCGACCATGCGTACAGAGGTACAAGAGGAAACCTCTGTCACTCAGGGCTCTAGGGCTAGCGCAGGCGAGAGATATCAACGAACACATAAGCAAAGACAATGGCTATCACCGAGCTACAACTGGTACATTTTGGGTGAATATGGGAATATTTCGGGTGATTGCTTCAAGCCAAGAGATCTAGGAAAGTTTCTTGGAGGGGTTGACTTTGAACACAGTAACAGAAGAAGGTAAAAGAATGAACGTATTCTTGAAATAAACATCAAATTAATAAGCATAGCTTTGAAATAATTAACAGCTAACATATATATGGTACTTAGTACGTGCTCTTTTAAGTACTTTACACTTGTGAACGTATTTAATCCTTACAACAACCATATGAAATGAGTGGTATTTTCATCCCCACTTTACGGACAGGACGCTGAAGCACAGAAAGGTTAGGTAACTTACTGCCGCTCGAACAGCTCACAAACAACAGAGTTGGGATTTCAACCCCAGCGATTTTAAGTCTTTGACCTTGGCCGTATGCTCTGTCTAGAAAGCTGTCTAGTTTGCAAAGAACTTTTTCCGCCATTCCTTAATGTGCTTTTAGTCATGACCCTGTGAAGCCACGATTATTATTCTAATTAGAAAGACGAGTCAATTGGAACCCAGAGTGGGAAGACACCAGCTGGGCTAGTTAGCTGGAGCTTAAGGTTCAAAACCTGGTCATTTAACCTCAGACAAGTGCCTTTTCCTGGGTTGAATTATTAGCAAGTAAATATGTTCATTGCTCCTACTCTGAGCAAGGCCCTTGCTAGCCTGTTCATATATGTGCTAATTTCATTCCCACAACAGCCCTGAGAGGTAGGTGTTGTTACATTTCAAAAGAGGAAACAGTTCAATGCAGCCTCTACTTGACTTTTTTTTTCTTTTTCGAGAACACTAGTGATTTCCTATGAGGCATGTTGGTTTTCAGTTTCATGCTTTGCCTACTCTTTGGTCCCTGGGAACCCCTGAGGACAGAGTATTACCTGTGCATTAACACACGCAGCTTCGCTGAGAATGGAAAATCCCAATTAATCTCTTTGCCAAAACCTTCCAGTCACTCCTGCATTTGGCCAACCTTTCTTGCGTGCTGAAAGTCAACATTTAAATATGAAACTCAGCTTTGGTTTCCAAAAATTTAATTGCATTATTAAGAATTGGTTGAAACTGGGCTTTGTGCGTCTAGGAGGGAAAGGCTGGGAACAAGGCTGACCAGACACTCCAGGCTGGTCAGCAATTCAGTGCAATTCCTGACAGGCTCGATGTAATCTGGGACTGGACTGGCCGTCTCCAGCTCGCTGCATGCCCACCGTATAGGGCATAATCTAGCCCCTCTGGGGGGAATATAAATCAGTGGCTAGAGAAAGAGACCGGCTTTACCAGGGATCCATTGACAAGTATGTCAAATGCCAAAGAAAGACACTTAGTCGAAAGCCAGCAAAAATTCATAGCCAGCGCCACAGCCTGAGGCAGCAGAGGCTGGATTCCCAGGCATCAGCTTTGTTTGTGCATGTGCTGTCCGAGCACCAGGTATGGAAGTCTCTGTGTTCAGCCCTGTTGCCTCCCGGGGTTTGATGAAGGCTCTTAGGAGGGTCATGATCTCAGCCTAGAATGGCAGTATTTAAAAGGGACAGCAAAGAAGAGAGGGAAGATGACTGATGCTTTCAGTGCAAGAAGAAGGAGAATGGATGGAGTGAAAATTGGGAAATTTCCACTTTCAAGGCTGGGGTTATAATAAAGGGCTTTGTTGTTTTGCTGTTGTCAAACCTTTCCAAAGAGTCTTCTCTGCAAGTGGCTACCGGAGTCCTAGTACGATTTCTCTCTATGCCTCTTGCCTTGGTTTGCTCACTTGTAAAAAGGGACAGCAACCGTCCCCTCCAGGTATTCTCTTGAGGATTCTATGTAATAAAGCTCAGTGAGTGGCTCATTAATATAAAATGTGTAGAATGTAGGCTGTGTATCATGCACTCTCCTGCTATCCCAGCTGTACGGTAAAAAATAGAACTAAACAGTTAATATCGTTTAACAGAACCTTAGAGATCATCTGACCCAACACCTAAGTGGGGTAGAGGACGGGAAGGGAGAAGGCAGTAAGTGTCTTTGCCCAAGGGTGTCAGGTTCGAGGCTGATGGAGAGTTTGCCGGTGCGGGAAGGAGGGAGTTACTGACAACCGCTGTGAGCTAGCTACTCTGCTGAGCCCCCTAAATGTAATTTTATTTCCTACTGACAGGAGACATGGGCAGGTGCCTTCATCTCCTAAATCAAGAGCCAGAGGTCCCGAATGGAAATAGCCTCCCTGAGATCATAGAGCTAATAAACGGATGAGGGGGATTCAAGTCCTGGTTGAGTTAAATCCAAAGCCCATGCTCTTGACCTGACACCATCTCACCAAGTTTTCTGCTTCTTTGCAAAGACACGCTTTTCAGGGTTTCCATAGCACCTACCAAGAACAGTGGTGGCTAGAGAAGGGGTTGTTTTTGGTTTTGTTTTTGTTGTTTAAGTAGGTCTATGAATCACAGTGTAAGCCTCCTTTATGCAGCTCGATTTTGCAGTCTACAATGGCTAAGTGCACTGGATGACAGTCTGACGTAAAGCTCGAACTCAAGAACCATGAGACCATGACCTGAGTCAAGACCAAGAGTGGACGCTTAACCAACTGAACCACCCAGGCGCCCCTCTGGTACACAAATTTTTAAAGAAGTATTCTGTCAGCATCCTATACACCGTTATAGGTGGGGGTTTTTTCTTTTTCTTTTTCTTTTTTCTTTTTTTTTTGCATTACTCCAACCAATCGGCCCAGTATCCATCCACCTGTATACCACCATTGATCCCAATAAATTTACATACATAATTACCAAAAACCATACCCGTTACCACACACGTTATACATACATATATAGAGAGATACCTGCATATCTTCAGTGAATGTTGATTAAACCCCACTATGTGACAGACAACAAGTGAGTTGCTGCAAAATGTCACCAGTTAGAATCTAGTCTGGGAGAAATCAACCCGTCCTTGTATGGTCAATTAATCTACAATAAAGGAGGCAAGAATACACAATGGAGAAGAGTCTCTTCAATAAATGGTGTTGGGAAAACTGAAGAGCTACATGCAAAAGAATGAAAATGGACCACTTTCTTACACCATAACCAAAATAAACTCAAAAGGAATTAAAGACCTATGTGAGAAGGAGACCATAAAACTCCTAGAAAAAAAACATAGGCCGTAATCACTTTGACATCCGTTTTTGGCAACATTTTTCAGATGTCTCCTTAAGCAAGGGAACAAAAGCAGAAATAAATTATTGGGATTACAGGAAAACTAAAAAAGCTTTTGAACAGCGAAGGAAACCATCAACAAAATGGAAATACAACCTACTGAATGAGAGAAAATATATCTGATATGGGATTAATATCCAAAATATATGAAGAACCTATACAATTCAACAACCCCAAACCCAAAGAATCCAATTAAAAAATGGGCAGAGGATTTGTATAGACATCTTTCCAAAGAAGACATACAGATGGCCACAGGCACATGAAAAGATGCTCAACACCATTCATATTCAGGGAAATGTAATTCAAAACTACAATGAAATCGCATCTGTCAGGACGGCTAGAGTCAAAAAGACAAAACATAATAGGTGTTGGCAAGGATGTGGAGAAAAAAGCACACTTATGCACTATTGGTGGGAATGAAAAGTGGTGCAGCCATGATGGAAGAAAACAGTATGGAGGTTCCTCAAAGCTTAATTCTAAAGATTTATAGATAGATAGATAGATAATGGGATATTACTCAGCCATAAAAAGAATGAAATCTTGACATTTGCAATAACATGGATGGATCTAGAAGACATAATGCTAAGTGAAATAAGTCAGCGAGAGAAAGACAAATACCATATGATCTCACTCATATTTGGAATTTAAGAAACCAAACAAATAAACAAAGAAAAAAAGAGACAAACAGAAAAAAACCAGACCCTTACCTCTAGAGAACAAACTGATGGTTACCAGAGAGGAGGGGGGGTGGGGGGTGGGTAAAATAGGAGAAGGGGATTAAGAATACGCTTATCATGATGAGCACTGTGTACTGTACAGAATTGTTGAATCATTCTTTTGCACACCTGAAACTAATATATAACACTGTTTGTTAATTACATTGCATGTTTAAAAATGAAACAAACAAACAAACATGTCATGAAGATGAAAACACCAACTTGAAAAGATACGGGCACCCCTATGTTTATTGCAGCATTATTTACAATAATCAAGATATGGAAGCAGTCCAAGTATCCACTGATAGATGACTAGATAAAGGAGATGTGATATATATATATATATATATATGTGTGTGTGTGTGTGTGTGTATGTATATGTACACACACACACACACACACACACAATGGAATAACTCTGCAACATGGGTACAGACCTAGAGGGCATTATGCTAAGTCAGACAGAGAAAATCCAATACCCTATGACTTCACTTATACGTGAAACCTAAAATCAAAACACATGAAGAAGCAAACAAAACACAGGAACAGACCCATAAATACAGAGAAGAAACTGATGGTTGCCAGACGGGAGGAGGTAGGGGGATGGGCAAAATGGGTGAAGGGGAATGGCGATACAGACTTCCAGTTACGAAATAAGTCATGGGGATGAAAAATGCAGCATAGGGAATACAGCCAGTGGTACTATAAGAACCCTGTCTGGTGACAGATGGTAGCCACACGTGTAGTGAGCATAGCACACTTATAGTGTAGACTTGTCCAATCGCTGTGTCCTACACCTGAAACGAATGTAACATTAGTTACGCAATACTATACTCTATGTGTCCCCTATACTCTAACGAACAAACAAGCAAACAACTAAATAAAACCTAGACTAGGATGCTAATCATCCCCAAAGTCGTGCCATTGCTTATGCCACTGGTTTTTTTTAATGTTTTTAATTTACTTTTATGTTTTTACATTTTTATTTATTTATTCATTCTTTTTTTTTTTAATTTTTTTTTCAACGTTTATTTATTTTTGGGACAGAGAGAGACAGAGTATGAACGGGGGAGGGGCAGAGAGAGAGGGAGACACAGAATCGGAAACAGGCTCCAGGCTCTGAGCCATCAGCCCAGAGCCTGACGCGGGGCTCGAACTCACGGACTGCAAGATCGTGACCTGGCTGAAGTCGGACGCTTAACCGACTGCGCCACCCAGGCGCCCCTATTCATTCATTCTTGAGAGAGAGAGACAGACAGACAGAACACAAGTGGGTGAGGAGCGGAGAGAGATGGAGACAGAATCAGAAGCAGGTTCCAGGCTCTGAGCTGTCAGCACAGAACCCGATGTGGGGCTCGAATTCATGAGCCTAGAGCTCATGACCGAAGCCGAAATCGGATTCCTAAGGGATTGAGCCACCCAGGCGCCCCACCCCATTAAAAAAAAAAAATCTGATGTTTAGGAAGACCAGTAGGCATTGTTCCCCAGCTATATTATTCTTATGCTCTTACTGGAAGTTTAGCTCAAAATCCAGGTTTCTTCTAAATTGTTACCATGTGCTGCTGTGACAAAACCACTCACAGCACAAGCCAGTGCCCTAAAAAAGGGTTTGGATTCACACTTGCTTGGCACATGGACCTTCCTTTTCACCTTTTTTATGTTTAATAGCTTAGAGCCTGTTAATCTGTGTGGGCTCCCGAATGTTTTATTTATTTCCTTGCCCAAATTCGGGCCACTCAGGCAGCACTGTCAGCTGCTCAATTCATTGCAACAAGGTCTCTGAAAAGGCAGTTTATGGACAGGACACAGAGACTCTTAGAACAAAGCTGGTTTCTTTGGACCCTAACACAAATACCTGTGTGACCCTGGGCAAGTTACTTGACCTCTCGGAACCTCGGCTTTCTTATGTCTAAAGAAGGCGGTAATAACACCCGACTCACAAATGTACGTAAGGATGAAAGGAGAAGTAATCTCCAGAACCTGGTGCACGGGGAACAAATAACACTTCATTTGGATACTAGCCATGTCCTCAGGAAGGCACATCTTCCAATCCCTCCTCCCATGCCCCTCCTGTATTCAAAAGCCCAGATGAAGTGTATCTTGAATTAGTCACCAGGTTGGAACTCCCTCCCCTCCTTTCCTTGCCACTGAGTTAGATAATCTATATGAGAGTCAGAGTGACTATTTCAGTGACACACACTTGCGTTTCACTAATCCCCACTACACGGTCCAGCTTTCGAAGTGTGAAGCACTTTCTCACCCGTTACCTCATTTGATCTTTACAACAGCCCCATGAGAACCCAAGTCCGTGTTGTTTTCCCTCTTTGACAGATGAACAAGCAGAGGGTTAGAGAGGTCAAGCACCTAGTCCCGGGTCACACTTCTAGACTTAGGGCTATGGCTCTGAATTCCATCCATGAGCTTTCTATTATATCAAGCAGCCATGGGATTTTTGCTACCTACTTGAAGAGAGACGCTAGGTGCTCTGGAAGAAATAAAACCAGGTAAGTAAAGGCTGATGAAGAGTAAGTCAGTTAGTCCGACCCTATCCATCCCATGAAGACCCCACTTGGCCTCTGCCCAGTGTCCCTCCATCCTGAGCACTCCTTTCTCAGCCTCTGGTCACTCAGATCCTCCTGTGATTCAGAGGGTCACTCAAACTTGGGCTTCTCCATAAAGCCTTTGGCCAACCACCCCACCCATTTCTTCAACCAATATTTACTGAACGCCCATCAGTGTGCTCCACTGTCCTTTGGAGTTTCCTTCTAGCAGGGAGAAACAGACAATACCCTGGATAGTAAGTACGAAATGGCTTTGGTGATAATAAATACTACAAAGGGGGGAAAGCAGGGCAGAGAGGCAGCAGGGTGCAGTGTGAGATGGGGTGCTGGGGAAGGTGCCACCAGATAGCTTACACCAAAGACTGACGAGAGGTGAAGGAGAGAACTATTTGGCTATCTGGGGTAAGAGGTACCAGGCAGTGGGAACTGTAGGCACCAAGGCCACGAGCCAGTGCATGCCCGTTGTGTGAGGAACAGCAAGGAGGCTGCCCCTGAAGATGCCACTAGAACAGAGCGAAGGAGGGCAGGGCACTGACAGAGGACAGAGAGGAAAGGGGAATATGTCATATACACCCCATTGGGCACTGGAAGCTCTTTCTATTCCCCTGGAGGAGATGGAAAACCATTGACGGCTTGGGCAGGATCCCGAGTTTATTGTCACAGAATCCCTCTAGCCTCTCTGTGCCGACGGGCAAGATAGGAACATAGAGACCATTTAGGGAACTATTATAATAACCTTGGAGGGAGGTGATGACGGCTTGGACTAGGAAATGGTGAGGAATATTCTGTATGTAATATTCTGTATATAATTTTCTGGTAGTTTGTGGGTTGTGGAGAAAAAGGAAGCAAGCCCGGCTTCATTTTTTTTTTTTTTTTTTTTTTTTTTTTTGGTCTGAACAACTATAACAGATGGAATCGTTATTTACCGAAAAGGGAAAGACCACAGGTGGAGCAGATTTGAAGGAGTTCGGGGCACATGAGGAACTCGAATTTGGATGGTTCAGTTAGAGCAGCCAAATAGACAGTCAGAAGATGGGGTCTGGTCAGGAGCTGGATTCCTGAGTCTGGAGTCCCAGAGAGAAATCTAAGCCAGAGATAGAAATCCACGAGTTGTCAGCGGTAAGATTTTATTAAAACTGTGGAACTGAATAAGAACCCCAGGGAAGTGAGTGCAGAACAAGAAGTCCGATGGCTGAGCCTTGGGACCCTCCTCAGTTAGAGATCTGGGAGAGGAGGAGAGATGAATGAGGCATGGTGAGGGAAATGGGGGAAAAAACCCTCAGTTATCCTTTCTGTGGGATCCTAACAAGACTTGTCTACGCTCTTCAACTCTTGGTTTATGTTTCCTTCATGGAGGCCGACGAGAGGCATCTTTAGCGTGAGACTGTCAGTTCTCTACTCCCCACAGGGCTTAGCTTCTAGGAGCCCGCCAGTGAAAACCCAAGTGGTTGTCTTACACTGAATCGTTGTATGATTCAGTGTAAGAAACCCAAGGAATCGTCCGGCTTTGTGATTTCCCAGCTGTATTCCTTGGAGCAAGTCAAGGAGTTATTTTCTCTCGTCATTCAGAACATTATAAAGCTGTGGCCCTCCTTCCCTAGAAGGGCTAGTAAAAGCAGTCGCCACCCCACCCCTTCTTTCTAAGAAATATTTGTGACTTTCGTCAGGTCTCAGACATGTCACAAAGCTCCAAGTGCCTGGCTCTGGTCGAGAACAGGGCAGAGGGGCCGAGAAGCCCATTGTACTCAGAGAACCTCGGCCTCATTTGCGACTGATACGAGAAAGGAAGACACCGTGTGCCACATTCCTTCCTCTAAAGACCAGTGAAGGCCCAGCTTCTAGACAGGGTCATAGAGATCATCTAGTCCAGCCACCTCTTAGATGAGGAACTTGGGCCTAGAAAGGCCCCAGGATCTTTGCTCAAAATCACACGGCAAGTGTGTTTGCTCTGAGACTAAGAACCAGGTCTCAACTTGAAACTTTCTGCTCAGATTCAGACTCTCTTAAATTCTACTAGCGTTTGCTATTTGCCTGGAAACACACCAGGCGCTTTTACGTGTTGTCATTCTTAATCCTCGACACAACCTTTAAGACTAATACTATTATCTCCCTTTCGTAGAGGAGAAAGAACACTGATGCTCAGACTGGACAGTGACGTGCCCAGGGTCACATAGCTGGCATGTTGGAAGAGTAGGATTGGAGCCCATGTCTGTTTGACTCCGAGTCCAGTGCTCACTCCAGCACATCTGCTGCCTTCCTCAGCGGAGCTCATCTCGCCAGGTTATGTTTACGCACAGTGTAAGTGGCTGCCCCAAGACCCTGCCCCCCTGCCAACAGGTGAGTCCTCTCCAGCTTGGTGTGTTAGTGAGTAATTTAACGTTGAGCCCAGAGTATGGACTCTGGAACCAACTGCCTGGGTTTGAAGCATGACTCTACCATTTATTAGCTCTGCAACTTTGAGCGATGTACCTTCCCTAAGCCCCACGTTCCTCATCTGTAATATGGAAACAATAATCTACTTATCCCCGGGGAGTTAGGATTGAGTAACATAGTATCTGTAAATCACTTAGCACAATGTCTGACATGCATAACTGATGTTTAATCAATGTTAAATGTGATAGTCAATGGGTGACTTTTAAAAAACCCTGGAGCTGTTTTGGAACATACTGCCAAATGCCTCAAAATTCCTTTTTGGAGCCAGTTCCAAAATTCAGGCCTGATATGTGTTAGGAGTTTCAACAACATACTCTATCAATCAGGGTTCAACTAGGAAGGATAACCACCACAATGATATGGAATTATAGGAATGAGATTGTATACAACAGATAGAAGACCAAAGGTGTAAAGTGGTAAGTCCTAAAACCCCTTTGAAATACCAATGAAAAAATATTGATAGTGAATATACTCGCATATGTATACAAAAAAGGACTGGAAGGAAACTCACCAAAATGTTCACAGTGGATATTGCTGAACGAGGGATCACGAGAGGTTTTATTTTTACCTTCACTTATTTGCTTTCTGATTTTGTACACTACACTGATAATTCAAATCAGAAATTATTTGTTAATGTCTATTGCTCATTTCTTTCTTACTTTACCTGATAGCTTTCCCTGCCCCCCTCCCCCCGCCCACTAAAAAACAAGGTGGAAGGAGTTAGAATAGACATAGAATAAGAACACAAGGTAGATAATCACCGGATTTGAGTTAGTAAACTCAGTCCTCTGGACTCTGGACTCTGAGAGTCATGAACAAAAGGTATTACCAAGTGAGAGCTTGAATATCTATCTATCTATCTATCTATCTATCTATCTATCTATCATCTCCATCTCCAGCATGGTAGTGCTATGGAACAGGCACTCAACTGGGCTGGAGTCCTGGCCCATCTCAGGGACTGACTGGGTCTTATACTCCTCGTCTCGCTTTTCTCCTCTCTAAAATAAGAGCCCTCCATATCAAGGGTTCCCTGTTGTGTCTGCGTGTTTCATTTGCCACTGCTCAAGGTCATTGGCAGAGGGAAGGATTGGGTTGGATGCTAGGTGATCGCAGTGAGACCCCTCAATACCATGGGGAAGAGGGGCAACTCCCCTGCTTGCATCATCCTGCCAAGAGAGAGGCAAATTAAAGACAAGAAGCTTGGGCATCCTTTGACATTCTTGGTTAAGCAGGTTTAGACCAGAATCTGATGGTCTAGAGAGAATCCTAGAATGTCAGGCCTGGAAGTGTCACAGACCATGCAGTTCAACTCCCCTTTTGAGAGATGGAGGTGCTGACACTCACAAAGTCAAATCACTCATCTGAGACCACACAGAGCCTGGAGAGAAGCAGAGACTTCACAATCCCAGACAAGTATGCCTTCCACCATATCTTGATCTCTCTGAGGTCTCATCCATGGTTGATTTTATGATGCTAATAATGAGTGAGAGAGGAGGAGAGAGGGGAAGAGGGGGTCCTCAAATCTCAGTCTTTTTGGTAGGAACTAGAAAACAACAAATTGGTTGGTTTTCTTTAAGATCCTGGACTTTCAACAGTAGTAGACCTAGCTTCTGATCAGCGGTCACTATTTCTTCTCCCAGGATTCCAGAGGCGATCCAGGTGGTCATCAGTCTAGACTCTGCTGGACAAAGCTTATGGGAAGAGCCAAGAGGCTTATTGTGTGTTCCATATCTCACCTTCTCATTGATAACAGATATGCACTTGTCTAAAGTTACTACCTGGATCTCAACAGAAACCTCCTAGCCAGTCATTGCTCCCAGAAAACTTTCCTACCAGTCAACTCACACATAGCTGGCCATTCAGCTAAGACAAGTAATGAGCCAAGAAAAAACAAAAAGAGAGTGTGGTTTTGATATACAGGATTTTACTACTGGCATTAGTCAAGTAATCGTGGGCCAGCGATTTTTCAAAGCAGCCTTAACAAATAATCCTTTTCCTTGATATTCAGACACTGTGCAGAGAAAGAAAGATGAGAGTATAATCTTCTCAAAGTTTCATTTTCTTAGTCCTTTGAGTAACACCATAAACCCAACTCTCGAGTCTAAAGACTTAATCTTAAAAGATTCTTGTGTGGGAAGAGGCAGCAAGGTGTACAAAAAAAAAAAAAAAAAAAAAAAAAGGAAAAAAACCATGATGAGCCTGAAGTCAGAAAAATGATTCTGTTTGGGTGCTTGTCTATCAGGTGTATGACCCTGGGCAAGGAAGGAATTTCCGTTTCTGACCTTGATTTTCTCCATGAAAAACCGGGATATTGTCCATACTTGTCCTCTTAAACCCTACCGTGTTGTTCATAGGATCAACACAGTGGATACGAAAATGTTTGGATATTGGGGCACCCGGGGGCTCAGTCAGTTAAGCATCTGACTCTTGACTTCAGCTCAGGTCATGATCTCATGGTTTCGTGGGATTGAGCCCCAGGTTGGGCTCTGCACTGATAGCAAGGAGTCTGCTTGAGACTTTTTCCTTCCATCTCTGCTTGTCCCCACATCCCTTGTGTACATGCTCGCTCCAAACAAACAAGCAGACAAACAAACATTAAAAAAATATTTGGATATTGCTATTTTCATTAAGTGTGGTTTTCGTGTTAGCTTTCAATAATAGCATTAGACCTCTCTACGTAATGAAATTGGTCTCTGGGTATCAAACGCTTATATTTCTGAATGGATTTGGAAAAGAAGGGAGAAGAAGCAAAAAAAGAAACATCACTCTTTTCCTGGAAAGCTCTCTTGTTTAATCCTCTTCTTGGAGTGAAAAATCCCAGCCACACTGTAGGGAACAGCACAGGCTTCTCTTTGATGTCACCACCCACCCAATGGCCAGGATCACTTCCCCTTCTTTCACGAACAGACTCAAAACCCTTATGTGTGGGCTTCTCTGGTGACCACGTTAAACATTCAAATCCCCTGCTTGAACATGTACCATTACCTAAACAACCGCAAGGAAGACAGAGGTGAGGGAAGAGGAGAGAGGGCAGAAAGAGAAAGCTAGGACTGTACTCTTTGGAAGGAGCATGGTTAACGAGACTTATATTAGTGTAGAGCCAAATAGTTTTCTTCAAACAAAGAAGGTCACAGCAATCTCAGACAGGAGCAGACAGGAGGAGAAACATGAGCCTTGCTTTCCAACTAATGGCGTAACCACCCATTTGTGGTTCTTTAGAGAGAATGCTGGGATGAGCCAGGCCTTAACACCCTGCCCTGCAATAACAAAAGCATGGACCCGGCCTTTCAGGTACAATCCTTCTAGGGATGGGCCTACCTCGCCCGAGGCCTTGGGTTCTTCTCTCTAAAGCCAGGGTTTTCTCCGGAAAACATTCTTAACCCTTCAGATCCACACACACCAAGCTGCTATGTCTACCAGTGTTGGATAGCACTACTCCTTAACCCAGCCAGCAAATCAACACAAACCCCCGGCGAGTAGTGGGAATCAGAGAAGTGAGGCGGTGTGGGTGCCCAGCAAGAGAGTTAAGGTGGGAAACCTCCTCACTAGCTCCTTTACTATGCCATTCTTTAAATCTTGTCTCACTATGCATACCCCGCAGTTCAAAATTCCTCCAACTTACCAGATCTGGCCAGACGCTGCCAAGGTTGTCCCTCGAACGACTATGACAGCTTGACACGGTGTTCTCCCAGTTGCATTTCAGATCTTCCCATGTGCCTCCTTTCAAGTGGTCAGTTCCCAGCTGGATCAAGAGAGACCATCCTGGTGTAAGACAAAGCTAGCGATCGTTAGCTGGTGTTTAGTCTTGAGCAGTACATGTATAATTGTACTAATCGGTTGATTGATGCAGGTTCAGTTGGGAAATACTAAATTTTAAGGAAGTGCAACCTTTTAACTTCTGAGCTGGAGCAGGCGGTATGCCAAAATGAGAAGGACCGGATTAAATTATAGAACAATGCTTCGAGCGATGGGCACTGAGCTAGGTACAACCTGGGTCTCTGAATTCTCAGAGGATCCAGTGAGAAGTAAGCAGGCAGGTAATTGTCAGGTACCATAACAAATACTGGCAAGGTGATCTTGCTCCCTCCTGTTTGCCAGGTCCAGGTTTGGGCATGTCAGTCACCTCAGCTGAACTTTTTTTTCACAATGCCGTCATCCATATTTAGTTGACCTTTGTTACCCAGAACCCCATGGCTCAGAATCCTGGAATACTGGTGCCTTTAGCATTAGAAGACTCAACTAGCTCATGTGCAGAGTTGGTTTTTTCCTCTTCCTCAACAGGTTTGAACAACTCATTTCTCTCTCTTTTTTGATATAAAGGTAAAACCCAGAATCAGCTCAGAATCAGCCTGGTAAGAGGGAACAGCACCAGAAGAGTCATAAAGTCTGGAGTTCAGGTTCTTTAGAGATCACTCCATACTTGAGTCTCCAACATAACATGCCTAACAAAGTGTCCACTGAACTCCTTCTTTGTTGAACTCCTTCTTTGATAGCTCTAGGCTGGGATCTCTCTGACTCCCAAGGTAGACAATTCCATGGTTGGTTAGCTTGAAAAGAGGAATAGTTTAAACTTGGATTTATTTTCTGGTCCAGTTATAGGAAGGGATCCACCACAGCAAGAATGCACTTACCAAAGATATTTGGGGCTGTGTGTGATTGGTGACCTCTGTGGATCCATGACCACAGACTATACCCCAAATCCCAGCCCGTATGTAAGGCCTTGGTTAGGACTGTGAACAGACAAAATTGTACACTGCATGTAGTATACCTCTATTGCTAAGACTAGAGAAACATTTTCAACATTTCCCTGTCATTCTTGGTCACAAGGAAAGGAACTTGACCTGATCTACTTTAACTTTAGCTGTTAAGAGAGCATGTAAAAATCAGGTCACTATCACACCTTTTCAGACACAAGATGAAGGGTCAATCTCTCCCAACACCTTGGTCACGTCTACAGGTTTTCTTCCCTTTGAACCTCTGCCTGAGTCAGAAAATCAGAGATCTGAATACCTAATACAGTTTTAGAACTAAAAGATTTCCAGATGACTTCCTCATCTTAAAACTAGGAAACTGAGGTCCTGAGAGAGGAGGCAACTGAGCCAAGGTCATAGAGCCCTTCCAAGATGGAGTCAGGACTAAATCACAGGTCTCCCTACATCTAGTCGAGCACTCTACTCTTCATTATCAATGATAATCTGTTGAGTATGCCCAGAGAGTGATGGTCTCTCCAGTGTGATTTGGAGTAGGTACCACAGAAAGTTTTATGGAACAAGAGAATGTGTCAGCCTTCCCTCAACCCATGTAGCAACCTTGTGAAGGATTGCTAACATGCCTTTTAAATATCCATACACTACAAGCACTGTCTAATTATATCTGTATGCAAATATACCAAAATTATCCCCATCATAAGACCGCTAGTTATGGAGCATCTACTGTATATTAGAATGCTCCCCGGGACTCTGTGACATTGGGGTTAAGATGATGGTTTTCCAGGTGAGTAAACTGAGGCTCAGAAGGCAGATGGCCAGTGAGGTAGAGTCAAGATTTGGAGCCCAGTCTTCCTGGCTCCATATCCTGTACCATTTTCACCACAGCCACCACCTTCTGTAGCTTATCTCAAACCCACTCCTGTGCCCCACGCACTGACAAGCCCCATTTGATGTGGCTGCCTCAGGTGTGGAACAAAGTTGAGATGGGTTTTTTTTCTGTTTGTTTGTTTTTTTTTTTTTTTTTTGAGTTCCTTGATTATTCAACTTAGTTATCTCATCAGGCAATTTGGGAAGTATCTCCTGCATTTACTGCTGTGTTCTTCCTATCTAACGCATCTCATCAAAAACATGGCAAAGGAGGACACCAGCATTTGGTAGTAAGTTGTGATGTTTGATATGTAAACATAAGTAAATAAATAGAAATAAATAACATTCTGAACGTATTTATTCATTAGTCATAATTTTTAAAACTGTTGTCCTAAAACATGTTTCTATTAAGAGAAAGTCTGGAAATCTTTTAAGTGATAACCTCTGAGTTGTCTAGTGTATGATTCTTATTCTTTACAACAGAAGTATTGAGTTAACAAAACAGGAAACACCTTATTATCAATGAAGGAAAAAAATGTATAGGATGAAAATCTTGTACTTTCTTTGGCAACACTTCGAAGAAGTCAAAAGAGTTGTCTTGCTACTTTCGAATTTATGTCTTTGTAATTAATCTTGGCTATTTAAGAGTTGCTAGTGGGAGAGCCATTGCTTCTCTGATCAAAGCCCATGTAAAATGAGAGATCCATTTTTGGGGTACGATAGAACCAATGGTTGGGAAAAAAAACTAAAAAGACCAACTGCGAAATTTAACATCAGAACTTTTTTTTGCAGTAAAGCTCGATCTGTTTATAATTCTTTGCATAAATAAACAATTGTAACACATATATTTTTAAATGTATTTTTGGATTTTTTTAATAGGAAAGAAATACATGTATTAAGCTAACGTTTGCTTTAATAAAGAAATGCCTACTTTGTAGGGTAGAGTAACATTTATATACCAAAAATAAGACATGAATTCTGATAGGAGCAATAGTCTGGTAAAGTAAAAGAAAATGTAACTGTGTGGCTTTAGCAGAATCACTCGATGCTCCTCTTAATGTCTTGTGATAAAGTACACAAATCTGAAAAATCGTGATCCATTTGGACTTCTGTTGCAGGAGACAACGATATGGCAGTTTAGAGAAGCCAGGCCCTGGGTTGATGAGGGAACTATTATCTTACAAACAAAGTTTTCACGAGATGCAAGATGTATGTTTATACTCTTATTTCATACCCAAGTAAAATGTAAGCATCTTCTCTCCCTTCTAGAATTCACTGGGTATTTTTCACTTTGAAAGTACCAGCATTTAGAGCCAATGATGGAAGCACAGTAAAAATAGCTAACCTTTCGTGAGGGCTTTCTATGAGCCTGGCATTGTTCTATGCACTTGACAACTCGGTGAAAGAGGAATTGTCAGTTTCCCCGCTCTTACATGTGCCCAAATGTGCAGAGTTTCTTTCTACACGAAGCGTTCGTTCGGAGTGAGCCAGTGACCCTGAGATCCTGGGCTCTCCTGCCACAAGGCTGCACTGCCTCCCTCCAGCCCTGGCCAGTGAACAGGTCCTCCACTCCACACACAGTAGCCCAAGTAGCAAGGGTGAAGTCTACTGTGGTTAAGTGTTGGAGCAGGATCTTCGTGGTTTCTGCCACCTCGATGCGACCATCTTCCTTACCAGACAGACACAGCTTCCTATTTTGATGGGTGAGTCATCCAGTTATCTTCATGATCTTCAGCTGAATTTCCTCTTTAAAGGAAGACTTCTTCATATTCAGCATCAGACTTATCCTCACCAGTCACCTCTGAACGTTATGTTGGTCATTCCCTTCAGTTGTCTTTACTCTGCCAATGCCTGTTTTAGACTTGGAAAGCACCAGTCGATTCTCATCTTATCAAAATGTAAACACCCAAAGACCAGGACTCATGGCTGACTTATTGTTCATTCCTATACCATCGGCTCAGTACATAGCAGCCTTTTAATAAATGTTGAAAGAATGAATGAATGATGAGTCAGTGCTGAAGGAATGGGTGAATGACTCCCCTTTGAGATCTTTCTGGACTCAGCAGCCCCCCAGACATCTGTTCTAGAACCGCTTCCTCCAGTCATTAATTCAGCAAATGTTCACTGAGTGGCCACTACCTGAAAGAGAAGGTGAAGTACTGTGCGTGGAATGGGAATGTGTATGCTTGAAGATTCGTGCTTTCTTTGTTTGTTCATTTACTTCATGAATAGGCATCTATTGAGTCTTTTCTATGCTAAGAACAGGCAGTCATTGAAGGCATGGATATGAAAAATAGATTTAGACTGGAAATCCCCATTTTCTAACTTGACTTTACCACTTAATGCTGTGTGCTTGGGCAGCTTTCTTAACCTCTCTGATCTCCCATTTTCTCATTTGCAGGCCGAGGGTAGATACAAGTATCAATATCCTCAGTTAGCTGTGAGGGTTAAGGGAGGTCACACACGTTAAGTGCTTGACCGATCTCAGTCACTAGCTAGTATTATTTTCTTGGTAAGTGAAACAAAGAAGAATTAGACATAATCCTTCTTCTCAAGGAAATTGACAAATCACAAGCATATAAATCATTAGAATATGAAGTGCAAATTAAAATGCCGGGGGTGTTTGGATTAAGTAGGCATGACTTACAACAGAGAATATCAGAGATAACTTCTTTCCTGGAGGAGGTTGCATTCAAGCAGGTTTGGATGTATAGCCATTTAGGAGAAAGGTGTTCCAGGAAGTGGAAGTAACACAACACATAAATGAACACAACACAACAAATAAATGAATACAACAAATAAAGAACTGGGCTCTTGAATCACTGGGTGGTTACTATGATAGGACTGTGAGAGACATAAAGGGTACATAGAGAGACAATTATAGAGAAAAGGGTTGGGGATATTTTGGGGAGGACTTTGAAAACCAGTCAAGGAGTTCAGGTTCCATTCTAAGTAGACCAGGTGTCTATCTGTGAGTTCGTAGGCCTTATTCACTAGCTTCATTTTTGTTTTCAACTGTGGATGGGTATGGACATCTGTATTCAAATCCTTTATATTTTAAGCTATTTCTTCCTTCACGTTTGGACATTGGATCACTTCCCAATGTGTTTGGCATTTTGTCGTGTCACCTGAGTGACCAAGTAGCCCTGTGAAGCAGGCCACATGGCAAGATGAGGAAATTCACAGGTGAGTTAACCTGCCTGTGGCAAGAGCTACTACTTGGATAGACAGGGATGTGAATGTCAAGGCTTCTAATTCCAAGGCTTTCTGCTTCCTGAGGAGGGGTAGTGCAAAGATACTACAAGAGGGAAGCCAACGCTATGTTGCCTGAGTGGTGGAGAAGAGACGTTTTGACGACAGGGTCCACCAGCCAGGGGACACTTCTGCCACCATTGGCTGCTTTGTCTTGCTGTGATCTGCAGCAGTAAATGCTATGCAAAGTGAAATCAGCTCTAGATATTTCCCTGTTCTCCTGGATTGGCCTAGTGGGTACCTCTCTGCTGGCTTCATCCCAGGTTTCTTAAAAGGCTTCAAAAGAAATTGCTATTGACTGAACTCTGGGGTTATTTATAATGGAAACTTAGTCTCTCATTCCTCCTGTCCTCCACGGAAGAGTTGGGCTCTTAATCTGAACCTTGGGGAATCAGAGGCCCAGTTTGCCTTATTTAGCTTTTGGGACATTGGATTTTTTTTTTTTTTTTTTTTTTTTTTTTTTTTTTTTTGCAAAGAGCTCCAAGTTCTACTGAAAATAAAAGTATCTATGTCCCAACGTCTTCACCAATTTAAGTAACTCACCTTCTTCTCCTAATCCTATTTTTTTATTTCCACATGTTGGACATTCTCCTTTATCCCTTTCCTTAAGCAATTGTATAAAAGAGCACTTCAGATAAGGACCAACTTTTGAGCACACCCCAGAGGCAATTTACTTAAGTGTTACACACAATGATTTAAGTGCATTTATCTGGCAATTTATCTAGGAGTTCATGAGGTCCGAGGAGGAGGTTCTCTGAGTTCGTGTTCTTAACCTGTAGACTTGAACACTTGTCCTTGTACATAGTAAGTGCTCAGTCATTTGGGGGTCAATGAATCAGTTTGTAGTGTGCGATATCTCTCTATGTGAAAGAGTGCAGACCTAGACTTTCATTTCACAGTGGTTTTCTTTTCTTTTTTTTTTAATGTTTGTTTGTTTGTTTGTTTTTGAGATATAGAAGTCGGGGGGAGGGAACAGAGAAAGAGGGAGAGAGAGAGAGAGAGAGAGAGAGAGAGAGAGAGAGAGTCCTAAGCAGGCTCCACACTGTCAGCGAAGAGCCTGATGTGGGCTCGAACTCATGAACCGTGAGATTACAAACTGAGCCGAAATCAAGAGCTCGATGCTTAACCAACTGAGCAACCCAGGCGCCCCCCCAGCAGTCTTCTTTAGCTTAAGTTTTTGTATGCTTTTCCCCCCTGTTTCCCATGTCTCTGCCTCTCTCTCTCTCACACACACACACATGAATTACTAGTCAGTTTTTAACATTTTCCTTATGATCCATTTTGCTAGATACCGTAACGGCAAGCCACTGAAGTTTTTGACAAGTTTTGTTTTGACAGATGTGGTAAAAGTAACGTCAAATATATTGCGTAGCCTCTAAAAACTTGTCATTTTCACTTAACAGTTGTGTGACCTTAGTTAAGGCACTTAGATGCTTTGAGCTTCAGTTTCCTCATCTATAAAATACAGATCATAATGGTACCTCTCTCTCTATAATTAAATGAGGTAAAGAAGAATAGAGTATTTGGTCCAATCTTGGGGCACAAAGCATGTGTTCAGTCAATGTTTGTTAAGGTGACAACAGTGATCGTTTTGTTTTTGTTTTTGTTTTTTTTATTCTAAGAAAACGGAATGGCACCATGGTATGTATGCATTCACAAGCTATAAACCAACTTCTTTTTTGGCAAGAGGTGAGACGAAAAAAATCCGATAAAATACTTTAATTATTCATACACTTATTATCTTAGACTACCCACTTAATCAAACTATTTGAGAAGGCTTATAATAAACTAGTGTAAACAATATCATCATTAACATTTGGATTACGAAAATCATGAGTCATTTATTGAAACCAAATAGTTCTATAGTCCTTTACAAACTACCCGGTGCTTTCTCAAACATTATCCATTCTAATCCTCAGTTTTCACAACTCTTGTTAAGGAAGCATTATTACTTACCCTATTTGAGGGGAGTAAAGTGACTCACTCTACTTCTCTTTGCTTTGTGTATAGTTAAAAGATTCAGAAATGTTCAGGAGTCCAGGAGTCTCGGGCCATTTTCCCACACCAGAAGAGCTGGAAGCCAAGTACCCCTTGGTATTTCTTTCCCAAGGTCAGGGCTGTGCTAAAGGGGCAATAAGGCAATAACCAATTTTGGTACTAGATCTGATGTAAATCCTGGTCCTACTCCTTTCTAGCTGTGTGACCTGGGGCAAGTAAGACAGTTCTCTGAGCTCCAGTTGGCTAGCCTATAAGATCAGAATAATGACACTACACCAATTTTTTGTGAAGATTCAATGAGACCGTGCTTACTGTGGGGATGGAAATGTGGAGCACAGGGTACATGAAGCCCGGCTATACACGAGCCCAACTTTGAGACTTGAGAGTCTTAGCTGTCAGAAGCATGACTCAAGAAGAAGGGGTGTGTGTGTGTGTGTGTGTGTGTGTGTGTGTGTGTGGTGGAGGTGGTTAGGGCAGGGGAAGTGGGAGGAATGTCCCAAACCTAGGGAAAGAGAAAGAGGGGGAGCGTATAGAAAGAATAAGAACCTGCGTCTCCACACGTCATGGGACCTAGAGGCTGGCCCGAGGGGTAGGGGGACAACATGGGATGGGAATCCGAAGGTCTGAGTTCTAGACTTTTTGTTGCTAATTCAACTGTATGACCTTGGTCAGGTAGATCTCCTTTCTGGGCCTCAGTTTACCATTTGAAAAACAAACAGGCATTCGAGTAATCTGATCTCTAAGATTTATTTCCAAGTTGATATTCTGCCATAAATTCTAAGGAACTGAAGTTTTTGCTGGATAAAGGAAAGGGTTGAACCCAGAAGTTGTGGGTGTGCCTGTTTTGTTCCTAAACGCTAACTGATTTGAAATATTGAGCACTTTACATTTTGTATCTAAACACCTCCCCCACCCTCAGTTGTAGTCAACCCCTTGGGAAATAAAGGTCATTATGCACCTGGATTCAATTCTATACCCTATGTACAGCAACAGACTGGGAGGTGGGAATGTCATCTAAGTCAGGCGGGGGTCAGATCCATTAGCAACTCATAGCTACCATGTGATACAATAAGGAAACATGTTGGATCAAAGATATCCAACTGGGCTGTCATTTTAATGATCAGACTAGATCCAGCTAATTGTGAGACTGTCTCAGTGATGCACAGTGGGGCCCCTATCAAAGCAAAGAGGGAACAGAGACAAGGAGCAAGAGGGAGAGAAGCAGAGGGGGCGGAAGGAAGGAAAAGAAAGAGGAGGAGGAGGAGGGGAAGGAGAGACAGAAGAACTGATTCTTGGATGGCAATTCACAGTTTACAAAGCACCTACACAAAATAATATCCTATCTCGATCTTCGTAATCAGCCTGTGATTATTCTACTTTTGCTGAAGAGGAAACTGAAGCCCAGAGAACGAAGTGACTGGCAAGCCCGTGAGAATTGATTTCACTCCAGGGGTCTTTCTTTTGACAAACCTCTTTCTATGTTATAGTAGAGATTTGGGGGGTTTGTGTGTGGTCTTCCCCACTATTCTATGTGAGTGCCTTTAGGAGAAGACTGGATTATATTCAAGTCTGTTCTCCCTACAGGAGCTTGGGTTCAACACCTTGCCCATGGTAGGCACTCAGTACATGGGTCGTGGGTGAATGAACAAATCCCCAAGTACGGCACCGAAAATCTGATGCCATAAAGCTGGCCTTCTCCCTTCCTGAGTTCCATTCTCTTGGGGATAGGCAGGACAAGGTGGGACTGTTTACCTAGACATGCCCGTTTGTCTTTTCAGGAATCAGCCTGAGGACTCAAGTAATGCCATTTAGTCATTTATGGAGCGGTTAGCATGGAGTCCTATATACTTAGAGAAATTCTCACACTGGTTATTTCAGGCCATGAGGTGGCAAAGCAGGAATTGTTTGTGACTCATATCTTGCTGAAGAAAAGACTGCGGTCTGGGGAAGTGAAGTGGCTTGCCTGGGCTCACCCAGTGTGGAGTGGCAAAGCCCACATTTGAAATCTTCCACAGAGGCTCTGGGCCCTGTTCTCAGGGTTCTTTCTCTGTGTGTACTTTTTTTTTTTTTTAACGTTTATTTATTTTGAGACAGAGAGAGACAGAGCATGAACGGGGGAGGGTCAGAGAGAGAGGGAGACACAGAATCCGAAGCAGGCTCCAGGCTCTGAGCCATCAGCCCAGAGCCCGACACGGGGCTCGAACTCACAGACCTCGAGATCGTGACCTGAGTTGAAGTCGGATGCTTAACCGACTGAGCCACCCAGGCGCCCCTCTCTGTGTGTACTTCTGACACCACCCGATGTCTCAGCCAACTGAACAGGGATGCAGCCTGCTGGAGCCCAAGATATCTGATAACGGGAACACTCATGGAATCAAGATAACGTGACCGCCTTGCTATAGAAAGAAAGATCTTCACATCAGTATAATCACTTTCATGGATCACACAGTTAGCACCTCTGTCTGGAAACTTGCCTAAGTTTCCCAGGAGGACAGGTAGATGTTGGTTATTTGTAGGTGCTCTACACCTTGGTGGAAATGGCCCCATAATTGGTGACGGCATAGGACTTCTGGCCCTTCGAGTCTCCTGGACTTCATCCATTCAACTGCTCACCCAACCCTTCCACAGGGCCCCGAATTTGGCCATTTTCAGCAATGATCTCAGGAGGACTTCAGATATCTTTTGTGGTCATCATGTCTATAGCCGAGAAAAAACAAATTTTTCCTTCTACAAATTATTGAGTCAGAGAGACTGCACATTGTCCAATAAAATAAAATGGCCTGTGATGAAAAAGAGTTATGCATATTTTTAAATGAATATTTGTTGAATGCCTACTCTATGTCACACACACTTCTAAGCACTAGAGATACGAAAAAGAATGAATCAAACAGACAAAACCTCGGAGCCCGTAGATCTTATATTCTAGTGGGATAAAATGGACAGGAAAGACACAAATAGGAAATATAACAGGGGGTGCAAAGCCATGGAGGCAGAGGGTCACTATTTTTTTTTTATGAAATTTATTGTCATATTGGTTTCCATACAACACCCAGTGCTCATACCAACAGGGAGGGTCACTATCTAGAATAGGTAAATAGAATAGGGAAAGGGAAGAGCACACCTTATTGCCACCTGGTGGGAAAGTGTTCCAGATGGAGGGAACATCACTTGAAAGGGTCTCTTGGTGGGGGTGTGCTTGAGTGTCCTGGGGACAGCAGGCAGGCCAGTGTGACTGGAGCAGAGTCTGGGAGGGGAAAGGGTCGGAGATGAGGTCTGAGAGGCAGCAGGGGGCCTGCAGGGCCTGTCAGGGCCTGCAGGGAATTAGGGCTCTGACTCTGAGTGAGACAGGAAGTCACTGGAGCACTCTGGGCAGAGGCGTCACATGACCTGACTTAGGTTTCAAATGGATCCTCTAGCTGCTATGTGGGGAGTAGGCTTGGAGGGGTGGGCGGGGAAGGAAGGTGGGGGTGGGGGAAGAGAAGGGATTTGAATCAATAGACTATTCCAAGAGTTTAAGCTTCAAATGATTGTGGCTTGGACCATAAGAGTCTATGCTGTTGACCCAAAGTAAAGAGAAATCTCTGGCCTAAATCTAGGGATAATTTGTCTTCAAAGGCTTGAACTATGGAAGAGAGAGCAGGAAAATTTAAACTCAATTTAAAAAGTATGTGACTATTTCTACCTCTCTAGAGTCATGCAAGTAAATATTTTCTTTGTTAAGTATATGGGCAATTTTCTCTTTCAACGGTGAAAAATAAAGTAACATTGTATATCATTTCTCTCGGTTCTTATATGACTTGCAGCATTAAATGGGTTGTGAACTGAGTAATTTAGCCAGTTGTTAAGTGATAAAGAAGCGAAAGGAAATAATTCTCAGGACTCTACAGAAGCTAATGATAAAGTGGAGTTAACTGTAGCCAGAGAAGCTGAATTTCTCTCAGGAATGTAAATATTGTTATCTTATACATCTGAAAGAGGCAAAGGTCACTAGCTGTGGAAGAGATCCCATTCTGTTGATAAAGAAACTGAGGCTCTGAAGGGAGATAAACTGTCCAGGTGACACAAAGTTACTAAATTTGGACCAGAATCTGAGCCAACATGCCCCACAGGTTGCCTCCTCCATAGAAAGTCGTCCTCATGAATATACCTTGTTGCTAATATGTTAGAGGGGTTCAAGTAGATTGTTTATGGCTGCTCTGATTAACACCCCCCCCCGCCCCCCCGTCTTCTCCATTTCTTCACCACCTAACAGGAACTGGCTCCCATCCGTGCTCTCCTGACTGCGCCATTTTGATTTCCTCTTTCTCTGACTCATACTCTTAGCCTCACGTAGCCCTGTGGGAATTCAAGTGTTTCTGCTCTTGTCTGCTTTTCCTTGGGGAATCTGCCTACCTACTTTTTTCCCTGTCACTCTACGGAAAGGGAGAAGCTAAGGAGATAATACCTGGATGTTCTGCTGAGTTGGGAGAACCCCCCCCCCAACTTTATTCGTTTTGTTCCATCATAAAAAGGATTTCCATCTTCAAGTTTCGGAGTTTCAACGTGTGACTTTGCTCCCACTCCCATATAGTTATGTGCGCATTAATTTTCCGAGGAAAGAATACAATGTGAATTTGAATGTCAAACACCGCATAGGATTCTTTTTACTATGTTTTTGGATACCACAACTTTGAAAAGCAAATTGAGGATAAGCATCAGCTAACTTGGAAAGGCGGGAGAAAGCTAGCCAGCTCTAGGACGCAGTAGCTTTGAAACTTTTATCAATGCCATTTGCCCCCAGGGCCTCTGTTTTCTGACCTGTGCCCTGAAGGGAAGAGGAGACTGGGATTTGCTGGCAGGATCTGGGGGGGGGGGGTATCTCGGGAGCTCATTCCTAAGACTACCATGCACCTGCCAGACTTTTTCTTCCCACCAGGCCCTTTATGCAGTCCTATCGTCATCCACAATCCCAGCATCCTCCCTCATAGTCTCAAATTCCGGGACTCCTGTTCACACTGATAAATATTTATAGCTTCTCCGGTGCTTACTGCCATATTGGCCCCCAGGAAGCAATGAGAAAGAAACACAAGACATCATTTCTTCCCTTAAGAAAAACTAACTAGAAAGGAGGCCTGTTTGCGTTCGTGAAAAGTTTGCATTATAGATTTTTTTTTTTAAAGGAATGACACTTTTTTAAAGTGTCTTTATGCACCTTGAGTAATTCAAAATAAGCCCAGAAAGTGCTGCCTAGGAAAGCACTTAAAGGAATGCTTTAATTAATCCACCAAAATGCTTTAAAATGAACAAATCAAGGGCTTCTTTGTAAATGGGGAGATCAGAGACTCAGAAAACAATTGATTCTCTTCAATATTTTAAACATTTTTGTCATAGTTTTACAATATTAATTTGTTGTGTTACAAGGGGAAAAATAACAGTCTAGAGATTTCTTAAGGGATCACATTTTCAGAATGATTGGAATCTAAAATCTGAATGAGAAGTACAATCCCTCTGCCTGGAATGCATTGTTGCTCATTTCTACTTGTCAAAAGTCTAACCATCTTTGAAAGTTGAGTTCAAATATGGCCTCATTCAGAGTAACAGTCATTCCTTTCTTTCGATCCATGCGGTTGACTTTCTGCACTGCCTTCAAGCACTCATGACCTGTACCTTGCTTCACAGTGAGTCGGGTACATGACATCTTTGGTCCTGGGCTGGGCTCCCGGGAGCAGGGAGAATGTGTAATTCATCTGCTCATATTATGTGTCATAAGTAGTGGGTTTGGGGATGATGTTAGAGCAGCAGTCTCGTTGCCATTCTATGATGAATGACTCTATTAGTTAAGATATAGGTTCAGCTTTTTTTTTCTTTTATTTTTTTAAATGTTTATTTATTTGTGTGTGAGAGAGAGAGAGAGAGACAGAGCATGAATGGGGGAGGGGCAGAGAGAGAGGGAGACACAGAATCTGAGGCAGGCTCCTGGCTGCGAGCTGTCAGCACAGAGCCTGACGCGGGACTCGAACCCACGAACTGTGACATCATGACCTGAGCCGAAGTTGGACGCCTAACTGACTGAACATCCAGGTGCCTCGGGTTCCGCTGTTTGTAGCAGAGACCCAAAATGATAACGGCTGAAATAAGTTAGAAATTTCTTAGTTGTTTGCATTAAAAAAAAAAAAAAAATCGCCCACGAGGAAACTAGGTCTACCAGGTAGCACTAAAATATTTGGAATCCAGGCTCCTCCCATCTTGCTGCTCTGCTCTCTAGAACGTTGCCCTTACCTATGGAGTATAAACTAGATTATCTGCCATGTTTCTGTCCAGACCATCGGAAAAAGAAAAAGGGGAAGCAGAGGTCCCCCACTTCCATTTGAGGCACGACTGGGACGTTATACACTTTACTTCCACTTATATCCCATTGAGAACCTCATCTTAGGGTCCCAGCTAGCCAATGGTGTGCCAGGACCCACTCGTAGGGCACGTGAAAACACGTTGTGAACATTTCCTCCTAACTCCATGTTTGGCGAGTCATGCGTAGTAGCTGCAAATTAGCTATGGGCGAATTAACACTACAGATAGTAATTAGGACTTTCTTTTTCTTCCAGAAGAACTGATAAAAATTTACCAGTAATCCACTGCACCTAGCTGCAAGAGAAGCTGGAAAATGTGCTCTTTTTGTTTGTTTGTTAGTTTCTTTTTCTTTTTCCCCCCCGGGCAGTCACACTTTCAACTAACCATTGTGTATCCGGTAACTAGGAGTTGTATTTCTATAGAAGCGACAAATGGATATTTGGAAACAATCAGAAGTCTCTATCAACATGACATCATCTGGAAACAGGAAAATGAAAATTGGGAAACCTGTTTTTAACCGTGAGAGAACAGATATACCTGTAAGAGTGTGTAGGTGGGGCTTATCACTGCCATCTCCAGTCTTGGAGTGCCAGGTGAGACAGAAGTTCAGCTTATATGTGTGGACTCAAGTATAGACATCAGGGTGGAGGTTCCGGGAGTCAAATTCTACCCAGTTTGACTGCTGTCACTGTCCAAAAACGCAGCATTGGCTCCCACCACCGTAAGTGTCCCAGGCAAGAGCCGAGCCATCATTTTACAAAGTCTCCAAAGAGAAGAGTTCATTTGGGGTGGAGGGTGCCCCACCCATCTCCAAGTGCATCCTTCAGCCTCAAGGACGCTTCTCCTGACCCCTCAGATTCTTAGGGCTTCCAGGAGTTTCCTTTGCTCCGCTCACCACAGTTGTAACTATGAGCACCATTATTGGGTTCATGTCCGTCTCCTCAACGGGATTGTAGGAGCAGGAACTATGTTGTCCCCCCCACACTGTATCTGCTGCGTGGGGCCGAGGCCATGGCCACAGTGGGCACTGGTGAAAGGCGAGGGAACGGAGGACGGATGCTGTGAAAGCACCTTGCAAACCGCTCACGATGATTATTCTTTAAAAACGAGGTACTTAGGGGCTCCTGGGTGGCTCAGTCGGTTGAGCGTCTGACTTTGGCTCAGGTCATGATCTCCTGGTTCGTGAGTTCGAGCCCCGTGTCAGGCTCTGTGCTCACAGCCTGGAGCCTGCTTCGAATTCTGTGTCTCCCTCTTTCTCTGCCCCTCCCTCACTCATGCTCTGTCTGTCTCTCTCTCAATAATATAATAAATAAATGTTAAAAAAAAATTTAAAAACAAGGTACTTAGGTATAAAACAGAACAGAAAGCAAGTGAAGGAAGTGGTATAAAATACTACCAGACATTGAGGGGAACTGAATTTGATTCCAAGCTTCCTGGAAACAAAGTATAAAAAGAGAACACGCTGGGTTACTGAATTTTCTTTTTCTAACGGGCAAAACACATGAAATCCTCTGCAGAAGGCAAGTTTTCCCAGTGATTGATTAAAATGAGACTACTCTTTGCTCCCAGTTAATGTGTAAGCGTGATCAAACCTCTCCTGGCTCCAAAAAGACAGAGAAAGGACACAAAAGCTCCCTTCACCCCCCTCAGCAGCTGTCCTACCCCCCCCCCCCCCCTTTCCTTTCTACCCAGTCTACGCTGGCTTGTCTTCTTCACCACCCATTGGTGGATTGCCGACCGCACCTTGTTTCTGCCCCCCCCCCCCCCGCCGCCCCCCTTGTACCTGAGCTGCCATCATGTCATGAAAGGCAACAGCAAAGCTGTCCCGGTCTGTCTAAAGCTCCCATCTTTACTGCAGTAGACATTTCTTAATTATTTGAAACTCTTGTCCTCACTAGATCATGTCCCTTGGTTGTGTGACAGCAAACTATACTGGTTTTCTTCCTGTCATCCTAAGTGCTCGTTCTCAGTCCCTTTGTAGGTCTGTTCCTCTATTAAGGTTGGCATTCCTCAGGTTTTCAAAGTTTTTCTCTTTGACCCCATGCATTCCTCCCTCCACATACTCTCCAAGGCAAATGTTATCTGCTCTCATGGCTTTAGTTACTGTCTAGATTCTGATGACTCCCAATTTTAGATGGGATCAGATGGGATTACTGACCTGAGCTTCAAACTCACGTCTTTAACTTCCTTCTGGATACCTTGTAGGCCCCTCAACCCCAGCTGGCCCCGAATGGAGCCAAGATTTTCCCTCCTCTCTAACTTTATTCCTTGTGTGTTCCCCACCTCAGTGAAGGGCCCTGCCTTCCACCCAGCTTCTCAAGACAGAAATCTTGTCATCATCCTTAACTCCTCCCTCTCTCCGACCCCTCATCCCCCCCATTGTCAACCACCAAGTGCTATCAGCCTAACTCCACTGATTGCTATCATGAGAGTCGCTCCCTTAGTGTAGGCCCCTGGGTTTCTGCCACAACTCTTACTTAACCAGCTATGCCCGGGGCCTGCCCTCCAAAGTGGTCTTTCTGAAGCAACACTTGGAACTTGTACCTGCCTTGCCTCAGACTTATCAGTGGCTCTCCAGGACCTCCAGGATAAAGTCCCAACTCCATAATGAGGCTTAAATATGCCTGGTCTGACCCCTTCTGCCCCTTCTTACCTTCCAGACTTTTCTTTTTCTTACTCCCAAGCCCCAGCCCCCTCACCCCCACAAGCTGAACAGCAACTGCTCTCCACGGCACCTGGCTCTCTCTTGCCTCAAGGCCATTGCACATGCTGCTGCCTTCCCTACCCATTCCTCCACACGTGTCCCGGATTACTGCAATCACCCATTTACTCACAGCTCAGACCAAGTGACTTTTATTCTTTCAGGCCTTCAGTAAATACTTGCTGGGCAACAAACCGTGTGCCAGGCACCGTACAGGCACTTGTAATATAGCAGCAAACAAGGCACATGTGGCTTCTGCCCCTATAATCCTAGTCCAAGAGGCTTTCCTTGATTTTCCAAGACTGTGTGGGTCTCCTGTAGAACCCTGTCCTCACCCCACAGGCCACTCTCTCCAGGGTATTTTAATGCCTTTTAAACCAGGGTACAAACTAGATCAACAAACTTTTCTGTAGAGGGAGAGATGACAGATAATAACTATATTAGGCTTTGCAGGGAATCCAGTATCTGTCAGAGCTACTCAACCCTGCAGTTGTAGAGGGAAAGCAGCCACAGATAATACGTAAATGAATGGGCGCGACTGTGCTCCATGATTTTATTTACAAAAGCAGATAGTGAACCAGCTCTGACCATTGGGTATAGTTAATTGAGCGCTCATCTAAAGAGCTAAACTAGGATGCTCTCTTAAAAAAAAATTTTTTTTTTGATGTTTATTTTATTTTTGAGAGGGAGAGACCAGAGCGTGAGCAGGGGAGGGGCAGAGAGAGAGAGGGAGACTTGGAATCTGAAGCAGAGTCCGGACTCTGGGCTGTCAGCATGGAACCCCATGCGGGGCTCAAACCCGTGAACTGTGTGATCGTGACCTGAGCTGAAGTCAGAGGCTTAACTGACTGACCCACCCAGGCTACCCTCAGCTAGGATGTCCTTATTCCCCTTTGGATTCACAGTGCCGGCATGGGGCTTGACATAGAGGCTTTCCTACAAAAGCGTGTTGGGTGAATAAGTGAATGGCGGTAAATGAACAAATTAGGACAGACCTGTTTACTCTTTCTCATGTGGCCGTATCTCCTTGGTCACATTGTGCTCCACATTCACTCTATGTAGTCAGTGAACCCTCAGTGAGATGGCTTTCGTCTATTGTGCTCAGCTCAACCCTTGTGTTGTGCAAATATCATGTCAGAAGTTTCAGTTCCTTTGATGGTAGTGGTCAAGTTTTGAGTCCTTTGTCACTACCCCCCTACTATTGGCCACAGCACCCTGGTTTGTTTGTTTGTTTGTTTTTTCTAGATATGATAGCTAAATATTGGAATATCCGGATATGCTTCATACCATTCCTTATAGACTTTAGTCATTTTGTTTGTGTGTGTGCAGATGTATTCATCCCTCTGTTTTACACATATTGATCTAAACCTACTTTAAAACGTTGCTGGAGGGGCACCTGGGTGACTAAGTCGGTTGAGCGTCTGACACTTGATTTTGGGTGAGGTCATGATCTTATGTGGGATCGGGCCCCGTGTCAGGCTCTGTGCTGACAGCATGGGGCCTGCTTTGGATTTTCTCTTTCCCTCTCTCTCTTTCCCTCTCCTCCCCCTCCTCCCCGCCTCTCTCTCTCTCAATAAATAAACAAACATAAAACAAAACTTTTCTGAAGAAGGTAAAATATTAGGAAAAATTTAATTACATCTATGCACAGAGCATCTATTGTGCCTAGCAGAAGCTTCTGCATGCAGTGGGGACAAAGATAACTCAGATAACACTAAGAGGCTTATATTGCAGAGAGGATATAAGAAGGTGACTAAATAATGTTGGTTCAATGTCAAAGTGCTAAGTTTTTTGAGAAAGGGATCAGCAAAGCTCTGGAACTTGCATAGGAGGTGACATTTATTTTCAGCCAGAGATCAAAGAAGGCTCTGAGGGAGAAATATGCAACCTGGACATGGGAAGGCAAGTATGTGGATACTCATATGGCACTAAAGGGCCTTCAAGACAGAGGAAAGTATAGGCATACCCACAAGTTACTAGAAAGCAAGTTTTAATGAAGCTATGTCCAGGCACTGGCTGATAAAAGTGCAGCCAACCCCTTCAAGAAGATGCCAAGTCCATTCTGGTCTGGAATGCATTGATAATTGGGACATTATGCTCAGAGGCTGCAAATTGACATTCTGTCGTCATCCCTCTTGGAATAGAAACCCTGATCCTTTAAAGTAATTAGCACCAATTTGGAGCATGGGTGCAAAAATAAATCACAAGTGTCCAAAAACAGATACATTAAGATCAATGGTTAAGAAGCCAATGTTCTTATTAGCTCCTCCCACGTAAACAAAATCAGAAGCAATTAGCATTTAAAAATAGAAAAGGAGAGTTCACAGTGCCTACTGGAAAATTAGTGTTTATATAGATGTCCACAAGCATGATTTCCACTCACCTTTCCTGATCTCTGTCAGGTTTCTTCCACGGCTAGAGGATCAGTGCTCTTTCTTGGGGGGTTAGGAGCGAGAACCGCGACTTTGTGCGTGTTTTCCTGGTGGGAGCGGAGAGCTGTGTGTCTGCTTACAAACAAACAGGTGCGGCTTCACCTCCCCAGCCCTACCTCTTCATCGTACCTCACTGCCTCCTCTGCATGGACGAGAAGGGGATTTGCTGTGCCTCAAGACTGTCAGCAGATCTGTCCCCAGAAGCCCACTTGCACAAAGCAGAGTTAACCTTTGCTAGTGGGACAGCCACCTGTTGGAGAAAGCCTCAATGTCCCATCCTGAAAAGGTAGCAGTTCCCAGGGACTGACCAGGGCATATTCAGGAGTGGCCCTTGTCATGCACTCTAGAACACAGTAGGCCTCGGTCAAGGATGGTGCCTCACTGCCGATACCCGTTGTGAGTATGGGGAGGCAAGCTGGCCGTGGAGCCCTCGAGTCACTGAGGCAGAGATGGAGGGAGGTTTGGTGAAGTAAAGCACACTGGCAGCTGGCTCACGGTTCTCCCTCTTAAAGACATAACCCGCATCTTCTGTCTTCCTCTTTCTATCCGCTTACTTGGAAAGATGTGGTGAATGGAAGAGTGGGGGATGGGGGATGGGACGCAGGTATTTTTCTGCCGCTCATTTACAAAGTGGGTGGAAACTTCCCCCATTCTTTCTTCCCCCAAAGACTGTGGCTCTAGGAACACCGGACTACCATGGAGAACACAGACGCTCCGCTTGGCAGGCACAGCAGAACCTACCCAACTGCTATCCATCTGAGAAATGACCATCACACTTGAAGTTGGTGGGACCTTGGAATAATTAAGGGCTAAAGGAGAAAGCATTTGTGCAGAGTGGCGTGGTAAAGACAACCGCGATTCAACCTCTTGGGTCTGCATCCTCTTTCTGCCTTGCCTTTCTTCCTCTAGCTTTGGGACGCCTGACCTGGAATCGGGGTTGAGGGGTTGACGAATTTACATCCACTTCAGATACAAATATCAGTAGAGTTTTGTAGTGGAGGGAAGGCAGGGAGTGGACTAAATCTTTGACCATTCGTTTTTGTTAGGGCTTCACTCATTTTTTCATATTTTCTTTTCCCAAATTATTTTTTCCCCTTGTGATTAATACTAGTCCCCACTGACCAGCTTGCACCTACTTTTTTTTTTTTTTTTCAAAATGTAAGAGCTTAAATATCTCCTTCTTGTGTATCTTCCCATCTGCCAGTCAGTCTATATTCCAACACCTCATCCATACTTTCCTTAGCAATTACCTCAAGCTTGTCTACTTTCCCTGTGTACAGGCCCATTTCCTCTGTTAAGCTATAGCTATTTGAGAACTGGGAACATATTTAGTATCTATTAGTATCCCAGAAATTCTGCTCAGTTGTTTATTGAATAAACAGGTACTTCTTCTGTATCCAGATTGTGTCCTAGAAGCCCCCTCGAGTGATGATAGGCTTAGTGGTGGCCTCCATTTTCTCCTTAACGGGGAACAAGGAAAGGTCAGAGAATGGGAAGATCTGTCTTGGATGCATTGGATCCCCCCTTATGTCTCTATGGTTGTAAACTCAGTGCTCAGCCATGACCACTCATGTGTGATCAGAGTATACAAGAGGGATTCTGCCCAGGCTTATGGGATGGGGTGAAAAAGCAAGAAGTCGACTCCTAAACTTGGGTTTGCCAGTCTCAGCATGAGGGAATACCAGAACCAACCCCCCACTGGCTTTGGCCAGGAGCCTGAGTGTTTTCTGTGCATCAACATTGGTCAACCTGGCCTTTGGAACGGGATGCTGGCAAGGGTTCAGTGCAGGCGTGGTACCTGAAACAATTTTGGATAGAGCGGGAGACTGTATGGCCTCTTTGCTCAGAGCTTGGACGAGGAGAAGGAGGGGGAGATAATACAAAGAGTTATTTGACTTCTGTCCAACAGTGCAGGCAGGAGAGCAAAGGGGAGGCTTCTCAAAAGTTGTTGAAAGAAGAATTGGCATGGGGATAGGGAGCGAGAGGAAGTCCTTTTGGACAGGGGAGAGAGAAAGAGCCTGGCCTGAAGGTGGAGGAATGAGAGACAGAGATATAAAAAAGAGAACAAATCAAGGAGGGAATGGAAGGAAGGAAGAAAGGAGGAAGGAAGGAAGGGAGGAAGGAAGGAGGGAGGGAAGGAAGGAAGGAAGGAAAGGAAAGGAGGGAGAGAGGAGGGAAGGAAGGAAAGGAGGAAGGAAGGAAAGAAGGAGGGAGAGAGGCAGGAAAGGAGAAAAAGAGGAACAGAGAAAGGCACAGACATCCAGAGAGAAAATCAGAACTAAATTGGAAATGAGAGACAAATTGGGGGAAGGAAAGAGAAGTGGGGAAGCAGTGAGGGAGTGTGGGTACACACACAAGGTACGGGCAGCTGAATGCAGGCCCGACCTGCTCAGCTCAGGAGACTTTCTTTTGTGAGCCTGGCACAGGGACGATCTGTACACAGAGGAAAATGTGCTGACTCTTGCCCAAGGCCTGTGGGAGGACAGGACAGATCAATTAACCTGGGTGGGGCTCTCCTGTGCCAAGCCTGGCACTCTCAGTTCTCAGTGCCCAGCCAGGCCAGACCAAGGGCTCTCACGTGACCACTAGCCATTAAAGGGCCGTCAGCTGCAGGGAAGAATCAGCCTGGTACTCAGAAAAACCCTCTCCCCGTGCCGATGTCACCTCCACCGGCCCAGCTATCCCCAATCTGCCAGGCCCAGCCCCGCACCCAGGTCGACCATGCCCCTTGGCCTGGGGAAACCGGCCACTGGGAATCTGAACTGACTTTGAGGCCCCTCTGGGGGCCAGCAGGGCCCGGTACCTCCAACGGATGGAATGATCCTGGAGCATATTTGTGAGTGGAACAAGAGGCTTCTGGAGCAGAATGTTCCCACAGATCTTAGCTGTGGGGGGGAGGGGGGCATGACTGATTCCATTTTAAGGACAAGCAAGTTTTCCAGGAAGGGCACATTTGAGCACAGCGTCAAAGGTTGGGTAGGATTGCCGGGCAGGCAGAGAAAGTGGAGGGATCCTAGGTCGTGAGAAGCACAGGTAAGAGTGGAAAGGTGGTATATCTGTGCTTCAGGCTCATCGGGAAGATCAATGGGAGCTGACACGCAGGCCTGGAGGAAATAAGGCTGGGATGCAAGCGGGCCCAGATAAGGACAGACAAACATAAAGGCACAGAGACAGTTGTCAGGAGGGAGCTTGGAGGTGATACAAATCTTTTTCTCATTGTATTTCTTTTTAATGTTTATTTATTGTTGAGACAGAAAGAGACAGAGCATGAACAGGGGAGGAGCAGAGAGAGAGAGGGAGACCCAGAATCCAAAGCAGGCTCCAGGCCCCGAGCTGTCAGCACAGAGCCCCGCGCGGGGCTCGAACTCACGAGCTGTGAGATCGTGACCTGAGCCAAAGTCGGACGCTCAACCGGCTGAGCCAGCCGGGAGCCCCTCACTGTATTTTTATTTTTTTATTTTTATTTTTTATTTTTTTTTTTTAATTTTTTTTTCAATGTTTATTTATTTTTTTGGGACAGAGAGAGACAGAGCATGAACGGGGGAGGGGCAGAGAGAGAGGGAGACACAGAATCAGAAACAGGCTCCAGGCTCCGAGCCATCAGCCCAGAGCCTGACGCGGGGCTCGAACTCACGGACCGTGAGATCGTGACCTGGCTGAAGTCGGACGCTTAACTGACTGTGCCACCCAGGCGCCCCTTTATTTTTAGCTTTGTATGTGTATGTGTATGAAGTAGAGGAAGAGGATGTGACAGCAACTCAAATCTTTTTGACCTACGTACGCTGTTCCTCTCAAGATACTGACTGCTTTACCTTGTGTGGTGGCCGGTCTTCTGTCTTCTTCGGAGCCTTCCCTCCTATCTCAAGTCCTCATCCACCCCTCCAGATGGCCCCTGGCATAGTCCACTGGCCCTGCTGGGCCTCCTCCAGGCACTGGTATGTATCAGAGAACATTAGAGCCTTCTATCCTGCTTCCTCGGTAGGCAGGTGTTCGTTTAAACTTGAAAAGTTCTAAAGGCACCAAAAAGTTAAAATTTCTCTCAGGGAGTTTTTTTTTTTTTTTTTTTTTAAATTACATAACGAAGTGAAAGTTTCCTCATTTCGTCTGTTAACATTTATCAGTCAAGATATTTTCCTCAGTTAAATCAAATATATCTCCTTCTACATATATATGTACGTGTGTGTATATATATACATATACTCACACACGTATTTATAGAAGAGAAATTATGCTTTACATATTGATCTGTTTTGTATTTAAAAATATATTGTGAAAAAGTTTCCAACTTCATACCTCATACGCGGTCTCGTCCGCAGACTAGATATACCACAAGTTTTCAACTATTTTTCGTGTTCATAGACATTTAGGATGATGCAACCTTTTTGCCTTTACAAGTGATGCCTCTGCAAACATCCTTGCACATGAACCCTTCTGTACTCTTGCCATGATGTCCATAGGATGGACTCCTAGAGGTCAGGTTGCTAAGTCAGAGCCCGCACATTTTGCATCTTACTAGGAATTACCTCATTCCTCTTTAAAAAAAAAGGTTGTACTGGGGCGCCTGGGTGGCGCAGTCGGTTAAGCGTCTGACTTCAGCCAGGTCACGATCTCGCGGTCCGTGAGTTCGAGCCCCGCGTCGGGCTCTGGGCTGATGGCTCAGAGCCTGGAGCCTGTTTCCGATTCTGTGTCTCCCTCTCTCTCTGCCCCTCCCCCATTCATGCTCTGTCTCTCTGTCCCAAAAATAAATAAACGTTGAAAAAAAAAATTAAAAAAAAAAAAAAAAAAAGGTTGTGCTAAGTTGACACTCCAACAAACCGCGGAATGGAGTGCCTCTTCCGCACTCGCTCTCCTGCCCTGGAACTGCCTCGTCGCTTGGTGGGTGAAGAGATGCCACAGGGAGAACTGGCAGCTGTCTAATAATACACGCATAGGTATCGGCAATGCTGGCGCCGAGATTTCGGCTCTGACGTCACCATGCAAGGAAATGCGTGTGAAATATTAAGAACAGTGCCCGGCACAGTGTAGGTGCTCACTAAATGCCGGTTGTTGCTATCATTGAAGCATACTGCCTCGATGGCGATTTATCAGAAGCTTGAACAGCAGGTTCGGTGTGGAAGAGAACCGGAGAGGAGAGAGAACAGAGGCAAGGAGGCTCCAGGTGGCTCTGCCCAGACTGGGCGAAATGCCCCTTCTTTCTGTGTCCCCAGCACTGTGCCTACCTCTTCACACGAAATGTGATTAGCTGATTCATTGTCCACCATAACACTGTCCCTAGAGGACAAGAGGTACGTTCTCTGACGTCAGATGGTGACCACCTATGGGCCGGGATGCGGTGGTCACACTTAAATACCTAAAGGGAATTTGAAGGGATAAACTTCTGAGTTTGAGACTCTCTCTATTAGTTGCTTAATGCCTGCAAGTTACCAAGAAAGAGGCACTTATTGTTACATCATAAATTACCATGTGATTTTTTTTTTCCCATGTGAGTCTCCTCTCCTCAATTAGGATGCGGCCCCTTTAAGGAGGAATCATATCTTAAACTTCTTCGATCTTCCACCATGACAGCTAGTGGGCTAAGGAGGCACGCAGGAGGCACTCAATACATACAAAGTGGGGAAAAGTAACGGAACTGGTTTTGGGCGTGGTTTGAGGAAGCCAGTCCCTTTGCTTTAGAGCCAATGCTTCATGTTGGTTGATTAAATCACCATGTGGCTATTTATCTAAAAGTCCATTTCACCTTTGCAAAGAGATAACGGTATTCTCAAGCCTTCCCTCCAAATGGCCCCTCTGCTGCAGACATTCACCAAGGCATGTTCCCCATTCTTAAGCTACAAGTTGTGCATCTGGGATGGGCCAGAGACCAATGTCTGGGGAAATGGGATTATAGAAGGTAACAGCCACTGGGAGGATTTGGCCCCAAAGCTGAGGACTCTTCAATCAATATGTATGACTTTCAGAATTCCTATTTTAATCAGCGAAACGGAAATGAAATTCCAATGTAGCTTTTAGTTTAAAAAAAAAATTACAAGTGGTATATGATATTCATGCATACCATTTCCTCTGAAATTCTTTTTAAGAATTGAAGAAAATAACCATATAACATACTGGAAAGAACACTAGCCTAGGCATCCAGAGATTTAATTCCATGCCCTAAATTTATCACCTAGTAGCTATGTGATCAAAAGCAGTCACTTCCCCCATCTTACCTCATTTCACTCATATATAGAATGATATGTAAGCTCCCCTTTAGCTCCAGTAATAAAGGAGTCCATAATTCCCTAATTAGTGTTGAAGGCCCATCCATCCATCTATCCATCCATCCATCCATCCATCCTTTCCATAAATACCTACTTGATTCCTACTTGTGCTATGGCCATGCAATTCAAGTCTTCTGCTTTGGGTTGGTAGACTGATGGCATCATCCCCCTTCCAAGCACCCGGAGTCAATATCTTGTATAAATTCTGACCCTCTTACTCTCTCATCCACTTCACCTCCAACCAGTCCCAAGTGTTTATTCTTTCTCTGTGTCTCTCTGGACCGTCCCATTCTTTCCATGCCCGCTCCGCTGATCCTCTTCCAGCCTCCCCAGCTCTCACTTGAGCTTCTCCAAGACTTCCTAAGTGATTTCCCAGCCTTCAGACTCTTCCTTCCCAATCCACTCTACATTCTGTGCTTATAGTTATCTCCAGTCTTTCATTTTAATCAACATCTTTTGAAAGTTTGTTGAATGTAGACCCTGTATCTGAACCCTTAAGGAGCTCACAATCAGGAGAGGAAGGCAGACAAAATCAAAGGTTGAGGACAATATGATGCCCGGCTGCCATGGTGGAGGAGTGCTCAGACGGTTAGATTTCTTTGCTTCTTCTGGTAAGGGCTTCCTTCCCAGTTGTTCCCTCTTCCATGCATCACACAGCGCTTTTTTTTGCTTCTAGCATCCCAGTCATCAAATCCTTTTATCATTCATTCTCTACTCTCTCTTCTTAACCAGACTGAGCTCCTGATGGCAGGATCTAGTCAACTCAAGCGGTCCTTCTAAGTCACAAGCCTTGGGTGGCTCTCTTTTGCCTTCAGGGGGAAGTCTAAACCTTGATGTTGGGTATTTAAAGCCCTTTAGAGTCTGGATCTATCTTTCTAATTGACTCTGCTAATCAGCCCATATTGGGTCCCATCCCAATCCCAGACCCCCTTCCTCCTACCCAACCTCTAGAATATTCTCTGTTAGTGACACACCGTAGCTTGACCACACCCAGTACTTTCACATTCACTGCCTTTGGGTAAGCCAGTCCCTCTTCTGAGAATACCCAATACCCTTTCTCTCCCTTGCTTCCCTGCCTCCAGGGATTCACCTATCCTCTGCTTGAGGCCTAGTTGAAATTCTGCTTTTTCCAAGAACCTGCAGAGAATCAGGCCTACTCATTCAGAATTAATTTTTACCTTTCAAATATTCCTTACAGCAAATGCTCTAACGCATGGGTGGCCCATCTTCTGCAGAGATTTTTGTGAACCCTCCTGGGTACTTCCTACGTTATGAGCTCCCGGGAAGAGGTGCCCACGTCCCATGGGTGTTGGGATCCTTTGTAGCACAGATCACACAGCCTGTACCGTACTGTACTGAGGCTCACTCTGTACTGAGCAGTCGTCACATGCCGGGTACCGCACAGGCTCTATGACATTTCATCCTCACAACAGACCAGGAAACTGGGCTCAGAGAGATGCTGAGTAACCTGCCCAAGGCATCAGCAGGTACGTAACACAATTTAGATTTGGACACAGGCACCTCACAACAACCAGCCTACACTGCCTCTCTACAAGGGGGCACAATAAGTGCTGACGGGTTTTACAGCCATTTAAAGGAGAAGTGGAAGGTATACTTAACGAGCATATCCTGATTCCCTAGGGAGATTTCTGAGAGTTCTCTCTCTCTTTTTTTTTTTTTTTTAATGAGTTGGCATCTGATACTGCCCTTGAAGACTGAATAGAAGGTTGACAAAGAAAAAAAAAAAGTAAGAGCATTCTAGTAAGAGAATAAGATTTGCGTTAACTCCCTGATAAAAGTGAATAAAGGGTGTTTGAGGGGAAAAGATGTGAGCTACATACGGACTCACTTCCCCCATCAGACTATAGGCAACTGAGGGAAGGAAATGTCCCGGTCGGTCGTCGTGCTTGGGGCTATACTTCTACTGCCCTTGGCAGAGTCTCATACAGAACACGTGTTGAATACGTATTTTGTATCAGTTTAATATTTTGTATCAATTAACCAAATCTTTTGTATCAATAAATACTATCCAAGCGTTCTGTGTTCATATCATTTGACACTCACTCTTGGCTAGAATGCCGCAAACCTTAAGGGCCTTTGTGAAGGCTTGAGAAGTCTAAACCCAAGCTTTCAGACCCTGAAAGTGAAACCTCCAGGCACTAGAAATTTCACTGACCAACCCAGTTTCACTGACTGACTGAGTAAAAAACAAACATTAAAGTGACAGAACGAGCTATGAAAAATCAAATATGAAAAAAATGTTTCAGTTCCAAGAAACTTAGGTATTTTCAGTAATGTGCCTCCTGCAGGGAAACCTGACGCCTGGGGTGGCATGTCAGTTTCATTTCCAGCTTTGACCTTCTGTCTTCTAAGGAGAGAGGAAAAGCCCCTCCACCCAACAGCTGTGCAAGGGGCCTGGGTCTGAAGACACAAAGGGAACTGAGGCAGAGTCTATGAGGTTCTTCCCACATTGTACTGTTTTCTATTAGAATAAGCTGTAGGCAGGTCTGTGTCTGTGAGCACATTCAGATCACAACATTTGTTGAATCAGTGAGTCAGAAAATGGCTTAAAGCGGAGCTACTGAGTGGGGAATTTAGCATGATCAAGTAGAAAATGCATTCGACTTGGGGCCGGACGAGCCTGTTTCTTCTCCGCCACATAGTAGCTGGGTGATCCTGGGCCGTCTGGGCCTCAGTTTCCTCTTTCAGTTCTGACGTATTTGGCAGATCTTCATTATCGTAGGAGGAAAAAACATGCAAACACCTGGAGTTGTTTTTTAAAAGGAGACATTTCTTGGGGCGCCTGGGTGGCTCAGTCGGTTAAGCATCCGACTTCGGCTCAGGTCATGATCTCACGGTCCGTGAGTTCGAGCCCCGCGTGGGGCTCTGTGCTGACAGCTCGGAGCCTGGAGCCCGCTTCGGATTCTGTGTCTCAGTCTCTCTCTGCCCCTCCCCCATCCATGCTCTGTCTCTCTCTGTCTCAAAAATAAATAAACATTAAAAAAAAAATTTTAAAAAGGAAACCTTTCTGGAAAGTTCTCCAGGTACTCGGGAATCTGGGAATTGAAGGTTTTTGCCTTTACTCTAACCCAAGGCTTACCGACCTTGGCACAGTTAGCATTTGGGGCTTAATACTTCTTTGCTATAGAGGCTGTCCTGTGCATTGTAGGATGGTTTGCATTGTCTCTGATCTCTACTCACTGATGCCAGTAGCATGCACTTCCCTCTCCCCAGCAGTGGCAACCCCAAAACGTCCACAGACACTGCCAACCGTTCCTTGCAGGCAAAATGATCCTCTGTTGGGAACCGTAGCCCCTGAGTTGCATTCCCAGCTCAAACTGATGGAGTCCTTAGAATAATGTAGCTGGGGATGGAGTGGGAGGGTGTGGAGAGCAGACACAGAGCCTCCCTCCACTTCTTAAAAAAAAATTTTAGTGTTTATTTATTATTTTGAGAGAGAGAAAGAGAGAGAAACAGAGTGCAGGCTCCAGGCTCTGAGCTGTCAGCACAGAGCCCGACGCGGGGCTTGAACTCACAAGCCCTGAGATCATGACCTGAGCCCAAGGTGGATGCTCAACTGATTGAGCCACCCAGGAGCCCCTTCGCTCCTAAGAACCTAGGGATGGGGTGTCCCTGGGACCTAAGGAAAGTCAAAAGCGCGTGTAGTCTGGAAGCAGGAACTTGGCATCTGTGTTTCTGCATTATCACTGACTGCCTGTGTGACTTCCAACAAACTGCTTAACTTCTCTGAGCCTCAGTGTCCTAATGGGTTCCAAGGAAATGATACCTCTCCTCTATGAATCTTCCACTAGCCTCCCCACCTCTCCACACCACGGAAAAGGGGAAAAGGGGGTTCAGAGGACTAAACGTAATGCACGTGAAAGCTCTGTGGGCTAAAAGCACAAGACAAGTATGTATGTCGTTCTAAAGATGTTTTTTTAACTGAGGAAGCACCAAAAAATCACTTTCTTCCTGGATGACTTTTCTGTCCAAAGCAGTAATGGTAACCTTGCAGGCACCACCACAGCGGTAGTGAAAACAAATAATGGAGAGCAATTCTCAAGGAATACTGCCATAGCTTCCAGGCTTGATTTCTACTGGGCCATGAGTTAGCATTTGTCTGATAAAAATGAAAGACCTTCTCAAAAAAGATAGCATGCTATCAGGCCCCGGTGAGAATGTGCCATCTGGCCGTTCACATACCCAGAAGTAACTGGGCTCATGCTTGTTCCTTCTTCAACCAAGATACCAACGTGGAAGATGCCCAGGTGACTTGTGTGTTCAGCAACTAAGAACTTCAGGACCAAGAGGGCCCTCTGAGCGGTAGCTGGTTCCTCAGAGCGGGAGCTCCGGTCACAATCAGGCCAAGAGCGGACAGCCCTCCCAATGCGTCTCGCCAAAGCCAAATCACGCCTGGTCCAGGGTTTGACGGTCCTCTCCAGCTGTGGGAAAGCTCACGCCTAGAGCAGCATCCTCCCAAAGCAGCCAGAGTGCCAGGTCAACAGGCCGATGGCTGTCCGGGATGCCTAATTGGCTCAGAAACGATCTCGAATTTCGGATCAGAGACCTCTAGGGTCCAAGTTGGAAGGGATGATACAACTCCGCTTGTAAACGCTTTGGTTTACGGACCACTTCTTCATCCTTTGAGGGTGGTGCAGAATAGTGGCTAAGGGCATTCTCTGTTGAGCCCCGAGTGTGTGTTCCTCCTCTGCTCTCCGCTAGCTGCATGGCTGGGGGCACCCAGTGGGTGCTGGGCAAATGCTAGCGGTACATTCGACGTGCTACATGACGTGCTGCAATCTCCCATTGCAGATGTGGAATCTAAGGTTCGGACAAGTGCACCCCTACACAGCATCCCCACACCCCTTTGCCCTACTCTTTCTATTAAGTCGCTCCTCCTTGTGTTTCTGCTACCTAAATGACATCGGTCCCTCGAGTCTGCTCAAATGCTAGCTGTTCTATAAATTCTGCCTCCAGAACGGAGTTCATCTCAGCTTCCTCCGAGCTGCATAGCACTTTGTTCATAACTCTATCGCGCTGTGGAGCTCACTGGGCCACACTAGGCAAGAAAAAGGACCGAGGCGAGGATGTGACACACTGCAGACTGCGGTAAAGACCAGAGAGAGACGGACACAACGAAGGCACGTTTCGCCCCTGCAGCAACGCGTTCCCTCCTTCTCCTGCCCCACAGTCGGACGCACCACGGGGCCTCTCAAAGCCCTCACCACGTTCTGTTTCCAATCAAAGCTAACTCCACACACACTCTCTTCCCAGGCGGACTACCTTAGGGGGAGGAAACAGCTCAGTGTCACCTCCGCACCCGCCATGGCACATGGCCGAGGGTTGCAAGTGCTGAAGCACGCCTGTTCCACTGATCTGAGAAGAGCTGGCTGATAGTGGTGATGGTGCTGAATGGCGGCAAAGATGACAGTGATAACAGGGAGGTTACCTGAACCGAAACCCAGCCGTCACGAAGGGTGATGTGCGCACGATGTTTCGCTATGACCGAGTGAACAACAAGGGATCCACGAATCAGACCTAGAAACGTAGCCTGCTCGCTGGCCAACTGGAAAGCAATGGAAAATGGAAAAGGCATATGGGCGGCGCCTATCTTATCAGCTTGAGCCCGATCCATAGATTATGTGGCGTAGTGGTGGCATGTGGAAATCATTGAAAAGCCCTGTTGTTACTGTTCATTGAGGAAGATGTAGAAAAGATCCAAAGGTACAGGGAAGAGAAACAGTCACAGTACTATGAAATTTCATGACAGTTCTCTCGCACCTGTCTGATTTGACACAGCTGAGATCAGGCTGATCCTGTGTGTCTCACAATATGTTTTATTTATTCTTTTTGAATAAATAACACACGCTGAAAGTACAAAGCTCAAAAGTCACAAAGAGCCGGGAGTGAAAAGGCTCTCTCCTACTCCTGCCTTCTGCCCACCGTTTTCTCCCAGGTCCCTCATAGATCCTTCCCGAGGAGTCCTCTGCCTACCTCTGAACAGTTGTTTTGGGTGGGTTAATAGTCAGTCCTCAATCCTTCGAGGTCCTCAGAAACCAAAAATTGTCTGTAAGTACGAAGTATGTCCCTAATGTAGCGTGTCTGTGCTGATAAATGATAAAATGTTACCGCCTCTATGACAGTTACACAACCGGAAGCAGATAGTGCCACTCTTCCCAAAGACTATTCTTAGCTGACAAATGTGGTTGGAGGTACTCAACCGAGATACAATCCTTCAACAGGCCCCTGTCCCAAAGATTTCCTGAGATGTTGCCAGGAGCCCACGGTGGCCTAAAAAACGGAGAACTTGAAATCAGAGTCTGTGTGTGTTGGGTTGTCGCAGCTAAGACATGAACGCCAGGCCCGCGTCCCGAAAGGTAGGCCTCTCCTCCTCCCCAGACCAGACCTGGCAAGGACTTCCCTCACACTTTGTTCTGCCCGAGGGTGCTGGGCTTCGAGGTGTGGGAAGAGTGGGTGGGGGAATTCTAGTTCCAGTGAAGCAGTTGAAAGAAAGTCATTTCCACAAAATGTAGCTCAAAATAGAGGAAGCCGTTCTATACTTACCCAAACTTTGTCCCCTGCAAGCTCACCTCCCCACCCCACAGGCAGGGGAGTGGGGCAGCGGCTCCCCGGATTTTCCTTGAGATCCGGTGCTGTGTGCTGCCCCATGGGCTTACGTTGTCACAAATCCTCCCACTCTGAGCAAGCACGCCCACCACCTCATTGTGGATCTTCTTCCCCGTAGGCAGTTTCCAGAGTTTTTCAGGAATCGGGCTACAGTTTGGAAGTTTATTTACCAGTGAAGTGAATTTCTCTCTGCTCTCCTTCCTCTCCTCCCAGAACCCATCTGAGAAAGTTACAGAAGGCATCTCCGATTCACAACACGCCCCCCGCCAACCCCCCACTGAATAACACGTCGTCTGGCAACAGGAGGCGTTTGATTACATTTGGATGGAACGCCTGCATCAACTCCAGTTGTCCCCGAATTGGAACTGCTGGGCCTCACGTGCTGCAGCCAACAGTTTGCCTTCACCCACTCCCCTCTCTGAAATGAACCTTTCTCTGGGAAAACAAGAAACCTACGTGCCATCCTGGGTGAGAGACGAACAATGGCTGCGTCCCAGCATCGCATCCCAAGCGTGACAGGCAAGAGCACACTGAGGGGTTTCCAACGACGAGCCATGCTTCAAGCATCTCTGGAGATGCCCTCTGAACCAGAGGACCCAAATGTTCTCCCCGGAGCCCTGCGGTCTCTGTGTTTAATTCAGTGCGTGGGCCTTAAGTTCTCACTGTGTGAGGTCTAAGGCACCCAGCTTCTGTCCCCTTTAGCAAGCCTCCATAACTTCCCTCCCCATGCTCTGACTTTGCTTAATTGCTGCAGCAGGCAGAGTAATGGCTCCCCAAAGACACCATCACCCTAATACCCAGACCCTGTGACTATGCTATATTACATGGCAAGGGGCGGGCGGTGGGGGTGGGGAGGGGTGGCTAAAGTCGCAGATGGAATACATCTTGCTGATCAGCAGACCTTAAAAAATAGACTCTCCACAGTAGTCTCAAAAATAGAGAGACTATCCACAATATGGTGGCCACCATATTAGTGCAAAGGTCTCCAAATGGGGAGGAGGGAGGCAGAAGTGTCAGACCCAGAAGAGTGACATCAGGAGAAAGACTCGATTTTCCAACTGCCACCTATGAAGATGCAGTAAGGGGCCATGAACCAAGGAATATAGGCAGAAAAATCTGGAAACAACAAGAAACTGGATTCTTCCCTAGAACTTCCTTGGTGTTAACCCAGGGAGGTCTATTCGGACTTCCGACCTCTAGAACCGTAATATTTGTGTTGTTACATAGCAATAGGAAACCAAGACAGTCACTGTGGACTTGCCATGTGCCAGGCCTGGTACCAGATGCCAAGGGAACATTCCCACAGCATGTGGTTTGTACCGTGTATCCGTCATCAGAGTCCTGCAGGGAAACTGAAGCCACGGTAAGAGTTTAAACACAGAGAATCCAATGCAGATCACTGGCTATGTAGGTGATAGCAGAAGTGAAAAAGTCAGTCCGGCTGTTAGCAATAGCAGAGGTTGCTACTAGGCTGGGCTAGAGGGATATAGAGAAGAAGCCATATTGCCAGAGTGCAGAGGTCAAGGTTGCCAGGTGGAAGCTGGATCACGGTGCACCTATCCAGCAGGAGCTGGATGGGACAGAGCCCTGCTTTAGATGTTCCTGAGGCAGAAAGGGAGAGAGATACCTTGCTTTCTCCCTTTCTCCTGCCCTCTGATTTCCTGTCCAGGCCTCCCATTGGCTGCTTCCAGACAGAAGCTAGCTGGCGAAGGGCCTTGGGATATGCAGAGGTCAGCCCTCCTGTAGTACAGAGGGGAGCTGGGGAAAAGCAGTCCGTGAATTAATGGATTTGAAGATGAATAAGCCCAAGACACCTCCTTTCTGCATTGATCATCACGAATCTCGAAGCATAATTACCGTTCAAAATGCAAATTCTTTATGTGACTCCTGAGACCCTCCATAAGCTGGCCCTTCCCTAACTTCTCTGCTCTCACTCTCTACAGTTCCCCCCTTCACTCACAGCATCCCCACCGCACTGGCCTTTGCTCTGTGCTCCACATGCCAGAAAGTCTCACCTGGGACCTTGCGCTTGTGGGTTGTAGCCGCTGTTAGAGAACAAGAAATAAATGTGTTTGGGACTGAGTCATTACATTAACCTGCCTGAACTGAAACAATTTGCAGTGATAAGAATTCTCAATGCCTGGTCCATAATTGGCCCTCGATAGTTCTCAAGAGTTATTATTAAGTGACTGGATTTTAGACACTCGGTAATTTTGGGTTCAGGGGTGCAGTGTCTTTTTCTTATCCTCACTCCTCCCCCACCAAGTTCCCTGAGGACAAGGAAGTCTTATGTTATCTCCATACCTTTGAAGACTTCCATTGGACCTAAACCTTAGTAGATGCTCAAGATGGGTATGTGTTGCTTTGAGTTTCTAGGCAACGTGAGGCAGACATGACTGGCACAGTCCAGTCTAGAAGTTTGACTCATAGGAGGAGTTCAACATTGCTGTAGCTACCAACGTTCATGTAGCTCTTGAGCATTTGCAAAGGGCTCTCCACTTGGTCCTTATACCAGCTCCAAAAAAAAAAAAAAAAAAAAAATTACAATTATGATTCCCGTTTTCCAGAAGATGAATCACTCTGAGCTCACAGGGGTTCGTTATCTTACTCAAGATCTTGCTTTTTCAAGAGAGGAGGCTGGAATTAATTCACTGTTCCAAAATAGTTATGGAGTCCTGACTCGAGGTGCTAGACCCTGGCTGCATCTTCTGCATTTAGTAGGGGCTCAGGAGATATATATAGGAGCCCACAGGTGCAAAGAAAGTGGAGTTAGCTCCCGGAAGATAAAAGGGAGGCCCTCAGTTCCAGCTAAGGACCGAAGACCAAGAGAATTGCCTGTGTCCTACAGCTTGTGTTTAGTGGGGGCCGCTGCCACTGCTCTGTGCCTTCCTGCAAATTTCTGGGTGGTCGGCCAGATGTGCCTGGAGGCAACGGCACCCCAGCAAGCCCTCAGCAGCTCTCCCACTTGCCCAGGCTAATGGCCTTGGCGTTCTAAGTCTGCCCTTTTCCATACATTCTTTCCTCCTTCCCGTGCCAAGATTTCAGTAGACGATTTACAGCGGGTTCCAGGCCATTTAGCTCCGTCGAAAATTTGGGTGAAAGTTTCCTCCCAGCCATCCCAGGCCACAGATAACCCATCGGGGTGTGACAGCCAGGGCGAAGGAGGGGGAAGAAGTTTCTGCAGCTGCTGTGTTCATCCACTCCGATCTGGCTGGGCTCTACAAAATGTGTCAGGAGAGGTTTGGTCGGAAAAATCTGGGACAAGATGCCGAAGAGACAAAACTTGTCCAACCAGAGATGGCAGAGGCCCCTGGAGGGTCGCCTGCGGATTGGGTTATGTGCCAGCGAGGGTGCAGGAAGGGGCGGGTGGGTGACCAGAAGGAGGAAGGCTAGGTGGCCGGGGCTTGGCTGGGACGCGGCCTTGCCCAGTCTGACGTCGCTCCTCCCGTGCTTGGGCGCCTCTCTCCGTAAATAAATCCAGGCCGCTCTTACGGCGCAGGATGCCCCACATACCGCACATCTGAGGTGGGGCGAAATACAAATATGCCTTTTCATAATAGCTTTACACCTGGGGCAGCAGAGGACCGGTTTATTACCTTGGTAAACAAAAGTTAGAATTCAAGCAGAGTACAAACTTTGCCCCAGGCCCTTCTGACGGTGCACCTTGTGTTTGTGAACTCGATATATATACAATGTGAAGCAATGGGAGGCTGGGCTTTCTCTCCCTCTCTCTTTTCTCCCTCTCTCTCTTGTCTGATTTCCAAGGTTTAAAAGTTCATGTGTGTGTGGGGGGGGGGGGGGAGCGGGTGGGGGAGGTGCGGAGAGAGAATTTACTTTGGCTCTGGGTGTTTTTTTTTTTTTTTTTTGAGCGTTTTGAAATCATGCTGTTTGGTGTGAAAAAAATATGTGAGCCAGTTTATATTGTTTCCCAGAGAGCGTGTGCTTCTTGCTGCCCTGATGGTGACAATTAGGGTTTGTGGGTGGCAGACAGGGAGAACCAGTTTTGGGAACACACAAAGGAACTAGGATTTGCATTGCCCTTAAACAATAAAAAAAATAGTAAATATTTATTTGCGCCTATTTTGTGCCAAGCACAGAAAGAACCACAAACGTTTGTAAACACAACCACCGGGAATAGGAATTCTGGGTCAAAGTGTCCATTTTACAGGTGAGAAAACTAAGGCTACAGTTGCTAAAGAGATTCAAGCCCCAGTCTCCTAATTTCAAACTCAGGGCTTTCTGTACTGCCCTCTAATCTCGATATGGGGGTCATAGGACTACGTCCTGTCCGGTCGCCTGGCCTGTCCTCCCCACAGCCCCTGTTTTCCTGCCTCATTCTCTGCCCGTACTTGGGGCAACGACTGATCTCCACTTTTGGATGCATTTCTGCTTCGAGGATTTCCCTGCTATGTAGCAGCCACCTGGCCATCTGGACCACTCTCTTACCAACCAGTACCTCCATGCATTCAAGTGTAAGGGACACATAACATGTGGACTAGATTGCTCCTCAAAACACACATAAGCCTAAAAGCAAAGGAAGCGACGGCAAAGCAAGAACGCACCTCACATTCGGTTGGCTCCACAAGCGTCTCTGCGTTCTCCCATCCTCAGCTTGACTAATCAGATAAAATTCAGCAGAGCCATCCGAACTTTTGCGGTTCTTTTCCAAAACAAGCTTCGGAGCCTGAAGAACTTTGCCCATCTTTGTTTGCATGTCCGCTGCTCAAAACGGTTCCGCTGGGGCTTGCCTGTTGCAAAGCTCAAGCCAGCGAAATGTTAACTCTTTCATCCACAGATGAATCCCCAAGCCTTCTAAAATCAGGGTGAACTCATTAGGCTTATTTTTACAAGAAGTCCATGTGAATGTATCAACTTGTGCCTGTCTTCACACATGAAGGATTCCTTGCGGGAACATACTCAACTGAGGTTACCCAGAGGCAATGTCATTCACAAGGTGTTGTGAATTCAGCAGTTCCGGGGGATCAGAGTTATGGCCTCTTGTGCGTAGCAGAATTTCAAGGGAAAGCCCAGCCCTCCTCTTCTTCCAACCCCCCTCCACTCTCACCCTACCATTAATGCATTAAAAAAAATTTCTTAATGTTTATTTATTTTGAGAAAGAGGGAGAGAGAGCAAGAGAGCACCAGTTGGCAGAGAGAGGGGGAGATGCAGAATCTGAAACAGGCTCCAGGCTCTGAGCGGTCAGCACAGAGTCCAACTCGGGGCTTGAACTCATGAACCGTGAGATCATGACCTGAGCCGAAGTCAGACGTTTAGCCAACTGAGCCACCCAGGCGCCCCCACCATTAATGCATTTTTAATGGCAGCTTCTCAAGGAATGCCTTTGGCTTTTTTTATTGTAAGCTTTTAAAAAATTATTGGAACGCAAATACTCATTGCAAAGAAACCGATTTCAGTTATGAATGGACTCAACACAGTCTCTGTGCTGGAGTCCTGGAAGAAGATGACATGGGCATCTCTGGGCTGTGAGGCAAAGCCTGGTTAAGGATGCTTGGTTCCAGGACTCTTCTCTGAAGACTCAAGTAAGCCAAGCAGTAGAATGTTAGCCCTAAAATGAGCTTTAAAGAGCATCTGACCCAACCCCTTTCTCTTCCAGAGGAGAACACGGAGGCTCAAAGTGGGACAAGGCCGAGGCTTGCAAAGCCAGCAAGTGACAGGCCCCCAGCTCTTGCCAGGGCTCAGAGCTCTCCGCCATGTTGTATTTCATCCTGACAGCGAGTGAGATGAAATAAAGACAAGAACCTGGTCCTCCTCCTGGCCTGGGTCTACTTCCCCTGACTTTTCATCACTGCTTGTCAATAGGCGATATATGTCCATAGATTGAGTCCGTGGAAAGATGATTACCCCGAGAAAGAAGGGAGTCAGGAAACCTCGGATACTTCTGAAACATTGATTGGCAATCTTATTCGAGGTTAAGAGAACTTAGTGTATCCTTGCACAGTTGTGATTATAGACCAGAGACACAATGCTTAAAAGGAAATCCATGTGCCTTCTCTACTTTAGTTTCATTCTCATTGGCTGTTTTGCTTTTGATTTTCTAGCTAGTGATTCTAAGTTGGTGTGGGTCCCTGTCATTGGGAAGTAGAGTCAGTCAGCCTCCGATTGGGTCCTACATTGAAATAACTGATGGAATGTCACACTGTTAGGGCAAGAAGTGACACTCCGGACCTGATGAGTATGCTGGGGCTGAGGGAAGGCAAGGGACTTATCCGGGGTCACTCAGCACATTAATGGACTACAACCGTCCCTCCGTCTGACAACTACGAAGCAACTTCCTTTGTAACACTCACATGTCTTTTGTGAACCAGTGGTGGATTGTGCTAACTCCAGGGAGTTGAACGCTCATTGTAGCCTGGGTCCGACTAATTTATACGCATCCCTATAAGGCATGGATCATGAGTTATCCTTGCCATCTTTGTTTCATGGAAAGACTGGTACACAGAAAACAAGGGAATTTTCCAAGACTGCAAGGTGAATCAGCAAAGGCTCTGAGGCAACATGCTGTTACAGGATGAGGAATCAGAAGACATAAATTCCAGTGCTCACACTATCTCTACCCACGTGAGACATCTTGGGCAACTCATTTCCCTTTCTGAGTCTCTTAGTTTCTCCATTCATGGAAGGGCTTTGCTGGACGACCTCTAAGAACATTTATCTCTCCTGGTCTATGGGTCTAGAAAACAAGGCTCAGAGCTATTTCATGCCTGTGAAAGCCAGAAACTGACTGTCACAATGACATATTCCCAGGATTCTCAAACTGTCAGGGATACATGGGTTCTGCCTCCGAAACAGAATTATAGCATCTTTTTGCAACTGGTATGCAAAAAAAAAAAAAAATAATAAGTTCGGTTTTATTTTTTTTCCCATGACTTGTTTTTTTCTCAAGCCCTTCATGCCCATCATCGCTTATCTGATTTCAAGGGCAAGCATGTAACACAACAAAGAAACTAATGGCAGACAAACAGCATAAGGAAAACTCAGAAATATGTACTTATCATTTTATTTTGCGAGGCCTGGTAAGGAAAATAAATAATATTTATTGAACACTTACCATAATTTATGCATGCCGCCTTATTTAAGATCTTGAAGCAATCAGTATTATCATGCCCCCTTTACAGAAGAAGGTGCTGAGGCTCGGGCAAGAAATAACTTGCCTGATATACACCTGTTAAGAAGTAGAACCCAGATTTGCCGATTCCAAAGTCCGCATTTTCCCAAATTCCCAAGTTGTGAACATAAAACCCAGCCATGTTATTTGTTAGCAAAATTGGTTTTCCATTAGAGAGGGGAATTAACTATACCAAGATTTTATCGCATTTCACGAAGAACATACTCACCATATTCACCATATTCAACAACCTCATAGCTTCCCTGGGCTCCACCTTCTGAACATCTTTGAGAACAGGCCAAAACTGTGAGGCATTCATCTGACGTCCCTCAAATTTTTGGAGAGAGCGGATACCTATGACTAGAAATGGTCCGGTCAGAAGTATTTATTAATACACTCACAGAATTAAAGACTGGGTGGCTGTTTCTTTGCTTAGAATTCACATTACCTCAGACAGGCAGTGTCCTGACACTCTCCCTCATTATTCAATCCTGTAATCAGATCCTCCCAGGGATACAGGGCGCGAATGGAGTGGATTTGAGGAACCTGTTTCTGATTCAGCCTTCCCTGAGAGGGAGCCCATATAGTGTCTCCCGAAAGTGGCCCATAGGCCAGTGTGAAACCTATGGAGCCACCAGGACCGGATGTCACAAATTCATTCACCCACTATTTATTGATAGCCGCGGATGTTTCTGACACAGTGCAAGGGCAGTGCTACCAAGACAAAGGCAGTTGAGCCTTAACTTGGCCCGGGACACCTAACTCAGCCCAGGTCTAGACCTCAAGAATATCCACGGGAGGCTGCATTGTCCTGTGGCTGCTTCCAGGATCCAGAGATCAAAGCCAAGTGATGTGACCCAGGGCCCTGGTGTTTTCTGTTTCGGCTTTCACAGGGATGAAAACTGCTGTGCCCCTTTTGTCTCCTGCCATTGGCTAGAAAATGTTCAAGTCTGATGTGATTCTAGAGATTTGGTTATGACTTCAGTTCAAATCCCTGCTTTTAGAGAAGAACTTCCAGAGGGTAAAAAGTACTGCCCAAGGCCACCCCCATTGAGAGTGGGGTACTGGGGGCTGGGGCACTGACAGTCTCCTGGCTCCGGGCTTAATGCCCCTTTCACTGCCGCTAAGTGCCTTGGTGGTGGGAAAGACGTCAGCCTGGAAGCAACAGAAGTTGGTCTTTGTTTAAAAGAAGGATTATGGCCCAATGGATAGATAAATCTGCACTTCCTCAGCTACCATGGCTTATGGTGATGTTGGGTTGATTCTGTGGCCCCATAAGAAGAGCACCTTATGCTGAGGCCACTCTGAGCATCCTATACGCGGGACCTTTTCCTGACCTGCACATCATTTCTTGGTTCTGGAATATCCTTCTCCTTTCCCTTCACTGCGGACGCTAACGCTTTCAGACCCAATTCCATCCCTTTCTCCGTGGAGCTGTGGTGGATTTGCTCTGGGCCAACTTAGGTAAGCTGGGACTGTGTTTCCCAGACCTCCTATCCCTGCATAGTTCGATAGCGGCATCGGCCACAGATGACGTTTGCACAGCATTTGGGATACAGAAGCGGAACTACCATGCTTTAATATTCGGTGGGTTGGTACGAGGCACCGTTCCCTGCATTCTCACACGTGTCGTCCTTGATCTGCCGGCTCACCTGTTGTGACGGGGCAGCGGCTGCGCCCTCAGCATCTCCGGGTCTCACCAGACCTCCCCCTGGAGCTCCTCTGAGCCCTGGCCCAACCTCTGGGGCAACATGGGGACAGCCGGTGTGTCTGTCTTGCCGCCCGTCAGCATCATCACCCGGAAGCAGTGAGAGGCAGAAACGAGCTCTGGTCTGTCTTTGCAGGTCGCAGTCTGTCCTTGCCTTCCCCACTCTGTGACCATTTCTCTTTCCCTACTGCCTGCCCTGCTGACCCCAAGTCCAGCATCGACTGGGAAGCAACAGCCTCACATTGACGGATTAACCTAACCGGTCCCCCCAGTTGGCAGGATGGAGCCCCGATAACAAATCCCTGATTCTGTATCACATGGAGTGGTTCTGCTTCTCTGATGGAGCCCTAACTGATGAAGATTCTTCTGTGAATCTCCCAGAATCAATCATTTCCCAGCTGGGCACTTCTATTAAAGCATACAACACGCTTTGCTGTGCTTTAATGATTGACAAGTCTGTCTCTCATTAACGGGGAGAGTTGACATGTATCACGTGCTTACTTTGTGCCTGGCACTATTTCGAGCCCTCATTTAATCCCTACAACAACCTAACGAGGTAAGTGTTGCTATCATTGTTTCCATCTTATAGACGAGACGACTGGGGACAGAAAAGTGAAGTGAGCTGCCTATGCTTTCCCAACTAGGGAGAGGAAAACCCACGACTCCAAACCAGGCCGTCTGGGCCAGAGCTAGCTCTCCTACCTTCCCCCCCTCCCCGGGAAGCTCTTCAAGAAACATTTCCCATCCTAAACCAAACCCTGGCACCAGAATAAACACACGAATGAATGATCTACCTACTTCATCTGAGGAGAAAACGACTTTGCTGCAAAGTCGCCGGAAGGATGATGGAAATGGAAGCTTTGGCGTCCAGGATCCTACGGTACCTTGGATGCCATCCTTCCGGGACTGGAAGATGAGATTATGAATGGTCCACAGTCAAGGTCTTGTTAGTGGACAAGGGACCTAATTACATACCAAGTACGTATCACCCGAAAGCCACCGGCATGCTTTCTGGGAGCAGTAAATCCTGGCAGTGGACTACACCACCAGATGAGCCTGCTTTTCTCCCCCGTCCGGACAGATGCCTCGCCCAGGGTGGAGTCGCCTCTACCCTCTGAGTTTCCCTGAGCGGAGGGCTGAGCCCGGCTGCAGGGAAGGATTCCCCCACAGGTGCCAGGCACACAATGAGTGTTGAGCCCTTCACTTTTTATATGTAACGATAAAATGTGGCCTCAAAACTCTCCTTTCATATGTAGTGAACATGGACTGGGGCTCATATTTGATTTTTAAGGTGGTTGTCAATTTCCAGATATAAAACTAGAATAAGAACTCAGGTTTGGATTTCACACCGGAGAATCTTGGGCAATAGAGCCTCCGTCGTTCAATATGAAATTGAGTGTTGCCTGGTGCCCTGTGCAGAAGAGATACAGGGAAACTTAGGGCCTCTATCTTCTGTATGACACGCCAAAAAGTTAAAAAGAGAAGAAGGAGAAGGAGAAGGAGGAGGAGGAGGGGGAGGAGGAGAAAAAGAAGAAATAAAGAAAGAACGAAAGAAAGAGAAAATAAATTGAAATATGTGGGAAAAAGGTAAGAAACAAAAACCGGTTGCTACAATAGTTCTGTCAAATGCCTATATTGCCCTTCTGGGACACAGAAGGAAGGCAGGTAAGGGTCTAGAAGCTTTGTGCCCCTGGAAGTCTTCCACTGTCCACACAAGAAGAGCAAACAGGACAATCAGTGCATCGTTAGTTCCAGTGTCAACACTGGGTACATATTCTGCATAAACCAAACCCCAAGAAGGGTCTGTGATATGCAGGCTTTTAGTCAGGACCAGACTTGGAGAGGACCTCTGAATGTATCTAGTCCAAACTTTCACTTCACAGATGAGGAAACTGAGGCTCTGAAAATATAGAGCCTCTACCTCTCAACTAATACTCGCCAACTACGCAAGAGACCCAGAGCAATGTTTCCCTGCAGGGAAGCAGGGGAGTCCGCTGAGACCCACTGCTCCCACCCCAGCACAGCACCCACTGTCCTTGCACAGACTTTCGCCTCCTCCCGGAAGCCCCACAGCATCCCTGTGTGTCCTCTGTGGGATTCCAAAGCGAGAGACTCAGAGTGTGCAAACCTGAGGCCATGCTAGATCTCAGATCCTGCGGCCCAGCCCATGTCATGTCCTAAACTTCCTGACATTTGAGCGCATGCTCATACAGTCCCTTCATTCTCCCTATTTCTCCTGAGAGCTAGCCTTCCAAAACAGCCGCTGCCACATCCCCAAGTCCTCAGACCAGAGCCTCACAAGAGTTCCTTTTTCATTTCAAATCCAAAAAGGAAAAGAGGCCCAAAGGTTGGGAACAGGATTGCTAAGGAGATTTATTTTCCTTTTCCTTACAAATCTTCCCCTCCAGGAACGGTTTTCCCTATAATAAAATACCACCAACATAGAGGGCCACTAGAGACATTCTAGGCCAGTTTCACTGCGTTATTGGATGAAACTGAGGCCCAAAAAAGGGGCGTACCCTGCCTAAGGCCACACAGAGTGAGGATGGCTGGGGCTGGAGGAGGCCTCCTGGTGGCTGGGTGCTGCTCCTCCCGCCAGGTGCTACCGGACTGGTGCGTGTGCGCATGCGCAGGTATGTGTACGCGTTATGTGAGCTCACACATGTGCACATGCATTTGGTGCCAGGAACTGGGAACGCACTGAGAAATTTTTCTATATATCGTGGTAGGGTATGGGGTGGAGGAGAGAAGAGACTATGTTTGCAGACAGAGTCAAAGCAATTTGCATATGGTGGCTAAAATGTGTATCATCAACTGAACTGAAAAGGAACAGTTGGCCTCACCATTTTGCCTGCTGTGTGTTTTGAACCGTCATTAGCTTAAAATCAATAGATGTTTATTATAGAAAATTTAGACATTAAGAGAAATGTAAGAGAATTAAAACTACCCATAATTCCAACAACCTTTGTCAATGTTTCGATTTATATTCTTCAAGGTCTTTTTAAGATCAATGTAATTATATGGCATGTTCTATTCGGTAATCTAATAATTGTGTGTTCTAGTGAAGCTTTTCCTCGCCTAATACTAAATACAATTCCATGGGATGTTTCGAATGGCTGCCTGACTATTCCATTCTACTGGTATATCCCTTCAACTCATTTCTTACTGTTGGACATTTTTGTAACTTCTTTTCTTTCACGTCACAAATAATGGTGAGTAAATGTCTCCGGGTCTCTTGTTATTTCTAGATGAAATTCTTAAAATAGAATAGGTAGAACCAAGATAATGACATTTTAAAAATTTATGGGGCTCCTAGGTGGCTCAGTCGGTTAAGCATCGGACTTGGGTTCAGGTCATGATCTCATGGTTTGTGGGTTCGACCCCGAGTCAGGGCTCTTTGCTGACAGCTCAGAGGCTGGAGCCTGCTTCGGATTCTGTGTTTTCCTCTCTCTCTGCCCTCCCCTGCTCGCACTGTCTCTTTCTCTCAAAAATAAATAAACATTAGAAAAAAATTTAAAAGTATTAACATATATATTTCCAATTCATGCTTCAAGAAACTCAGGACTATTTACATTCCTTTCTTAAGATGTTTATTTATTTTTGAGAGAGAGAGAGAGAGAGGGACAGAGCATGATTCAGGGAGGGGCAGAGAGAGAGGGAGACACATAATACAAAGCAGGCTCCAGGCTCTGAGCTGTCAGCACAGAGCCCAACACAGGGCTCGAACTCGTGAACCGTGAGCTCATGACCTGAGCCAAAGTCATACGCTCAACCGACTGAGCCACCCAGGCGCCCAGGTCTATTTATACTCCTAACAACAGCAAAGTATATGAACATTTGTTTCTCTCTTATTTTTTGCTTATAATTTTCTGGAATTCCAAGGAAATTTAGAAATTATTTTAATTACTAGTGTGTAGTCATTCACTGTTTTCCACTCATTTCTTACAAAAATCACGAAACTAAGCAACACTATAAAATAAGGGACTGACCTAGTTCTATGTTACATTGTTTGAATTTGGTCTTTCTTCCAAAAATGAGTTTTCACAGAATTGTAAGTATATATAGGCAACTTTGCATCCTTTCATATAAATGTTTCTATAAAATGTTATAATGTGCCTACTTGACATTTTAAAGCTATAAAATATCCTTAAAGCGCCGTAATGATTCAAAGTGTATATACCCTGTGGTTCGGTGAGCAGGGACTCTATTTTGAGTATTTGAGTTGTTTTCAACTTGATCAGAATTAACAGGTAGGCAGTATGAAGACTTTCCTCCTTCCTGCCGTGTGTTAGTGTTTCACACTGAACTGTGCTTTGCGCATCACTGGGAACAAAACCAGCCTCCATTATTGCTTCTGGATGCCAATTTTTGCAAAATTTTTCTTTGTATATGAATTAACATTTTACTCCCCCAGCTCTGTTTGGCAGTTTACTGTGATTACCTAAAAGGAGATAAAAAAACAACACAAAACATAAGGAGATATTGAAAATATAGTTATGTATTTGTATGCACATTTTAAACTTCTTAAATTATACAAACAGTACATGTTATATGCAGCAAGTTATGGAATAAAAATTACAAAAAATTAAAGGAACTTGTAATCACATCATGCAAAGATAATGCTGTTAGTATAAGAATGTTAATATCTTTCCAGCTTTTTTCCTTTGAACATATACATACATTGTTCATATTACTTGCTTTTGTAACCCACAATATATATTGTGAATGTATTATCATGCCAATCTGCCAACCGGTACATACTTTTAGACAACTTCCTAGTATGTGACAGACACAGTGAGATTCAAGTATAAGCAAAATACGATCGGGTCGTCAGGGAGCTTACAGGCCAAATTGGGGAGAGTGGGGAAAAACATAGGCTTCCTGAGCTCAATCTAGCACCCTTTCTTCGGGTTTATTCTCATTGCTAGGTTAAGCTTGCCACCTTAGCACTCTTTTATTTCTTTACTTTTTTTTTTTTTTTAAATAATCCTAGCAATTTTAAATCACAGTTTTCTTTAGATTATCTTCAGGTCACAGTGTCTTACTTGTTTACTTTTGACCCCCTACACAATGAAAAGTTGTGGTCACGATGCCTTTTATATTCAGTGAGCCCCAGTAGGACCCGGAAGACCACAGTTCCCAGAAGTTGTGGAAACAAGTCTTTCGTGGCAGGTGCTGTCAGCACAATGACAGCAGAAATGAAGCCTTTTGGGGCGCCAGGTGGCTCAGTCGGTTGAGCGTCTGACTTCAGCTCAGGTCATGATCTCAGGGTCCCTGAGTTCAAGCCCCACGTCAGGGTCTGTGCTGACAGCTCGGAGCCTGGAACCTGCTTCAGATTCTGTGTCTCCCTCTCTCTCTGCCCCTTCCTCACTCATGTCTCTGTCTCTCCCTCTCTTTCTCTCTCTTGCTCTCAAAAATAAACATTAGCGGCGCCTGGGTGGCGCAGTCGGTTAAGCGTCCGACTTCAGCCAGGTCACGATCTCGCGGTTCGTGAGTTGTGAGTTCGAGCCCCGCGTCGAGCTCTGGGCTGATGGCTCAGAGCCTAGAGCCTGTTACCGATTCTGTGTCTCCCTCTCTCTCTGCCCCTCCCCCGTTCATGCTCTGTCTCTCTCTGTCCCAAAAATAAATAAACGTTGAAAAAAAATAATAAACATTAAAAAGAAGAAGAAGAAATGGAACTGTTTTTTTCGCAGCACGCCGGGAGCAAGACAGGGACTCTCTTGCCTTCACACAGGGCTTTCTGCTCCTTGTGCCATGACATGCGCAGACTTCCATGAGGTGGGTGGCGCCCTCCAGGGAGGGAAGCTGAGGCTCAGAGAGGGAGTGATGTGACTGAGGCCCCGCCTACCAGAGACAGAGCAGGGCCAAGGTGAAGCCCCGGCTTTGTGATGCCAGCACAGTGCTCCTACGACTTACTCTTCCCTACTTCTATTGAAGGCATGTCTGACTTGGCTGAAAAATGAACAAGTCATAGATAGGCTGCTATTGTCTGTTCATCTCAAACACACACACACACACACACCACTGAGACACACAGCTGAACACACATAAAAACAGGCAATCCCAACCAAAATGCTCCTGGGCATTCTGTAAGTGCTCCCACCCTGGAAGGATCTGCCTTGTCTTGTGGTCCTCGCACCATTGCTGGAGGCTGATTCATACTTAACTATTGTTTTGACCAGACCACCCACAGCAAAAGGCCATCTCCAGACAAGCCAGGATCTCTTCCACTGGGAGTTTCCAGCCCTGCATCACACACACACACACACACACACACACACACACACACACACACCCTGCAGGGGCGTGTTCTCCCCAGCAGGTGAGGGAGTCCCAGACAGCAGACTCCCAACGAGCACCTCTGAAGAACAGGATCCAGAGCTAGGCTGTGAAGACAACCCTGGGTTGCTATAACACTCTAGAAAGCATTCCACATACACTAGAATAATATTAACACACTATATATATGTATTGTGCTTTGTGATTCCTGGGTTGTCTCCCCTGCATGAGCCCTGCATGAAGGATGTATTATTGATTACATTCAACAGGTGAAGATACTGGCCGGGGCCAGATTAGACACTAAGCAGCATAGCTTGGACCTAAACCCTGGTTCTTCTGACTCCACAACCCGTGTCTCCCCCACATCATTCAGACATTGACCTCAATTTGTTACGTGATTCTTAATTCTCTCTGTGACTCAGGACATCAGTTTGGTGAGGCTCTCTATCCTTATTTACCAGGTGAGGAAATAGGCTCTAAGCAGTGAAGGCAGTTAGCCGTGGTCACTAGGAGACTTCTGGCTTCATGTCGGGTGCTCTCTCCTCATGTGGCCCTTGCTGTGGAGTAGCTCCGCGGAGGGCAGGAGATTGTGGACAGAGCAGCAAAAGCACAGATTCAGAGCAGACTGTGAGCTCCCTTGGAAGGTTGCAGGCAAATGTTTGGGGCACATTTGTGGAGAGCCGCCCCGGGGGGAGCCCAGCACCTGCACAGCAGGCAGGTGTAATATATTTTGAGGTCAAGTCTGCCTCCTTTTAGGGGCTGTTGCCTGTGATCTTACCTCTGATCTAGGCCAGGATGCCACTTTCTATTGACCAGGCATAGAGTCCTACTTTAGAATGCCCAACTGTTGTTCAGCAGTGTGGTTCCTTCTTTGAAGGAAATGTGAATAGAGCAAGATGGGGAGGAAGTTGGCTCGGGAGGGCAAACACACAATGGCATTGTCCACTGTCTGTTCCTGGAAAGGGTTATAGGGTGTTTTACATTGGCTCTGGCCTTTTCCTTTCACGAAGTATAGAGCACAGTCAGACATCACACACTTCCTTTTATAGAGGCAGGGGTAGAAGGGAACAGTTGGGAGACTGTTGCAGAAACCCAGCGGGACCTGATGGGGACTTAAAAGTGGCACTACCATCAGGAAGTAGATACAGATTGAAGAAAGTCTTCAGAGGAGGAATTAACTTCTAGTCTTAAGGACTAGATGGTGGAGAAAGGAAAGTGAAGGAGAGGAGTGTAGGATGACTTCTGGGCTACTAATTTGGGCATCTAGGCAGGAGAGCATGTTATGAACAGGGCTGAGGACCACAGAAGAAGGAGACACTTTGGGGGAAATATGATGAGCTCATTTGTTATATGCTGAGGGTACATGTCTGGAGAACATTCTCATAAAGGTGACAAGAAGGGATGGTGCTCAGGAGAGAGGTCCTGTGACTCTACCCTACGAACTCACAGAGATTGCTACAACCAACACTGGCCACTGCAGATCTAATAAGGAGGAATTAAAAGAGGGGCCTGGTATAGAGTGAGCTATGTTCATGGAATTCATCACGAATACAGGAAAGATCCTGAGTAGAAGCAGGTAGGTTTCCCTGATTCCCTACAGCCCATCATTTTCACGGATTGTTTGGTAGATAGTACCAATGTCACAATGGAAGTGCCATAATGGAGTGCCATGAGCATATTGAGCTAGAAGGCCTGACTCCGGTGTTACAAATTATTAGTTGTGTGAACTGGGAAAAGCACTTACCTCTACCGATCTTCCTTCCTTCTCTCCAAAAGGGTGGTTTGGTGAAAACGCCGTGTAAATTATGAGACTATTCATTGGTACATTATCAGTTTAATGTGTCATACCAATAAGCAACTAATTTTGTAACCGAAATTCAATGCTTACCAATTTGAGAAGCTAAAAAGTTAAGGAGGAAGTACTACCAGGCTGGAAAAACCCAGTGAATTTTTCAGACCAAATTATAGGAAACCATCAGAGCTCCAGTATCTTATAGTGATGTCTTTAGGGAAAGGAAGACACTGGACTGGAAGCCAGGGGATGTCCCACCATTCTTCTCTTCCCAACCCCCACATCACCAGCTATATGTAACTCTGTATACCCTTACGTCTCCCACGGGGTTTAGTTTGCCACCTTCTTGGGCACCAGCTGCTTAGCTTAGCATCACTCAATAAGTAATCACTTCAGCATTAACTCTTGAAGCTATAAAAGGGATATAGGGCATGGACTTCAATTTAATTACACAAAATTGTTTATTGAGCTCCTTGGACTTTCCAGGCCCTGTGCTAAGTGATGGAGATAGAATGTTGAACCACACAGGCAAGGTCTCACCTTCCTAAAGCTTTTATTCTACCAAGTGTCAGGGCTAGAAGAGATCTCAGAGGTTGTCTGGGTGGATATGAGGGGAGAAGAAAGCCAGGCTGGCAAATAGAAGCCAGAATTTGGAGTGATGATTCAGTCAGTCACACACAACCTGTGCAACCTTGGACAAGCTTATGTCACTGCAAGGTGAAAATGGTGATAAAAATAAGAACCACTTTCTTAATAGAATAGTGTAGAGTGGAAAAAATGGCAATGCATGTTATAATTGGCGAAGTACCGCACGAATAGAAATGATCATTGAGATGATTTACTTACAAAGAAAGGAAGGAAGAAAGAAGGCAAAAGGAGGGAAGGAAGAAAGGAAGGAAGGAGGGAAAGAAGGAAAGAAAGAAGGGATGCAAGGAGGAAGGAAGGGAGGAAAGAAGGAATACATTCAATGCGGACGTGAATATCTTGGAAAAATACTAAATGCCTATCAAATTCTTTCTTGGTTTCTCTACCCCCTCTCTATTCACACTGGTATCCTGTTACCAGATGGTGAAGCAGGGTAGATGGTAATATTGTTTTGTGTAATATAAGCCAACATTGCCATGAAAAAAGAAGGGATGTATTTTCTGCAGGCACATACATTACGAAAAAAATTCCAAGACAAAGAACAACACAGAGGCACTGGAAGTTGTTGTTCTCATTCTTGTTTTCATTAACAGAGTAGTACCTGAGTGGGTTTCCTGCAGTCTGATGCTTTAGAAAGCTTCTGCAGCCCAGTCTCCAGGGCTGAGAATTCTGATGTGAACAGCCTAGAAGGATCAAAGAGTGAGAGGTGTGTGAAGATAATTAGAAGGTATAGAACAAACAATAACATTTGTGTGAGGTGAGCGCAATAACCACTACACTACGGAAACTACAGTAACATTTGAGTTCACTCAAGTCAGCAGGTAGTAAATTCCTCACGCGGAAAAGGAAGAGTGATTGTTTCATGTGGCAACAAAAAAACCCAAACACACATGGATATACTGACAACAATTTTCTCCCATGCATCTGAAAAATAAAACGCATGCTTTTCCAATAAATAACTATGCCTTGTTTAGAATACTTTAGATCTAGAGAACATGGGCGCCAGCAACTTTAGAGTCCTATAACTCGATGTGCTTACATCTCTGGTCTCGAATTTCAGGAAAGAAAATATATAGGTGTGTTATTAAAAGAAAAAAGCAAGTGACATTTATTGAGTATATACTATGGGCCAGGCACTACATGATGCATTTTCCATATACACGGTCTCATTATCCCCTTAATTCTCACCCACATACTCTCTCCCATCTAGGCCTTTGGACATGGGAATCCCCACGCCCAGCACATTTTTCTGGATCCCTGTTGCTCCCTCACTGTCACTACCTCTCACCCCACTCTTCACCTGGATGCATCTTCCCCTTTGAGATTCAGCTTGGGCCCCAGTCTGCCTAGGTTTTCCCATGGCACGTTTCCTCAGTCTCCAGTACTTGCTCTGTCATGCATGACCGCAGACTGCAACAATGACTGCGATCTGCTTTCCTCGTTCAAGGGTAAGCTGTAAGAGGACCGGGGCCATGGCTTTTTCACTGCAATGAGGTGAGTGCATAGGGAGCTTCCTACCACACAGACTGCCTGGTTGAAAGACAAATGAATGAGTTATTGAGTGAGCTAAGTGTTATTAGCCCCCAGTTGTCAGGGAAGAAACATGAGGCTCAGAGAGGGTAAGTGGTCACACTGTAGCAGATGTTTGATCCAGCAGGTCCAGGATTTGAAACACGTTATCTGGCTTGCTCTCACGGTTCTTATCAACCGGAGTGGGAGGACCCTAAAGTCTTGGTCCAGGTCTCTCTAGGCTTACTGTGTTGGTCTGTCGCAAGAAAGCACTACTGAAAGACAAAGGCCTTCAAGTGGGTAAGGCCAAGCCATGGTTCAAGGATTAGAAATTAGCCTTGAGCCCAGGAGCACCTAGAACCTCTGCTAAGGACAGAGTGTGAAGTGGAGAACATTCAGCATGGATTCCCTGAGTGTCTGCTGTGGTTTTCACCCATGTTCTAGGCTATGGGGAATTTGGAAGGTGGCACCAGATACATCCAGACCCTCAGGCTGCTTACCAGCTCTCCAAGGGTGCTGAAATTGCACACACACACACACACACACACACACACACAGACATACACACACATATGGGTAAAATAACCTCCCATCAGAGGAGGCAGGTAAGTGGAAGAGACTGGCCCCGGCAGGAATCGCAAGGCCTACCTCTGCCGTTCTCTCCCCATGACCTTCGGAGAGTCACCTATTTCCCTCTTAGAATTTTAGTTGCCACATCTGCAAAATTTAGCAAATGGACCAGAATCGGAGAAGTTAGCAGGTCAGATGTGATTCTCAGGTTTGTTTTTGTCCTGCTTGCGTGTTAAGGACTGAATGGTGTCCTCCCCCAAAACTTGTATGTTGAAGTCCTAATCCTTTATATCTCAGGACGTGACTTTATCTGGAGATGGGGTCTTTATGAAGACAATCGAGTTAAAATGAAATCATTAGGGTGGGTTCCAATGCGATATGCCTGGTGTCTGTATAAAACAGACACCCACACGGGGAGAACACCACGTGAGCTTGAAGATCACCATCTCTAAGCCAAAGAGGGAGGCCTGGGGCAGATCCCTCCCTCACAGCCCTCAAAACAAGCACCTCTGCCAGGACGGGTTGTTCAAGCTGTTGGTATGGCAGGTCTGGCAAACTAACATGTTGTTCTTGTTGTTGTTGTTGTTGTTGTTACTGGGATGCCTTTGGGTTTTTTGCTACATATTCCTCATCATTCTCTGTGTCCTCTCACCCAGCTGCTTGGCGCATTCATTCACTTTATCAACTGGTTGTTTAGACACTTAGGTCCGACTTCCCTGGATGAGACCATCCCAAAGTTCTCTTTGAGGGTTCACATTTCATGACTATTGCCTGAAATCTTTAAAGACTGAAAAGCAAGGGTCACATTCCACAAGAAGCTTCTATTTCAGGACCTGGTAGACCAGTCTGCCTACGTACGCCCCAGCCTGTGGTATCTAATAATCCGTTCTCACGGGGAAAGGGGAAACCCTAATTTGTAGTATTTGCCAGTTTCCCACCATGGCCAGTGTCAAGCTTTCAACATGGACTCACTGAAAGCAGAGTTGAGAGGTGTGTGCCCTTGGCCTTGGGTGCTGGTAGGGGGACTCCCACATGCCACTGCCACAGCTCTCCCACCACTGCAGTCAAGGCACGGAGCCCGTTGTACCTATGACCTAATGTCTGAGCCTTGTAAACCTCCTGAGCTGAACACCAGGAACCAAGGTCCTAATCTTCTTTTGATTCACTGGAGGATTTGGGATAAGCCTCTAGGCCTCAACAGCTATCATTTCTCAAATGAAAATGAACAAATTAGGGGCTTACAGGTGTGGTGGCTTGGCCTCTGCACCACTGAGCGTTGGGGGACAGGGGGGCAAGTAAACTAGGCCCCCGCACCCCTCTTCAACCAAAGGCACTTTGACTTTATATACTGTATATGTTGGGGATCGAGATCAGGTGTGTTTGGCAGGTAAAGGGGGGAGAGTTTTACGGCTTAGAAAAAAGAGGTGACTTTTGAGTTCCCTCCCGTTGAAATGTTTTGTGCCCCTCCATGCTTCCAGACCAAAACTCTCAGCCCCAGATTTTGAAAAAGAAGTGTTGAAAGGGGCAGTTAAGGGGAGAAGAACCAACAGGGTGACCAGTTTCAAAGAATAAGGCACTGATAGCGGGGGAGATGGGAGGGGGGCAGGCCATCTGGTGATGGGCCATGGTGGTGCTGTCTACTTCCTGGCCATGTTTCTTTCACAAGGCTCCTCTGACAAGTTATAGGAAGGGAGGAATATTTTTACCTGCCCTTGGATGGCATCCAGGTCTGGGGTGGAAGGTGGCAGCTGTTTAACAGCCCACGGTAACACTGCACAGCAATCAGGGCAGGAAGTGAAGAAGGCTGCACCGCCGAGGTGGAATTGAGGTCAAGAGAATGCCATGGCTCAAAATTGAATTCAGTCTCCTGCCCCAACCGGATGTCCTCTATCACTGACTGGGGCATCTGGGAGAGCAGGGGTGGTTTTCTAAGGAGGAGAGTCCTTCGGAAAGCTGTGGCCTGTGTGCCAGAACAGGTCAAGAGCAAGACAGTGCCATCCTCGCTGTGCTTGGGGACTGCATGTCTGTTTTTGGAAGAGTTTTTGTTTGTTTGTTTGTTCGGTTGTTTACGTAGACTTCACACCCAGCCCAGGGCCCAGTGTGGGGCTGGAACTTAGGACCCTGAGATCATGATCTGAGCTGAAATCAAGAGTCCGATGCCTCACCGACTGGGCCACCCAAGGAAACTGCATTTCTGGTGGCAAAGTGGAGGGAAGGCTGAGGGGAGGATCGCTGGGTCAGGGGGCCCAGGTAGCCAGTTACAGGGATTGTCCAGGGGATAGATCATACACACTTGCCTTAGTCAGAAACAGTGACACGAATGGAGTTTGTTCTCAGGGGAACACTTCATATGGGAGTATACCTTCTTCCTCAGGTATCCCTGAATATACCCTCTTCTCTTTTGTTCATACTTCTAGCCTCTCTACTGTCCCTGTGAGATGGCCTCTGGGCTTGGCAGGGCTGATGGAGGGAAAGATAGCTTTTTCTTTCTCATTTCTTTCATGCTGTATTTATACTTGGGCATGGAAGAGGGCTGAGTCAACATCACCGCCAGAAACCTTGGGCCATGGAACGGAAGTCACAGCTTCCACGTGGGCTTAACATTCATGTCAAGAAATAGAGCCATTCAGAGAATTTCCATTTCTATTAAAAAGTACGCCGGTGGTTTGTGAAGGCGACGCCGGGATTCAAGTGCAGTCAGAGGATCTTAGGGCTGGAAGGAGACTTGGAGCGTGAATCTGGGTTACGGAAACTGTGTTGGCTCCACTGTTAAAATACATATCCAGAATCTAATCCTTTTGCCTCGATCCCTTCCTGAATTGTTGCAATCGCCTTCTACCTGGCCTCCTCAGCTTCTTCCCTTGAACTTCTCAGTATATTCGAAACTCCAAGGTGAGAATGACCTTTTTGAAATGTGCATGGAATCATTTTATTCCTCTGGTGAAATCCCTGCCTTGGTGTCCATTTCTCTCAGGGAGAAATTCCAGTCCTCAAAATAGCGTCCAAGGCCCGGCAGGACCTGGCTCTGATCGTGCTCCTATCCCTCTCCCCGGCCCCCGCCGGTCACGGTGCCTGGCTTCCAGGCTGTTCCTAGAGTAACTCGCTTGCTCTTCCCCGGCACACTGTTCTCACCTAGCTGCTCCCTTACCCCCGGCTCTCCTTCGGGTCTGCTCACCTTCTCAAGAAGCCCTTCTTTGACCACTGATACGTCAACCTTCAAGTCCCTCTTCCTCACCCCAAACCTGCAACATCTACCTCCTTTCTGCCGCTCTATGTGGTTCCGCATTAGATTTATAACACCTTCTAACTCCAAAGACACTCTTCATGTTTCTTGCATTCTTTAATATCTGTTTCTTCCTGGAAGGACATGAGCTCTGCAAAGGCAGAAATCTTCCTCTCTTGTTCACTGAAGTATGTCTGCCTCATGGCAAACCTGGCTGAATCAAAGATGTGACTTTTCTTTTAAAATATCTTATTTGGCAGTCATTTCTAATTTATAAAAGGGCGACCACAATCGTGCAAAGGATTCAAACATCCGCTTCAGGGAGACAGGTTAACATTTTACCGTCATGTTTTCTGTAAGAATGCCCAATGATATCAATATTACCATTAAAAATGGTAATAGTACCAAAATTCATATGTTGCAATCATATCCCCCAAGGTGAGGCCATTGGGAGGCGGGGCCTTTGGGAGGGGGTTAGGTCATGAGAGAGAAGCTCCCATCAATGACTGGCTTAGTGGTCTTGCAAAAGAGGCTCCAGAGAGACCCACTGGGCCTTCCACTATGTGAGGACACAGCAAGAAGGCCATTAGCTGTCGACCAGAAAGTGGGCTCTCACCAGAACGTAGCCATGCTGGTGCCTTGATCTTGGACTTCCCAGCTGCCAGAACTGTGAGAAATGCAATTTTGTCCCTTTTAAGTCACCCAGTCTGTGGTATTTCGTTATGGAAGCCGAAACAGACTAAATCACATGTGTAGAATTCTCTAGGTCTGCAAAACTCTTTCTTTTTTCTTTCTTTCTTTCTTTTTTTTTTTTAATGCATTGGCCTACTGGCCAAACTGCCCATCTCTAAGACCTGGAGCCCATAAACAGATGAGAAGAGTGAGGCTCATCAGGTTCAGGTGAGATCATGCTCAAGGTCACAGCAGTGGACAGGGCAACAGCAGAGCCCAGAGGAGAGCCGTTTTCTATCTTCCTAGCGGACAGCATCTCTTGTGCCCAGTGCCTCCCGGGGACACCACATCTCACTCTCCTCTGCGCTTACTGTGCCGGCTGCTGGTCAAGAGTGACTCTCCTGAAGTGAAGATAGCAGCTGCCTCCTCCAGGCTGGGATACCCCCCGGACAGCTGAGAACAATGCCACAATGGGAGCGTGAGTCACTGCATTCTTGTCCTCTCCACCGCACGTGCTGCCTTCACTCAGTCCCTCTGCCCTGTGCCCACGGTGCCCATGTGGGGGTTGGGCTGCCAGCCTGGCGCTGACCGCGGGGTCCTCAGGCGCCCTCCAGCCTGGTGACTGAGATGCCATGTGGCACCCAACACAGCTGCGAGGCCTCTGCTCTGGCCCTAGGAAGCAGGACTACAGGAGCATGATGGAGGTCTGGGGAAGACTTCCTCCTTCTGGTCTAGCTTCTGTTGCTTCCTAGAGGGGACAGGGTCATGGTCCTCTCCAGGCCTCAGCTTCCCTGGCTGTAAAATGGAGAGAATAAATAGGCCGGAGACTATCACGATTTCTTGATCCTGAGCTGTCTCCACCCTAGCAAAGAGATTGGGTTCTGGGGTCAGAAAACCTAAGTTTAAGGAGCTGTGTGACCTTGGATGAGTTGTAGAACCTCTCAGGCCTTCAGCTTTCTGATCTGGAAGTGAGAATTTAATAACGGCACCTCTTGTAGGCATGGTTGTGGGGATAAAAGAAGTATGGCGAGCAATTGATGTATAGTGGATATTCAATAAATGTTTCTTATTATTTTATTCTTACACTGAACATGGCTTCTCTACCCCACGTCCCTTGTCTGTTAACATCTTCCTGCCTGCCTGACAAAACCCTCCCCATTCCTCTTCTTCACTCACCTGAGGCACCCTCCTCTTGCCTTTCACAAGGTAAGGACCCGATTAGGCTTAGTTTTCCTCCCTGGGAAGTCCTTGAGGGCAGAGAAGAGCCTGTCTCTCAGAAGTCTCTGGATCTCAGGATTTCAGAGAGTGCCCAGCATCTAGAAGCTCTCAGTAAGGCTATGTTGGGTGAAAGAATAAAGGAATGCAATCATGGAAGGCTCACTGAAGACTGAAGGCACGAACGGGTGAAGTCTGGGGAAGTTCGCATCCTGATGTGCTGGGGGTATGATACAACTTCCAAACTGGGGACACAGGCTGGCTGGGCACGGGCTCTGAGTTCGGAATGCTCCCCTTTGATCACTGTCCCAGGGGTAAAGCTGCTTGAGAGCCCATGTCAGAGCGGCCTTCTCTACCCAGGGCCCTGTTGTGCGAGAGCAGGTGTGCTGGACAAGCCCTGGAAGAGGCAGTGTGGGGGTGAGCAGTGGGGAAGGCGCTGTCAGAGACAGAGGCTGTACTGTAGCTCATCTCTAACTTGCTAAGCCACCTTGGAGGGATCTCCTCTCCTGGCTCTGAGGGGAGATTTGGGCTAGATCCTGGTTCTTAAGGTTCATCCCCTATAATGGCAAAATTGGGGTCCCCTGGGAGCTTATTAGAAATACAAAAGAGGGGCACCTGTGTGGCTCAGTCGGTTAAGTGTCCGACTTCGGCTCAGGTCATGATCTCACAGTTCATGGGTTTGAGCCCTGCATCGGGCTCTGTGCTGAGAGCTCGGAGCCTGGAGCCTGCTTCCAATTCTGTGTCTCCCTCTCTCTCTGCCCCTCCCCTGCTTACGCTGTGTCTCTCTGTCTCTCAAAAAGAAATAAATGTAAAAGAAAAAAAGAAAGAAAGAAAGAAATACAAAAGAATATCAGCCTCACCCCAAAATTCTGAGTCAGCAACCCTGCGGAGGGGCCCAGCCACATCCAGCCCTCCGGGAGATCTGAGCTGCGTTCCAGCCTGGGAAACACTGGGTGAGACCGGTGGGGGCTTTCAAGGTTGTCCACTATTTTTTGTTTGTAGTTATAGCGGATCCCGGTTTTGTTTGTTTGTTTGTTTGTTTGTTTGTTTTTCCTAATGAAATCTCAGGCAGATACCTAATATGTCAAGTGGATTAAATCAGAGCCTCCCTCTGACTCTCCCCCTGACTCTCCCTCATCACGCACACTGGCCTAGCAGGCCTGTGGCCCGCTGAAGAGTACAGAATTTGGGGTTTGTTAAACTCAGTGCTGCCAGGGGGCTGTGCGTCCCGAGAAGGCGCCCCGTTGGCTCCCTGCTCAGCGCCTCCAGTAAACACTGCTGTGTATCCAGGGGGGCTGATGTGGAGTGGGGACCCAGGCTTTGGGGAGGGTGGCACTGAGGTGCGGGAGGGACGGCTGAAGCTCACTGGTCCTGACAATATAGGCGTCTGTCCCAAGGCTGCCCAGCCAGCTGCAGAGTCACATTTGAGCACCTGAGGCAGGATCCACCCTGAGTTTTGGGTGGCGGGGGGGGGGGGGGGCAGAAGTCATCCCCCATTTTCACGCTGGTTGCTTTCGGAGACGACACGGCACCACTCAGATGTTTCTATCTTCCCTCTCATGAAGCTCAGCAGATCACAGGAAGCAGTCAAGAAGTCCGCAGAAATACTCATCATTCTATGACGGCTTCTGCACTTTCTGCTTCTCCGCTCCTGCTATGTGGCTAGACGCGTCACTCGAATTTCTTTATTTCATTTTCTGAGGTAAAGATGATGGTCGGCGGGGGTGGGGGGGGGGTTGGGGGGGGCGTGGAGGAGGCCCAGGATTAGAGAACTTCACCGAAGAGGCGGCGCTGGGAGAGAAGCAGAAGGGAGAATGGACTGTTGTAAAGGGTAGGTGATGGCTGGGACAGTCTTTAAGGACAGAGAACCGGAGAGAGGCCAGAGATGATTCCCCTGATGTAAGGTAGCATCGAAGGTCGTGAGCTTTGCCCAGCAGCGGAGATCATGCCAGCAGCAGGGAGTGAGGAGTGGGGGTGCGCAGCAGAGGTGGAGAGAAGAAAGGTACGCGTCGGAGTTCCCCAGTTGACATGAAAGTGACCGTCTCCCTGAGTCCATCCCAGGATGTGTGTGCCTGGAGTAGCCGGGCAGAAGGAAATCTCTGTGGCCTGAGGCATTGCCCTGCGCTGTTATCTAATGGTGCTGTTCTCAGGAGGAGAGAAAGTACCACGCTGTGGGCAGGCACCCAAGTCCTCTCAACGCAGGGAGCCCTTTTCTCTTGGTCCCAGCACTATGGAACAGGACCCTTGTCCCTTTCACATCACTGTGCTTTGGTTTCCGCTTCTGGAAATAGAGAATAAATCTAACATCCACTCGCTTCTGAAAACGCGCCTGATCGTCCTAGCATCTCCCGCTTGTGCGGTATTACCAGATACAACGTGCTTTGTGTCCATGATCTCATCTGGTCCTTCCCATCCATCCTGGGCAAAAATGTCACCCTTGTGAGGAAAGTGAGACTCAGAGAGGTTGCTTATTCTCCCGAGATCGCACAGCAAGTCAGTGGTGGCACAGGCTTTCTGCTAGGTCCGCGCTTTCTCCTAAGGCAGGCTGTTTCCCCCTCTGTGAAATGCAAAGACCTTTCAAGGGAAGGATTACTCCTAGTTGTACCATCACTGTTTTCGGTTGCTCTAAATCTCTGCAACCTTCACAAACTGTATTACATTTCCCAATCCTGGAACTCAACCTTTTCCCTCTATAAAGACCGGCCCCATGCTTCCTTGGGACGAGCTGGCAGAGGACGTGGCTGTGACTTTTGCCCTATTTGCCCCTGTGTCCAGACAGAATTCCCTAGGATTCCATGGGGCTCATTCCATTTTCTAGTTTTCAACTAGAGCCAGCGGGAGGCATTACTTTCCTGTAAACGCCGTAATTTCAAAGACGATTTAAACATCGAGACTGTCTGACTTTATAACCTAGGAGGGAAAAACAAAGGTGTTCCCAGGGGTGGTGGGATTATTGCACGTGGCTGCAAATCACCGAGTTCAGATGCAGTTGAGAAGTGTGTAGGCTCGGGCGCTGGGCAGCTTTGGTGCTGGGGGCCTCTTCCGACCTGCTCACATGGGGGCAGGCCCCTCACCTGTCTCTGAATTCCCCTTTCACCACACTTCTGAAATAGGGGTGGTAACAGCTGTCTATGAAATGCTTTGTGACCAGGCAGCAGGCGTTGTGCTGTGGCCAAGTATTAAGGAACAGATGAGCTCTGTCTGAACCTATCTCCCAAGGCATTCAAGTGTGGAATATCTGGAGGAACACGAAATGCCGTTGCTGGAGGGTATTTTAGCAGTGATCTAGCCAAACCATTGACTCTCTAAATATATACTGTCTACACCACTCTCAAGGAAGGATGCTGCAGCCTCTGCTTGAATGCTTCTTATAACACCAAGCACACTATTCCATTTCTCTGTTGTCCACCTCTGTTAGGAAGACGAGCAGAAAGCCGGGTGCTTTCTATTTCACTCCTTCCCTCTAGGCCTGTCCTCTAGGGATGCCCCAAATGAAATCTAGTTTCTACCTCCCCTTCTACCTTTTTCATATACGTGATGTACTTGAGGATGGCTTCAGCGGCCTTTCCTTTAAGGGAGCCCACGGTTGCCATGTGGACGCCGCGTTCGGGGGAGGTGGAAAAGGTGGCACTGAGGTGTTGGGGTCTGCCTTTGCCTCTTCTAGCCCCTTCAGGACCAGGAACCAGCCTCACATCCGTGACTCCAGTGGGAACGGGGCAGCCGGTCCATTTTGCTATGCACCTTATCAGTCAGAATGCTGTTTCTTGCCTCTCTGCATAAGGACACAGTCAAACGTTAATAAGAAAATTCAAAAAGGAAGGATGGATTAATTGAGCGAGTGAAGGATGAAATGCTTCTATGATGATTTCTGCACTGAGGCGGAAAAGAAAGGCGCTTGCTCTGTCGTGTGCACCTGTGGCCCTTGGAAGCGATATTTATCACAGATGGACTGGGCTTCTGTTTAGTCATCTAGGGATTAGAAGCCACTAGTCCCTCCCTGCTATGCACAGTCCTAAGACCGAGACTTACACAGAACAGCATTTCAAAAAAACACTGAAAAGGAGATGATTTATTCTATGCCCATGGCAAAGAGTTTCTGAGAGCTCAAATGTCTGACATTCTAGGGTTCGTTTTGTGTTTTAGGAGCAGAGTAGGGAAAGATTAAGGGATTTGAGTCCAAAAGCCTGGGTTTGGGTATGGGCTCTATCACTGCTTGGCTATGTCACTTCGCCATTATAAGTCTCAGCTTTTGAATCAGTAAAAGGGAGAAAGAAAAATTCCTGAACTGTGGGGAGTGTGTATGTGTGTGTACGTGTGTGTGCATGCACATGTTATTTTCAGGATTAAATGAGCTAAAGTTTCTTCTGTAAACTGCATTAACTATTGTCAACTTTAGAATGGTCTGTTCCAGGGGCTCCTGGGTGGCTCGGTCGGTTGTCTGATCTCAATTTCGGCTCAGGTCATGATCTCACAGTTTGTGAGATCAAGCCCCGTGTTGGGCTCTGCGCTGACAGGGTGGAGCCTGCTTGGGATTCTCTCGCTCTTTCTCTCTCTGCTCCTCCCTGGCCCTTTCTCTCCCCTGCTCCCCCCTCCCAAATAAATAAATAAACATTTTTAAAAATGATCTGCTCAAAAGTCTTTTTTCCAGTTGTCCAAGATATCAAGTGCTAGTTTGTAAGGTGACAGCTGTTACTACACTCAGTGGTTTGGAAAGTTCGATTACATAAAGACAAGTTTAAGTCTTTGTCTTCCAGTCAACATGCATTAAAGAATAAAACATAATTCTTACCTGCTGTGATAAATGTTAGGACATGGGAGTCTTGGTTTCCATTTTGAAATATTTGTAATCGTGTTATAGAGTGTTATAGACCCACACTCACATACCTTTATAGTTTGTACCTCAGGAGAATATCAAGTTACAGTCTAAAGAAATCATACCCAACATAGGACCTTTGTTTGCTTGTTTTCCACCCATGCATTTTTTTCTTCCATTCATCCATTCATTCAATGACCACTTTTACTGTCTCTGCTATGTGCTGGGAAGGATCCAGTGTGGCTCTTGTCCAAAGAGCTCACAGTATATGAGGGGATATGAGAGGTGTGCCCACATAACAGTGATATATGGCATGATATTTGTAAACAGGCTGCTGTGGAAACTTGGAGAGGCAGCAGCTAATTCCATCTCCCCGTGAGTCAAAAGAAGGTGAGGGTGTAATGTAAGGTTTACCTGTTTGAACGAGTAAAATGAAGTTAAAACATATATGCAGTGACAGAGTGTGGGAATCTGGAGTCCTCATGGGTCTGGCTTCTGGCTCTCTCCTTTCCTAGCTGTGTGGCCTCGAGCAGTTCTCTGTCTCTGAACTTTCTCATAACAGTACCCATCTCCTGGAATTGCCGGGAAGGTTAATGAGATAAAACATTGTCCAGCATGGAGTAGGGGGTCAAGAAATGTTAGTTGATATCGTTATTATTTCACACAGAAGATGGAGGTCAAGGTGAGCCTCTATAGATGAGTAAAATTTGAAAGACAGTAGTGGAAAGCAAGGCGTTCCAAACAGAGGGAACAGTCAGAGCAAATGCCCAGGGGAAGAAGGTTTTCAGAGGAAGATGACCAGTGCCAGCGGTCGGGCCAGTGAGTGGGCAATCATAGGAATGGGTGGGATGGGTGACGGTTGGAGTAGGTCACCAACTTTGGAAGGCCAACAAATCTGATCTTGGTAAGATGAGGGGTTTCCAAAGAGGAGCGCGTGCTCCCAGGGGAATATGCAAATCATACTGAAATCTGCATTTATATTTACTTTTATTTGCATAAACTAAGTGCAAAAATCCTATTATTTTCTATGTAGACTGACTATGGGACCCTTGTTGAATCTCTGCATCATCTGAGTCATGTCACATCTCTAACTAGGGTTACTGCGAAGGATGGGAGCACGTTCTGTGTCCCAGAGGGTCCGTACGATGTTAGTACTGCCGTTTTCATTTAGTTGATTTCTGACATTTATGGATTCCTTACCTGGACGTAACTAAATAAAACCTGACAAAAAATGGACAACTGGTTTTTAAAAATTCCTGCAAAGCATGAAGCAAACGACAAGAAAATGGCAAAGCTGACTTTTGTCCTATTTCTGGCTTCCCACTGGCCACATTTCAGGGGTTAAAGCCAATGATGACCTAATCAGATATAGCAGGCAGTTGGCAAAAAAAAAAAAAAAAAAAAAAAAGAAAAGAAAGAAAGAAAATTCTCAGGAAGGGTGCTTGAAATATGGGTTCACAGTCACTGTTATTAACGATGAACTCTGCCTAGAGTGTTGATTATGTCTTGTGATGGTAGAAAAGATAGTATGATGCTATAAAGATTAGCATACATTGTATTCTTTATTTTATATTTATCTCTTTTATAATTTCTGTTTTGCTTTATTTTTATAACGCGCATAATATATTGGCATGGTTTTACACACATGCATGCACACATATTATAAATCCATTTGGATGCACAAACAAGTCTTTTTTTACAAGTGGGACTTAAACCAAGTTCGGAGGCTTGCTGATTGTGGCCCTTATCGGAGGCTCTCCGATAATGGCAGAAAGTATGATCAGAGCTGTGTTTGGGATGATAAACTTCATCACATTTGCTCAAGGAGAAAAGTGTTGCGCAAGGAATATGGGGAGGTGGAATCTGAAGGGAGTCACTAAACAACTTGGTTCTTCCTCTTCCAAAAATGTTGTTCTCCCTTCCGTGCTAAGGTACACCAGGGACCACCCCAAAGCACCAGCAGGAGCTATGCAGGACGTGTTCCCCGAGCCAGGCTTTGCCTGGCTGCCTGCACAGAAAGAAGTCTGCCTAGAACACCCGTCAGCCAATTTCCACTCCTTCCTAGCTCCTGCTTTACCAGAAGCCTATCCTCAGCCAGGCCTCAGCTTTGACTCACAATTGAGGTGACTGAGCTTGTTACGTGACATGGAGGTTCCAGGCTTTCCTACCTGAACGAGGCGGAGTTCCAGAACGGTCAGAGGCACGAGCTCTGGAGTTCGACAACCTGTGTCCAGTCCTGCTAGGTATTCCTGGACTCACCATCGCTCATCTTACTTTCTTTATGCCCCAGTTTCCTCATCTGTGGAGCAGGGTTAACCATCCTACCTGTGCCGTAGTGATGAGGAATAAATAAGATAATGAGTGTCAAAGACAAAACAATTCCTGGCGTAGGATAAATTCCCAAGGAATGTGAGTTCTCATTACAAAGGAATGAACTGGAGCATGGTCTGAAGGGCCCCCAGGGAAGAAACAGGGAAGGAGGCTTCCAGGAATACAGATCCTTTAATCTCCTTAAAGCAATATCCAAACAAAAGTATAAATCTCTGTAGAAGCCAGCGAGCTCAGGGAGGCCAGTTAAGGGGGTGCTGAGATGGTTCCCTTTGAGTCAACCTCTCTCCTTGACTCATCTGTCACTTCTGTCATCTCGAGCTATTGCCACACTTTCTTGGGAGAAATTGTGAAATAAATGGCCCGCGCAGTAATGCCTAGGTGAATGGGTGAAGCCTAGGTCTGTGGCCAGCTCTCCATGCACTTTAAACATCCTGAGGTTTCATGTATGCTACGTGATTTAACTTCCTTAAAGAAAAAAAAAATGCTAATAATCATGTGCAAGTGAATATTCTGAGACCTTGCAGGGTGGGGTCTACGGGAAGAAAAACAGTGGGGTGGGTGGCAGAAATAAAGCCTGCTCATTCATAGCCACGCCCTTTTGTTTCCAGATGTAAGCAAGAGCCCAGAGACAGGAACAGGTAATTGTGGGAATAATTTAGTTACCACACCAATAACTTTGCCTCTGTGTGCTGGGCCAGAGAATTCCCAAAACGCTTTCATATGCGATGATACCAATGAGGGTGATGATGATGATAGCAGTAATAATAAATTCTTTTACTTGGCCCTTTATCACCTCCTCTCTCTTTCAATCACCTGGCAGTTCCCGCAGAAGGATTCGGATCCTCATTTTACACGTGACAAAACTGAGGCCCAGAGACTTTGAGGACCCTGATCATAACAATCACATAGATCCCAAGTAGGAGTAGAGTCAGGTAAAAACCCAGGTCTTTAGGCTAAAGCAGTCTTCTTCCTACTCTACACTGCTGCCTCCCCATTTTGCTCATGTGATCTTCACAAAATAGTCCAGATCCCTTTGGTCTGGAGGGAAGTTTTCTGTTCTATGGGGCGTTTTGTCTTTTACAGGCCGATCTGACCATTGAATCGTTTTGTCAATTCCTCCACGACAGCATGCATTATACCATACTGTGGTGATCTTGTGAGCGTCTCTCCCACAGGACTGAGATCTCCTAAAGAACTGGGATGCCGCCTAACTCCACCGTGGATGCCCAGAACCTAGCTGAGAGCCTGGAATGAGGTAGATGCTTTATGGACTGAATGATGAAAAAATGAACGCCTCCAAACTGAATCTCCTCTCTACTCCTTTCTGCCTCTTCTCTTCCTGTCTGTCCTTCCAGCCCCAGCTTAGAGCCTATGATGTTACCCATAGCTTCTGAACCTCTACAGAATCATAGACTCTCAGCTATATTCTTAGAGCGTATGTATCTTATCTCTTCAGCCTACAGAGTTCTTGGGGGTAAAGATTACATCTGAGTGTCCAATGGGTCCCTTGTGGGATCTAGGCCAGTTCAAGGCAGAGTGGGTGTATGGTAAGTGCCCGTGCCCACGTTCACGTGGTTGCCTGCACTTTGGCAAGAGCTGGTGGGACAAGTTGGTGGCGGAGCCCACGGTGCCTTGGCGGAGACCTAATTGTTAAGAGATAGAAAGAACAGATGGCCAGGAGCCCAGTCTTTACCTGACTTATCAGTACGCTTCTTTCGCAATCACTGAAACTGTGTCTCATGGACACTTTTGCAGATGGGGAATTCCTTGAAGCCAGACAATAGATCGCTGAAGCGATCAAGCTTCAGGGCAAAAAGTTATCACTGCAACTTATTTGTGTAAAGAAGATGTGTGAACCAGAGGTTCATTGTCAGGAAGGAACAAATATAAGGGACTCTGTGAACCAGTTGCATGTGAACAGAAACAAACCAGGAAACTGGGACACTGAACTAGATAATTAGTGAGTTGGTGAACTAGTAAGTTAGTTTGCTTAAATGAGGGAGGGAGATTGTGATTATAAATAAATTAAAGGAGGGTAACAATCAACAATTCCATCAAGCTCCCATTCCTTTTGACCCAACAACTCCACTATTGGAGATTTATTTTAAGAAAATAATCCAAGACTAGGAAAAGGGATGGTGGAAAAGTGGCCCAAGAGGTATTATTAATAATAGAAGTGAATTGAAAGTGATGTCAGTGTCCCAAAATAATTTTGGAATGCTGATATAAATGACAATACATTCACTAAAGTAACACTTTGGAGCCATCCAAAGAGGTCAATCTAAAGACCGCACTGGTATTGTTCATTGTGGGATGCTTACGGAAAAGACTAGAACACAAAATTATATTTGTGCTGCGTGTCCAACACTGTGAAAAAATACGCTTTTTTTGGGAAAAGAAAGGAAAGAATGAAAAGAGGCAATTTTAAAGATAGTAAGCTTGTGGGTGGCTTTTTATTTCCATAATCATGGTATTATGTTTTTGTATGATATAAAAAAAAATCATGTTAATCAGATACTTAAAAGAAAAACACCTTAACAAAAGGTGTGTCGGACCCAGCAGTCATTTCAGAGAAGCCAAACATGAGACACTGCTCCTTTTCATTCCCTTGTCGTCAAACACGGGTCCAGCTTAGACGCCTTTCACTGGTGACACGTTTGAAATTGCGTGCTTAAAAATCAGAAAGACGTTGGACACGTAGCTATGGATATGAATATGGAGATGGTGATGGAGACAGATATGGATATAGATCTAATTTTCCCCTGAGAGATAAACCTCACGAGGCCCCTCACATATCACATGCCTCATGCATGCTTTTGAAGAGTGGAAAGATTCCGATGTGCAGATTTGACGCCCTTCAAAATGAGTAAGAGCTTACAAATCAGGGAGACCGTGTTTAAGGAATCCAAGTGAGGAAAAGTTCTAGTCTTGTTTTCAGATGTTTGCCAGACCCCAGACACCACCTGTCTTTCCCAGGTAGGTCTCCTTGTCAGTTCGTTCTGGGAGTTAGTCTTGCCAAGAATCTCAGCAAATGGAAGACCCAGACATCTTTGAGCTCACAGATGATCAGCAGTCTGGGTTCTTAGCATCAAAGTCAACAAGAAGGGGCAAATCACCATGATGAAACCAAAAATTCTTCTTCCTCATCCTTAAAGACTTGGATGCGTGTCTTTCAGGAATCCTGTTTTTTTAGCTCTCAGAAAGAAATTCCAGGTCTTTCCTGGGGGGCTTAACACCAGATTATCCGATTCACCCACCTGCCTCAGACGGTAGCAACTGGCACTGTTAATAAAATTATTAAAGCAATACTTAGATTAGAAATGAACCAGTAAGTTTTATATACTGCTTTTAAGCATTGTTATGGATCATATATTATACAGAAAATTGTTATACATCTCTCTTATCCACATCACGATTTTCACAGGTCTTTAAAGTTCTAGTGCCCACAGTATTTCTTAAGTTTTTCTCCAGTGTTTTTTTAATGCTGGAACATGATAGCAAAACATGAAAATAGCAGTATGTTGCTCAATTTATTGTGAGTTTTATTTAATAGAAACCATACCTTGATCTATTATAGACAGAGAATGGATTTTAGATTTTGGGGATTATTTATATATGTATCCTCTCTCATAATTTTTTCCTCTGGTTTTACTACATTTTATTGGAATATAACTCATATTGCATATTGACATAGTAGTTTTCAATTTAGAAAAACCATTTTCTTTAGATAAATACACCTTTAAAGGTAAAAAAGTCAAACATTGATCCATTTTGTTGTAATAGTTTGCTAACAGTATTAACAGCAAGGAATAATTCACACCAAATAACAGGAGATGGGCTAAATTCAAAATTAACTTTATTTCCTCCAAATTAATTTTACTTATATATGTCTAAAGAAGTCATACAAGTGACAGTCTTTTAAATAAATGCCAAGTGCTGAAAGTTGCTTTCTTAGTTTTTTGCTTAAACCCAAACCTGTTCTTTTTCATGAGACACGTAAAACCAATGACGTTAATTTCAACGTCCTTACTTTCCTATCTAGTTGTAGTTCAGTGACATACATAATAATTGTTAGTTGTTCAATATGTCTCTGGAGTAATCTAGTCTTACCGGAAATTATTTGTTTTTTAAAACTTTACACATTTCTGGGGCGCCTGGGTGGCGCAGTCGGTTAAGCGACCGACTTCAGCCAGGTCACGATCTCGCGGTCCGTGAGTTCGAGCCCCGCGTCAGGCTCTGGGCTGATGGCTCAGAGCCTGGAGCCTGTTTCCGATTCTGTGTCTCCCTCTGTCTCTGCCCCTCCCCCGTTCATGCTCTTTTTTTTCTCTCTGTCCCAAAAATAAATAAACGTTAAAAAAAAAAAAAAACTTTACACATTTTTTTTACATATTTATTACCCATTTAGTTAATAGTCTCATTTTGAAATTGCCACCCCAAATAATACAAATCTATTTTGTTACTTTTTATCTGTCTCCGTGTTCAGAACGTTACAATACCTTATTCCAGATAATTTCTATGAGATCCAGAAATTTTACCGAAAACTTTGCTCCAGTTTGTGCCATGAAAAGCATCATTACGTTTGGCTAAGAATTGGCAAAATCATGCAGTTCTCAAAACTTCGTACTAACATTCAAGCATTTGTTTAGTCTTTGTTGTACCTTATCATTGTTTTTCCAGCTTTTCTTTGCAATTCACATAATCATACACAGGCATTTCTGTGTGCGAGTCAATTTGTTCACTTTTACTGTTTCTGTCTTAAAGAATTAGGCAGACCACTCTTAATTTCTCTCTCTCTTCAAACTTTCTTATTTTCTTAGATCTTCCTGTGCCTTTTTTTTCTTTTATCACCTAGATTTATTTTCATTTTCAATGACCTAAAAATGTGCTGTCCAAATTAAAAGCCACCAGCCACATGTGGATATTTAAATTTAAATCAATGAAAATTTGGGGCGCCTGGGTGGCTCAGTCGGTTAAGCGTCCGACTTCAGCTCAGGTCACGATCTCGCGGTCCGTGGGTTCGAGCCCCGCGTCGGGCTCTGGGCTGATGGCTCAGAGCCTGGAGCCTGCTTCCGATTCTGTGTCTCCCTCTCTCTCTGCCCCTCCCCCATTCATGCTCTGTCTCTCTCTGTCTCAAAAATAAATAAAAACATTAAATCAATGAAAATTTAATAGAAATAAAATTAGTGTTAAAATTCCTCAGTTGCACGAGCCACATTTCACATGCTCAATAGCCACATGCATCTAGTGACCACCATTTACACAGCATACGTGGAACATTTCCATCATAGCAGGAAGTTCCACTGGGCAGTGCTGATCTAAGGAATTATAAAACAAACTGTTCGTTTGCATTCAAAGTGTATAAAATTTGAATATATTTTCATTAAAAATATAAATAAAAGTAAATGTAAAAAATTTAACAATTAAAAATACTTTCTAAATACATTTTCAAAAATATGTCTTACAAAATATCTTAAATGTCAAAAATTATTAATTAAAATGTAAAAAGAAGCTACAAATAAGTTGTAAGGTACCAACACTTTAGATGAAAAATTATTTAAGTAAAGCTGATTATTTATTTATTTATTTATTTATGTTTATTTATTTTTGAGAGAGAGAGAGAGAAGGAGCATGAGCGGGGGAAGGGCAGAGAGAGAGGGAGACACAGAATCCGAAGCAGGCTCCAGGCTCTGAGCTGTCAGCACAGATCCCTAGGCGGGGCTTAAACTCACAGACTGCGAGGTCATGACCTGAGCCGAAGTTGGCCGCTCAACCGACTGAGCCACCCAGGCGCCCCTAAAGCTGATTTTTTAATTTACTTCTGAAAACTTTAATTAAATCTTATTTCTTTGACAAATTAAACTATTTTACGCCAGCTTTGAATGCCTACTTAGTTGAAAATGTGTCTGTCTCGCCCTTGTCATATGGATTATATATCAGTCTACACATATACAAATTGAGGAGAGATATGAATGGTTTAATTTTGCAAAATAGCCTCAGCCACCATTAAAGCAGTTGGAAATCCATGCTAATTGAGCACTACCTACAGAGTCATGACTTAGACCACGATGAGAAGCAAGCAAATGAACACTAAGCGTTGCTTTCTTATCAAGAATCTATTCTACTCACACTATCTGCGAGGAAGGATTTTACAAGGTAATTAATTGTTTAATTTCTCTTAACCTAAGTCCTCCCTGCTCTCCAAAGCAGGACCCAACTGCACTGTCAGTGGAGGAATATCCCCAAACCTGTATGGCATCCAGAGTAGTTGCCTTCTGTTTCAAGGACATAGGGCAGAAGATTGGAAGACCTAGGGGCCTAAATGGCGTTTGTCACGAGAGTGGATGTTTTGGGTGACAGGTCTTGCCGTGCCTGTCTGAGTACCAGATCCTGAATGACGGAAGGGCCCATGTTTTCTTTTTCAGACTTCTTTGTTCTCATGTTTATGGTATGCATGGGTGTCCATCCTGAAAGGAAAAGCCAGGCGCCCTCTTGCCTGGGCCTCGGGGCCGTGCTGTTGAGAGTCCCGTGGGTGTATTCGGTGACAGGGCTAGGAAACGCCAGCGGGGCGGGGCCACAGTGGACACAAGTGGTGAAGCACTTCCAGGTGCTACTGTGAGGAAGCCCAACGAGCGAGGCATTATTACCCTTCAAGCCCATTTTACAAAGGGCAAACTGAGGCTTTGGGAGAGGGAAGTCACTTGCTCAAGATAAAAGAGCTGATAAGGGGTAGAGCCAAGGTTCAAAACCAGGACTATCTGAAGGCAATGCTCTTTGCCTAACCCCTCCACTGTCCCTCTTGATGTGGATGGCCCGCCGAGATGTGGGAGGGAGAATCTTGGCTCCCTGGAGTCGGTCATCCGAGTGGAAGTCAAGAGCTTGGGGCCGAAACTGCCTTACTTCCCGGCTGAGGAGAGAACTGAAGGCTGCTGAGATGAAATCTGAGAGCGTGGATCCCTGGCGGGAAGGTGCTTGGGCCAGAGTTGCTACCACCAACACATGGGCCGGCTCACATCTCTGTTCTGCCCAGAGCTCGTGATTAGACAGGCCACACTCCTTGGCATCTTGTTAAGAACATTCCCAGTCTTGCCCAACCAACTTATTCAATGATCTCCCCTCCATCCCCGCTGACCCTCAGCACAGTGCCGACTTCAGTCTCCATGAACTCTTGTGTCCCTTCGCCTGTTTTTGAATGTGTTACTCCTCTGCCTAGAATGCCCTGTTTCCTCTCACTTGTCTGGAGAAACCTTACACATCCGTCAGTTTATAAGTCAAATGTCACCTCCTCGGTCACTTGTTCCTAGAGACTCACAGGAAGTTGGTCACACCCTCTTCTGAGGCCTCTGGAACTTCATTCCGACCTAAGAGCCCCATCCATCATCACAGCAGACTATGATATTTGCCTGTATGTCCAGTAGACAGCGAGCTTCTGGGTGACAGAGGCCACGTCATACTGACGTCTGCATTCTCTTCACCCCCATCCCACGCTCCAAGCACAATCTCTAAGATAGATCAGGCTCTTAATGAGTGGTGAGTGTTAAATGAATGAACAAATAAGAGTCAAGAGAAGGTGACCTTGAAGGCTTGGTTTCCTGGGAGGAGACTTTGCCCTCGGCACCCACAGCCCCCTTTGAGCAATGTCCCATCCATGGCATTGAGCCACTATCTGGGGCCATTGCACCAGCAGGAGCTTAGGGTGGGGCGGGTGTGAAAACAAACAGGGAAGATAAAAACAAGGGGTGTGTTGAAACCTTGAAAATGTTCTATTCCTTGGTGTTCAAATTTGCCACACCTTCTAAGTCAGGTGAGTTCTTAGTCCCGTTCCCTGAGAGGATCCATTGTAGTTATGGGACGTTGAGATCAGAGCCAAGGGGCGAAGGAGAGACAAGGCAGTGTGAAATGGGTTTCCTTGTTTAGCCTGTATGAGTGTTTGTCTTTCCAGACAGAAGAAACCCTGACCTTCCCCAGCTTCAATTACCTAATTATTTTGACACCTTGGCCTGTTGCTTCACCATAACACACTGCTTTGTCAGGGACACTACACTGGGGTGTATCTAAGCTTAGGGGGACGCAACTGACAGGAAACGAGTTCTGACAGTCACGGGAAATGTTGGGCAGATGAAGAGTTCTGGGTGGGTGAGGGGAGCAGAGGAAGAATTGGGGAGGCAGTAAAAGGAAGAAAGAGGAAATGTTTGGTAAGGTGGGAAAAGAATATCTAGGGAAAGGGGGCAGCAAGGTTTGCAAAACTGGGTGTCTCTGGATGATTTTTCGGGTGGGGCTTCAGGGAGATTGTGCCCAAGCAAGGCAAACTGGTGTGCTACAGGTCCCTGAAAGGATCAAAATTAGAGAATTCACGTTCTCATGCGTGGAGCTACCCTCCGGCTGAGTTTTCTCCACTCTGGGCCTCAGTTTCCTCTCCTAAGAAACAAGGCCAGATCTGGATTTTTTTTTTTTTCTCACAAGCCCCAGAATGTTTCTTACTTAAATATTGTTGGGACAGAAACGGAAGAAATAAGCAAAACAAAGAACTTCACAACTAGTACTCTTCAAGCCGTTCTTACTGAGCATTCTGAAAACAAACATGGTCAGAGTATTTGTCAAAATTATGAAACACGGTCCCAGCAAAGGTCAGACCCAGCAAAGTTTAACTCTAGTCTCTAAGCATTGTATATGGAGGAACCAAAGGAACACATGTTGTCAAGAAGCTAAAAGCTGGAAGATCCTGAAACTTGAGGTCAAAGCTGTGCATTTCAGGGGGAGGAGCCTGGGATGGGAATCAGAAGACCTAGGACTACTTTACGTATGCAGATCTAGATTTCTCAACTCTAAATTCAGGGATGAATCTCTATGGGGTTCATCTTCCTCGGGGTGGGGGTTCAGGGTCATGTAGTAAGGTACCGGAGGCCAGTTAAGTATGCCACATCTTCCTGGAACAACGATTTCACCTGAGGGCAAACACTTGAAAACAATGTTTTTCACTCAAAAATCATTATATGTGTTCAACAAATATTTATTGAGCATTTGCTATATGCCAGGTACTGTTTTAAGCACTGTTTTACTATCAAAGTAAATACGGGTGCATTATGGGGAAATGTGCGTAATTTACATGACCAGGTATTTTTCACATGCAGGGACACTTCTGGTTATGCCCATCCACTTGTAGACCCAGGCAAATGATACATATTTGTTCTGTGCCCCGGCACACTGAAATGGATAGGCAGGGCAGTGATCATTGACTCCTGTCCAACAGATATGGCCTATACTGTCCTGACCACTTGAAAATAACAAAATCTTTCTGTTGACAACCGGCCTGATATGCATAGCCACCAGACACAAGTAAGGAGAAGAAAGCAGCTTTTAATAAGTACCATTGCCTGCCTACAGGGAATAAGCGTCTCACCCTTTTTAAAACAATTTCAGGTGAACTTCATAATCATCCACCTGCAGTCAGTGTCATTGCCCCCATTTGATATCTTAGGCGATGAAGCAGAGGCTCAAAGATGGCCAGCAACTTGTTCAGAGTCTCAGCACTAATCAAGGGAAGACACAAGATTTCATCCTGCTTTGGAGAAATAAGGAGCATGCGGAAGACTGTTGTAAAGCCTGTATAAAATCGCGTACACGCACGTAAGCCCCCAGGGCCATGTACAGATGTATTTGCCTCACCCGATTCTCCCAGCACAGACCCAGTGCTCAGACACAGGCATCCTGACGCCCGGTTAAAAATTCTTCCCACTGCCCCACAGTGCTGGAGACCTTCAGCGTTTGTTGCCGAAAGGCTGCAGCCACCCCAGTAACCTTCCAAACAGGCTCACAATCCTTTGCAAAAGAGGGATGAGCCCACACTTTTCTAACCTGAGAGAACGGAGCCAGCAGCCCACGGTCGGTCCCTACCCTGCAGTGCTCCTTGTGGGAGAGAAACACACAACACGAACAGCATGGTCAAGTGCCTGGAGTGAGCTGGCCACTGTACCCAGAGCAGCCGAGGTCCCTAAGCTCCAGGAGCAAGTCCCAGGAAGGGAGTTTCCTCAGAGGAAATGACTCAACCAGGGAGTGTGCCTTTGATACGGCCTGTGCCCGGCCAAATCTGTTTTGATTACTAGAACATCAGGTAATGGTGATGTCCCCCTACCACCCACCACCTCCACCGCCACCCCCAGTTTCTCTCCAGGCCGTCTCTTCTGATTCCGCAAGGTAAATTTATGGGCAGAACATTCTGCAGGGTCATGCTAAACCTACAGGCGTGCCTCCAGCTCCTCCTGGGTGCCTTCTTTAAACTTTTCCTGCCATCACCGCACCAGCCCTGAGAGGAGATACGTGGAAAACATTCACCCCTTCATGATATCATCGGGGAAATTAGAGCCCAGAACAGATTCATTGTCTGTCTGTGGGTCAGTATTATGAAACACCACAGCCCAGAAATCGATCCTGGCTCCTACTATTCAAGCTCAGCCACCAGGCCCTTCCCACTGGGTGCTTTATGGCCTCCCGGGGAGCAGAGCAGGGTCTTCGTTGGCTGTGGTAGCCCTGGCAGCCTCCCGCCACCGTGAACACTGTGGCACATAATGGGTACTCGCTCAGTGCCTGAGACACCAACTCGCTTCTCCCTGAGGCTTCCTGTTTGCTCGTCTGTAAAATGTCAGGGTTAAATTAGATGATCTCTGAGCTGCTTTCCATTTCTAACTGGTCTCTTTAGTCCAGCTGAATACCTCAGTTTGGCAACTGGGAGTCATGCAAAGTGTCAGAATCAGGAAAGGAGGTTGGGGTCCCAAGGACTGAGGGAGGACCTCCCACTGGTCGCACAAGGGTTAAAAATGAGGGCGAGGTGTGAGATGCAAGCCCTGCCCTCACAGGGTCCACAGCCTGGGGCAAGATGACATCCTTGCCAATAATGGAATTGGCAGGCAGGGCTGTTCAGTGGGAAGAACCTCCCTAAACTCAGGAGTCAGGAGACCCAGGTTTCTGTGCAGAGCCTGACTCTGTTTAGTCAGCAGACCCTGGGAAAATTACTTCCTTTCTCCGGACCTCGATGGTTTCAAGTCATAACTGCTCATTCTTCCACAACGTCATGAGAGGAAGATCCCCTCTCCTGTTGCCTGGGATTCTTTCTTCAACACAGGGGTCACGTGACTAACATTGCTCATTTTTACGTCGAGATTCTTTGGAGCAGGCCATGCCTTGGTCCCGACCTTATGGGTAGAGAACTCGGTAGAAATCTGAGTGTGCTATGGACCTTGATCTTGAATTCCTTCCAACATAATCCCTTTGTCTCCCGTTTGTCAACATTCTAGCTCAGACACTCTGCAGAGGAAATTATACACTCACTCTTCTGGGCCGGAAGAGACCTTAGGGTCTCTACATCTCGATCTTCTTCCGTCTTGACAACTACACGTCCAGGCTCTGTCCGAACATCCCTTGAAGCAAGAGTCTCACTGTGTCCCAAGGCAGCCCGTTGCAACGGGGACATTTTTATCAGAAATTTTTTCGAAGCAAAGCTGACAGCTTCCTTATTGAACATAAACCTCAGTGCTGTCGGTGGTCAGCTCACCAGCTGGTTCCTTGGGATCTGTCTCCTACAACATGGCTGGGTTTTCCCAGGAGGATTATCCTTGCACACGGATCATAGCTGCGGAGGTGTGGCACTGGCAGCTGTCCCCCCCCCCCCCCCCCCCCCGTCCTAAATCTTTGCCTTTACACGTCAGGCTCATCTTGATCATTCACAAATCCCACAGTAGCTTCTTGCTTGCTAAATAATGTCTACCTTTAGGGAATTTTTTTTCCCCACCCCGTTTTCTTTAAGGGAATGTAACACAGTGGTTAATTCTATGAGCTAATTTCATACAACAGATCAGATTTAAGTTGACCCCCCACCACAGTCTTAGCCCTGGTGTCCTCAGTAGGGTTGTGACCTGGTCATGTTACCTACTCTCTCTCAGTGTCCTACTCTGTAAAAATCAGTAGTCCTTACTTCATGGATTGTTAAAGGAATGGAATTAAGCAGCACAGATGAGCTGTTTGCCTTAGTAAGATGTTAGTGCTAAGGAGAGTTAATTTTCCTTATTGCTCATCTTCACGTAGAGTCTAAACCCATCTCTCTGTAGCAATTACCACCTTCTTGGGCCTAGTTTTGTCCTCTGGGGTGATGCAGAATAGACCCAAATCTCTCTTCCCTGTGGCAACGCTTCAAATATTTCCATTTCACCACAACCCCTTTCTATGGCAAAGGGCCTCACCAGAGAAACTGAGGTGGGGTAAAGCGTATCCGGGGCCTCACCACAATCTGGAAGGAGAACCAAGAAATGCTGACTTCCCAGGCCCAGAGTGACCACTCCAGTATCTGCCTCCAGGAAGAATGGGGTGAGCCAGGGCTCCGGGAACATTCGAGTCTGGCAACACATGATGCTGAAGTGTTGAAACAGGCTACTTTGATGTGGCATTAGCTCATGATATTGCTTGATTTTCTTAATTTAGAAAAAAAAGCACAGCTGCTAGAATTTTTAATATAATAATAAGTATGGCGGGGCACCGAAGATTTTCAGGAATTTTTCCACAAGAGCACTGAGCCCAGTTGTGTAATTTTTTTCATATCCATGCAACTCCACTCTTTTCTCCTATGCAAAGACCGTCATTAAACTGTTTTCTAACCTTCCAACCTTTAAGCTATTGAATCCTTGAGTGACTAATGTAGCCTGTCCAGCTGAAACCATTTCTAGAACAAGCCAGGGTTTAAGCAAACAAATAGTTAGACTGACTTTCTCCATTTGTTAAATGGAGATCCTAAAAAATCTATTTGATTTCTATTTACCTGTTTGGTAGCTAAGCACGATTTGATCCCATGATTTGAATTTGCTGAAAGGAGACCACTAGATAAATGGAAAATATTATTCTCATCAGCCAGTCCCGTAACATATTGCGCAGGTAAATTTCCTGTCTCTGGATGCTTTTTTTTTTTTTTTCCCAACATTTATTTATTTTGGGGACAAAGAGAGACAGAGCATGAATGGGGGAGGGGCAGAGAGAGAGGGAGACACAGAATCCGAAACAGGCTCCCGGCTCTGAGCCATCAGCCCAGAGCCTGACGCGGGGCTCGAACTCACAGACCGCGAGATCGTGACCTGGCTGAAGGACGCTTAACCGACTGCGCCACCCAGGCGCCCCTCTGGATGCTTTTTAAACTTGGACTGGCATGACCACAATTCTCGGGTTCTCTTATGTTATTATCTGAATAATACTGGAAATTTCGCTATCCCATGGTAGCCTGGTCAAGGTAGAGCCAATCAAAACCATCATCATTTTTACTCTTTTTTTTTTCTTTCCTAATCTCAAAACCCAACTCACTGATTACTTATCATGCAGAATAAGTCTGGTAACTATTTTTATAAATCATCTCTATCTGTCAAGCTTCTCACGTGGTGTTTGCCTAAGGGGTTCCAAGGATGCCCAGAAGTTGATCCTTCAGCCTTCTGACCTGGAGCAGCTAGGGTGTTCTGGACCAGACTCCTCCAGTAGCAAGCAGTCTTATCTGTTTACCCCAGTTGACAAAGAAATACTATCAGCTTCTTCGTGTGCCCAGTCATGGAAAGGATTGAGAAGCACTGAGCTTTACTGTAAATTTTAGGTCTTTCAATACGCACAATATAATGTTATCATGGTTGATCATCCCTGTTTGACTCCATTTGCCATCTGGAAAAGGGTAGCTATAACTTAGAAGACTTAGTTAAAATCTCCAGAGCTCCATCACATAAAATGGGCAAAACGTTCTCACCGACGCACTTCCCTCTTTGTCCTGAAATAGGCTCCTGCCTTAGATTCTATTCACGCAGCTCGGGTGCAGTGTTCTCCAAGAAGCCTTCTCTGACTCTTCACATTTCAAAGCTTAAGTTAGAAATACTCTCTCTCTTCTCTGAATCCCCACAGCTCCTGTTCTATCCTTTTCTGACAACATTTAGCAATTTTTGAATCTGTTATATGATAATAGCTCCTCTGGAACGTAAACTTTCAGGAAGTAATATCAGTGTTTTATTTTCAATTTTCAATATCCCTTAAAACATTCCTGACAGGACTTGAATTACACATGAAAGACATTCAACCAGCTAAACAGAAGACAAATGAACTTGACACTTCTCTCTGCTTTGGCCCTGAGCACTTACATCTGATTAGTTTGGAAATTTGAGTTTCTTAGGAAATATCTGGGTGGGTGGGGCATTTTGGGGGGACACTTTCAAAAAATTCTGAAAGCTAATGGCAGCTTATTTTTTTAACTCTAACAACATGATCTGGACAAAAACAAAAACACATGGAAAATATTAAACTTGGCTATTAAGCGGAGAAGTACAAATGAAAACAAATTTGAGGCACTGTTTTTTATATATTAAAGTGTAAAAAGAAACTTCAAACAGTCAATACTTGGAAGAATGGTGGTTAAATTGGCTAGTGGCATTTTACATTAAAACTTTTATTTTAAAAGAGTAAGCAAGAGTCATAGAGAAGCCTGGGTGTATTTCCCCAGTCATGCCACCCATTGGAATTTTAGAATTCACGCAAAGGCAAACATTCAACAACAACGAATAAGCAAAATATGCAAAATGCACAGATATGCTCCCGACAGCATTCACCATGAGAACAAACAAACAAGCAAACAGCAACTTTGAAGACAATGCAAATATCGCCAAGTTGGAGAATCTTTTTAATCCCACGGCCCTGGGAGGGCGACCTGAGCCGAAACCGAGAGTCTGACGCTCAACCAACTGAGCCACCCCGGCGCCCCCAAATGCAAACTTTAAAAGGAAAATGCTTATTATCTAACGGTGAGCGAAAAAAAATCAGGCCCTAGAATGAAATGTGCATTATGCATGCATGATGATGGCAGCAGAAACAGGCAAGGATGTGCAACAGCACAAGCAGTTGAATGTGGTGTAAGATTCTGGCTTGTTTTCTGTTTGAAAGCCATTACATCATCTTCTCAATGACAGACCGCATTTTAAGTAATTGAAAACAAAGTCTCATTAGCCTTGTCCTTGTACAAATTCCCAGAGAGAACACATTATTCTTACTTGTTTCCACCTCCACTACTTGTCTTCGATTGGGACCTGCTCCATTCTCCTCACTCACATCTCAGTCCCCCTAACTGGGCCAGGAAAAGCCCCTCACCAAACAAGGAAGTAAAAGGCACCAGGCTTAGCAGAAGAGAAGCAGTGTAACCAAGTCAGCAAGCATCAGAGGACAGGATCTGATAACTCTTCCCCAACATTGCAAAGGCAGACCTAGAGTCTTCAATGACCACAAGTGGCCTTGGTTTCATAAGCCTTGCCAGTAAGGCACAATGTCCCCGTCCTCAGAAATAGTCTGGGCAGATCTTCCAGGGGCCCATAAAAGTCTGCTCTCCTGGAGGAATGTGACAGATCTGGCATGAAACACAGATTTGTCATTTTCTATAATAAGACAATGTCCAGTTGTATCAGGCCTTTGCAGCAGGGCCAACACTTAGTAAAATTTCGAGGCCGGCAAAGTGAATCTTCCCCCCACCCAACACTCCTTTCCCTGCCTTCAGCTGATGAATCAAATCACCTCCGCTACAGTTTACAGAGCCCTTTCACATCCATCCAGGTTTTCACTGGAGTCTTGCGTCAGCCCAGTGAGGTCAACGTTCTCACTAACTTCACTTTTCAGAAGAGGACACTGAAGCTCAGAGAAGCGAAACGACCTGTTGAGCATTCACAGGAAGTCCAGGACTGAGCGCGAACACGAGCCCCTCCCTGACTCTGGCTCAGCGTTCCCCCGTGTCCATTCCCGTTGCCTTGGGAGCTTAGACCCCTTGCACAAGTACCCCTCAGGTGTGAGCCCAGGACCATACTGACGCCCTGTGCCTGAGTAGTGAGGACAACACCTGCAGACCGACTGGGCTCATGAGTGTGGTGACTTTTCTCTCCTTTGAAACTCCCAGGGCTGATGGAGTGTAATCTCCTCTTCTACATAGTAATTCTTCCTGAAGTAAAGAGCACATCTGAGAAGCTATTTGGTGGGTGATGAGTGATTAGCTGTAGTTTTCTGAGGCCTGGAACCTGCTAGTCTCGGTTCATCCCCCACTTTGAACACACAGTTGCCAACACAGATGGGAGTGTGGCCTTCTGCCCTTCTGCCATCGGTGCCGCTGACAGAGTAGTCCATAACCCCAGAGGACCGGAAGCTCATGGAAGAGGGAAGCACTCACATTTCCAAAGAAAAACCACAAACCGAGTTACAGATTCCAAAGGAATCAGAGGTATTAGAACTGACAAACTAGGGGCGTCTGGGTGGCTCAGTCAGTTAAACATCCCACTCTTGAATTCAGTCCAGGTCACGATCTCAGGGTTCGTGAGTTCGAGGCCCACGTCAGCTCTGCACCAAAAGTGCAGAGACTGCTTGGGTTTCTCTCCCTCTCTCTCTCTCTGCCCCTCCCCCACTTGTGTGCGCATTCTCTCTCTCTCTCTCACTCTCAAATAAATAAACTTTTATTTATTTATTTATTTATTTATTTTTTAATTTTTTTTTTAACGTTTATTTATTTTTGGGACAGAGAGAGACAGAGCATGAACGGGGGAGGGGCAGAGAGAGAGGGAGACACAGAATCGGAAACAGGCTCCAGGCTCTGAGCCATCAGCCCAGAGCCCGACGCGGGGCTCGAACTCACGGTCGGCGAGATCGTGACCTGGCTGAAGTCGGACGCTTAACCGACTGCGCCACCCAGGCGCCCCTCAAATAAATAAACTTTTAAAAAAGGAAAAGAACGGACAAATCAGGAATTTACATGTATCTTAAAGATTGTTTTTATATTTAAAGAAATAAAGGATGATATCAACCATATATTGTGAGAACAAACAAAAACAAAACCCTACAAAAAGCACCAAGTATAAATGTTAAGTATGGAAATATAATAGTTGAGATAATGAATAGTATAGAGGGTAATTTGCAGAGTGGATTTGCGTAAAAAAGGAAGCAGTGAACTTGGAGGTCAGATGAGGAATTCTCCCAGCAGAAAAGTAATTTGAAAATAGAAAATATAAAAGTTAAGGTATAAAAGGCAAATGTAGTGCCAGATAGAAGAAAGAATAGATACGAAGGGGGGGGAGGAAATAATTGAAGGGGCAATGCCCCCAGAATTAGTGAAAAATAAAAGACCCAGATTGAAAGGAAGCCCAGAGAGCAAACGAGGAACATAAGGAAAATCGTGCTCTTAGACATAAATTATGTTTGGATTTAAGAGTATCAGAGATAAGGTGAAATTGTAAAAACTTCCAGAAAGAACGAGACAAAGACGGTCCCTTACGATGTTATAATACTGATACCAGATTTTTCAGCGGGACGACAAGGGTACAAGGAAGCAAGGAAGTCTTTTCAAAATTTTGAAAGTACAGAATTTCATATCCAGCTAATCCTTCACTCAAATCATGTGAGGGCATGATAAAAAATAATCTATGACATCGAGATCTCAGAATGTTTGCCATGCAAAAAACCCCACATGTAAAAAAGTTTTTAATGGAACGCTTAACAACTTCAAAGCGATACACAAAAGAATAAAAACCGGAAAATAAAAGCAACCAATTGAAATAAAAAGCTTTATTAGTAGAAGAAAGTCCTAATAGATGGATGATTAACTACTATGGATGAAAATGAGCTAACTTGCCAAATTAAAATGCATATCCAGTGTATTTGCTGGACGCATTCTAAGGTAACATACATGCACAAGATGAAAACTGAGAATGAAAATGATTGATTGGGCAAGTAGAACAAAATTAAGTTGATGCCAATGCAATATTATCACATAATATGAAGGTCACAAACTTTACGCCAAGGTCTGCAACAAAGGACAATTCCATAGCTTTGCCACCTATCGCTATGGACGTAAAACTCCTGAAGAAATTTTTAGTAAATCAAATCCAACGGTTCGTTAAAATTGTCATGTACCACGGTGAACTTTTCCCACGTATATGAAGATAGCTTTCCGATTAGAAAAATCCACGAACGTAATTCACCATATCATCTAAGTATTGCTAGCACAGTAAGACAAGAAATTGGATGGGTAAGAATTGAAGAAGAGGAAACAAAATCAGCATTGTTTTCAAATCACGTGATTTTTGGGGACCGACTTTCGTAGTTTTTGATGAGAGGGGTAGTCATGGCTGGAACTGAAAATTTGTAAAACTGTTTAGAAGAACAGCTTGATCCTGTCTCATAAAATTGAACTTTCTGGACCCTAAACCCGGCCAGTCTCCTCCTAGCACTGTGCTTAGAAGTGGCCTTGGCATAGAGTCTACTAAAAATACAGATAAGAATGCTCACAGCACTATGGTACCTGTTGACAAACAAACGAAATTCTCATCAACAGAGGAGTTGATGCCTAAGCTCCAGTTTATTCAAATTAAGTGAACTCCAACAGCAAGCAACGATATGGACGAGTCTTTACACTATCATATTAATGAAAAATTGAAAATATCAAAACTATTTGTGCATGATGTCCTTCTTACAATATTAAGAGAACATCAGTAAGATATGCTTTCAAAGGAATATGTACAGAGGAGAGAAAATGACTGAAAAAAGAAAGGAAAGGAATCACGAATACAAGATTCGTGATGCTGGTTCACTTTGGGTGGGGTCTCAAGGGTGGAGTAGGGAAGACCACAGAGCCACACGTGGCCAAGCAACTGTCAGAGGCCCACTTCCCACCTCGAAGGGCCATTTGTGAATTTTGTTACGTCTGATTGCCTAGGCAAATAAATGCGATCGTGTCATACATGAAACTAGGATTATGATTAATCCAGTTCTAAGTCCCTGAGATCGAAAAGAAATGTTTCAGATGGGAGACTTCAGGCACTGAGGCCCCGGAGGCGATTTCTTTGAACAGGAGAGCTGCCTGACTCATGCATTTGAGCGGCCATTTGTTCCATTAGCCCTGGAGCACTGCCTAGCTCCTTAAATATTGGTATCAAGACTGCTTTAAAGATCATAGGCAAAGACTCTCCATTACCACGCTCAAGATACCCTGACATTAGCCAGAAGCAGGCGTTTGTTTCTCCAAAGTGGTGGTATCTTAATCTCCTCCTCACCGAAGCCCCACCCTCCCTTCCCTTCTGCGTGTTGCCTCCAGAGAGTCACTGCTATAAATTGCAAAGCTGACCAGACTTCTTTTCCTCCCTCACTAACTCTGGAATCAAGTCTGTGCCTGGGTCTTGTAGGACTTCCATGATTTTTTTCCCCCGGCAAAATAGCACTGCCTAACTCACCCTGATACTTCCCGTAGCTCACACCATCGCTACCTTTGCTCATGCTGTTCAATCCACCTGAGAGTCCCTTGCCTTATCTGTTGACATTCCACTCATTTCCAAATCTCACTTCTCTTCTTATCCTATGCAGACCTAGAGAGAAAGGGCAGTGGAGAGGAGAGGTATAGTCATACGGAGTGTAAACATACGGAGTTTAGCCAGCGATAGAGCCTGTAAATCACATCCAGGTTGCAACTGAGGCCCCACTCGGGTGCTCCCTATCTGTGCAGTAGGGTCTGAAACTCTGTTCTCTTTCCCAGTCTCTCAGAGGTGGTTTCTAGACAGCAGTATGGAAAGAACATGGGCTCTGGAGTCAGACTAACTTGAGTCATTCTGGATCTACCCTTTAAAATGCATTGACTCTGTGGGAATTTAAGCCCCAACACTCTGAAAAAGAGAGAACAAGTTAAATAGCGTGTACGATTCTGTCCATGATTTCACTAAGTTTGCGATGTACCCCGGTGAGTATGAGATGGCACACTAGGATCTGTTGCTCATGTAAAACCACATATTTTGTACTTTGCTCACAAATGACAGGATTTCCAAAGTAGTTTTGACTATGAGCAATGTTTACCTTACTCCCTGAGTTTGAAATCCTAACCCCCCTGGGTGAGAGGCTATACTCTACTGTAGAAGCTTTGTGACTTTGAACCGGTCTCTCGATTGCCCTGAACTTTGACTTCACCATTCTTAAATTCTTCTGGGAGCGTGGCAGGTATATTTTCCAAACATCTGCCGTCCCTCCTGAGCTCTCTTCCCACAAAAAGTGGGATCTATGTTCCTGCCCCTCGGATATGGGTAGGCTAGTGACTTGCTTATTACCAAACAGAGTAAAGGGATACAATGTGAATTCAGAGCTAAGTCACAAAAGGTGACCCAGCCTCCACTTTTTTTTTTTTTCCTGGAACAGCTGCTTTTGCTACCGAACCTCCACGTAAAACATTCATTTGCCCTGAGACCACCGTGCTCTGAGGAAGTGCAGGCCACAGAGAGAGGCCACGTGTAGGTGTTTCCATCCCCCGTAGACGAATAGTAGCAACTGCCAGCCGTATGATTTGTGATGCCTCCAGATGATTTCGACTCGTCGCTGTTGAGCCCCCGAGCCTTTGCGTCTTCCAGCAGAAGGTCCCGGACATCATGGAACAGAAACAACCGGTCCCTTTGGTGACCTTTCTGAAATCCTGACCCATAGAATCCATGCTCTTCATAGAATGGTGGTTTCATGCCACTCTGCTTTGGGGTCGTCTTGAAAGTAGCAACAGAAACTGAATCAAAGATTTTTCTGACGACTGAATAAACTAATTGACTAAAATACCTGGCACAAAGCATGTGCTCAGAAAATGGTGGCTGATGACCATCATTGTGTCAGCACTCTGGTTTTCTGAACTGAGGCTTCTCGTTAGGAATATCTGCCTGAGTAACTCGAAAGTTCGTTGTGTGCATTAAATAGGAGGGCGGATATGAAAGCGTTTTGGAAACTGCAAGTTTGTGCGCCAGTCAAAGGAGTTCTTACAGTTATATAGTATATCTGTCCACTAAGAGCTAAGAATAGGAGAGCGCTCTCCTAATCTTTCAGTGGCAGTCAGTATCTGAAATTGTGAGATCAAAGGACCTTGGCCTGAGGCCCCACATTTGCTCCCTGTTAGAGATCATTAATTTCAACCATTCATCTAAGAAACTGGGGAAGGAGGTTGTATCGTGTTCATGAGCTTCTAACAGTTCAAATGTGACATGTATAAGACATACACAAGATGCTGAATTCAGCAACCCTGATGCAGAATTAAGCCCATCGACCACAGGACCTTGCAATGGTCTATGGGGCCAGTTCCAGGGACAGCAGAGCAAAGGAGGTCTTAGAAAACACCCACGAGTTGTAACAGATTGCTAGAGCTTGATAGATGCCACCTGTCTACATTGACAGGGCTTCACATCCGTGTAAATCGGTAGGATAAGTATCATGTTCAACGTGACCTCTGAGATTCTAACATATAGGTACGTCACACAGTGTATTGCCAATTCGGAGGGAAAGGTGCCGCATAATACAATTTATTTATTCATTAAACGAGTTTTGAGAGATGATTATGTGTTACTGATGAAAAGGATACAAAGATGAATTGAACAAAAATTTTCGCTCTAGAAGAACTGACATACCAGCCAGGGGGATACGGCACATAAGTATGATTGGTCTTCTTTCCCACTACTTTACTTCCCAGTCTTGTGCTCTAGCCGACCACACTTCACATGGTTTCCCTGCCTCCATGTTCACAGTCTTTACTCCGACGGGCTTCCTCTTATCGCTCATGACCATTTGTTTTCCCAAACGAAGCTCGGATGCAAACCCCTCAGTGAAGACTTTCCCAATATCCCTAAACAGCAAGTGATCTCTCTCTCCTCTAAGGTTCTTTGTGTTAGCTTTAAAATGTGATGCTTTGTGGGGTACGTATGGGCTTAGTGGGTAGAGCATGCGACTCTTGATCTCAGGGTCTTGGGTTCAAGCCCCACATTGGGCATGGAGCCTACTTAAAATAAAAAATAAATAAAATGTGATACTTTTTATCTGAGTTATTTATAGCCATGTCTGAACTCCTTGGTAGATGTGAGCTCCAAAAGCATGATCTGTGTCTAGGAAACTGATGATCCTATCATGTCCCACAGTAGATAAAATCAAATGCAGTAATATTTTGGGGCACCTGGGTGGCTCAGTCGGTTGAGCCTCTGGCTTCAGCTCAGGTCAAGATCTCACAGTTCATGGGTTCGAACCCCGCATCGGGCTCTGTGCTGACAGCTCAGAGCCTGGAGCCTGCTTCGGATCCTACGTCTCTGTCTCTCTCTGCCCCTGCCCCCCATTCATGCTCTGTCTCTCCCTCAAGAATAAATATTTTAAAAAATGCAGTCATATTTTGATGTAGCATGATTAACTTCCACAGCAAGTGTTACTTCTTTTATTTTTTATTTTTTTTATTGTTTATTTACTTACTTACTTCGAGAGAGAGAGTGTACACTCACGGGGTGGGAGGGGCAGAGAGAGAGAAAGAGAGAGAGAATCCCAAGCAGGCTGCTCGCTGTCAATGCAGAGTGTCACGCGGGGCTGGATCTCAACAAACCATGGGATCATGACCTGAGCCGAAATCAAGAGTCAGCCGCTTGACCGACTGAGCCAGCCAGGCGCCCCGCAAACCTAACTCCTATCTCCCCGCCCTTCCTCTCCGCATGTGAAAATTAAGATGTGCTTACGCTGTGAATATTTGAGATGGGTCTTAGAAAATATGGGCCCAAAGTACAAGACAGCATAACGTTTCTTATATTTCTTTTCTAATATTTGTTTTTATGAGCTGAAGACCGGCAAGTATTCCCGGACTTCCCGTGGCAAAGATCATCCTCCTAGTTTCTAAGCAAAATCCCCAAAGGAATAGAAAGATTGGGCAATATTCTGCTATGAAATGTCAGAGCTTGAAGGTACCTTAGGGATTATCTAGTTTAATCAACTCATTTTAAATATGGGGTAACTGAAGTTTGGAAAAGGGATGGGGCTAGTCCACGGTCACAAAGTGATTCAGGGGCCAAGCTGGACCTAGAACATGCATCTCTGAGCGGTTACTGCAATGCCCCTGTCTACATAGAAGGCCAAGTTGCCCAGCTGATGCTGCCCTTGTTTAAACCTGTCTGAAAACTCTGCCCCCAAAGAGCCTAGAACATTACAAGCATTACAACAAGGCTGCCAGAGGCTTTGCTGAGCAGATCATTTGCCCAGCCTTATATGAAACTAAAGAACTTGGAACACGCGGGACGCAACGTGTCACCAAGAGTCCCAAAGGAACCATGTGCTGACCAACACAAGCCTAAGCCAGAGCTTATAGGGGACTATGTCTTTAGAGTGACAGACTCCCAGAGCTGAGACTTGGAGATCATCCGGAAGAGGAAGAATCACTGCAACGTGAGACAGGAGTCTTGTCTTCCAGAAACGACCCTGTCATTGACCTGTCATGTAACATTCAAGTCACCGTCCCTCTCTAGACCTCAGTTTCTAAGGGTATAAAATAAACAGGCTGGGTTAGGTGACACCAGACATACTTTTCAAATCTGATGCTTTTTCTATTCTACAAAACATCCCATTTCCTAGTTTGACAAGTGGGGAAAAGGGGGCTTACAGAGGTTCGACAACTTGCTTAAGGTCACACAGTGTGTTGGTGGCTCAACGCTGACCAGAGCCCAGACCTGCTGCATTTTTCTCCTGCCCCACGTAGCTAGAATCATCCTTTCCAAGCTGCCCTGTGGCCTTCAGGGGAATTGCATAATTGCTGTCCCAGGCCTGTTGCGATTGCCCTCTCGTCTATCCCCTTGAGACCGCTGGCCATATGCAGAGAGGGCTGAGGGATCGGGGTCCGAGCCTTCTTTGCCCTGGAAGTAGAGCAAGGATCCAAGCAGTTCTTTCCTCCCTTTCAGTAGAATGAAACTGAAACTAATCTCCTTAACTTTGAGGGCAGAGAGGCTCCAGAAGAGGTGGCCCTCAGCCTCTGCTGATGCAGGGCCCCAGAACCACTGGTCTCTGAGTGTGAGGGCTGTTCTGGGACACGTGGAGCTCCTACCCGTCTCTGCAGAGTGAAGCCAGAATGAGTGAGAGCCAGAGCAAGGCACTTGACCCAGGAGAAGCAACACTGGGATCAGGGTGCACGAGGCTCCATCCAGCGTGGCTCAGAGACTTATTTCTGAGTGGCTCTGAGTCACTCCGACTCCCATCTGGAAACGGGGAAGGGGGTAGGCAGAAGGAAGAACTACGCTTTCAACCTTATATGACCTTTGAGACGCACTACTTGGAGCCGGAAGCAGAAAGCGTTTTCCTCACCTATTTCCTCTGCAATACAGCAGAAAAGAAAAGGGCGATTGAAGTGGGCCAGAGATAATCAGACATTATTAGTAGAAAATCCGATAGGTTTCTTATCTTAAAGGCACATAGCGGCTGGGTCTCCTACTCCTTCCTCAAGAGGAAGCCACATGGCTTCACAGACCCTCAAGCCAGGAGAAATTGAGTTGATAATCCTGCTTTTGAAGCGACTTGCTCAAGGTCACAAGAAAGGCGGTAGCCGAGGCAAAAATTACACACGGATTGCCTGTCTCCCAGTCCCCGGTTCCTGTTGTTGGAGGCACATAATGAAAGCAAGAAAGGACGCAGGTCTCCAGAGAGACATCATGCCTGCTCCCAAGTATTTTTTAAAAATAAGCTTCAGATAACCAGAAGTTGGAGGTCAGAGGATAACTTAAGGCCATCAGAAGTTGGCCAGATTGGACTCAGGGCCTCTAGAGAATTCTGTCCTTTTGGCAGTCAGATACAGTGATGAACGCCAAGCCAGGCCTGTGATTAGGGCCCAGCCCCAGGCTCTAGCCCCTCCAAGCCTGGGCTTCAATACGCACGGGGAGCTCAGAAGCAAGCTGGGTCCATCGCTGAACATACGCTTTTAATCAGAGACGCCGGGACCTGGATGGGACTTTTGTCATGATTTCATGCCTCTCACTTCGCAGATGCAGAAATGGAAGGCCAGGCCCCGGGGGCAGGACATGGAATGCTTGCCCAAGGTCACATGGCCATTTAGGAAACAGCACAGTAGGGTGGAAAAGGGTAGCTTTGGGGTGCTGACCTGGTTCTAAATCTCAGCGCTGCCACTTAAGGGCTAAGAGACCCCGGCCAAATCACTTGACCTCCTTGAATATCAATGTCCTAATCTGTAAAATTGAAGGGGGCACGGGTGCATTGTCTAAATTATCGGACTGTCCTGATAATGAAATGAAATGAAACACATCAAAGTGATTCGTAAACAGGAAATCGTTATTCATACTTTAATGTTGGTATTAAATTACAATAAAACACAACCTAACAACAGTCGTGTACTCTTCTGAATGCCCACCAAGTGCCAAGTACTTCACATACATCATTTCTTTTCATTCCTGGAAAGGCCCAAGAAAGACTCACCAATACTGATATACTTGGAGGAGGGTTTCAGCCAGGTCATTTAAACATAATCTCTCGGGGCGCTGAGGTGGCTCAGTCGGTTAAGCAACAGACTTCTGCTCAGGTCATGGTCACACAGCTCCTGGGTTTGAGCCGACAGCTCAGAGCCCGGAGCTTGCTTCAGATTCCGTGTCTCCCTCTCTCTCTCTGCCCCTTCCCCACTCAAGCTAGCGCTCTCTCTCTCTCTCTCTCTCTCTCAAAAATAAACATTAAAACAAATTTTAAAAACACATAATCTCTCACACAGTACCTTCAACCCCAGGCTGTATCTGGCTCCCTTTCTCATACTCACCGCCCCCCCCCTTTCTATTGAATTAGTGGTTCTTTGGTGTTGAGGGAAAGTTCCTCCTCATGTTTGCTGGCCCCAGGAGATACCCCAATACTTTGTACAAGGTAAATGTCAGTTACAAATAAATAAAAATAAATAAACTAAAGAGCAACCTGAGAGATAAATCAAGATTTCATTTTTAAAAAGAATTTTATTAAAAATATACATAAAAAGAAAATAAAGATAAATACCTTCACGGAGGGATAATGGAATTTCAAAGGATCTTTGGTTTTTATCCAGAATCTACCAGTGTTCAACCGAGCAAGGTGGAAGATTGAGATGTTCCAAGATAACTTAGCCGTATAGAAAACCTGAGCTTGTAAACGTTTTCGAACAAGAAGATGAGTCTGTAAGATATAATCTGGTAATTTGCATAGAGTGCTTTCCTGTTGGCTTCCAATAAACATCTTCTCTGCTAGCTTTTCTCCAAACTGATTGGGCTGCCCAGATACAACTTTAGGACTTCCCTGATATGCCCCATCCTTGGTTAAGTGACAAGACTTGGCTGGTATTTTTTCAGCCTCTTCCCAAGGGACTTGTGTGTCAGCCAGAGACTGTGTTGTTGTTTTTTTTTTTTAATTTGTTAATGTTTATTTATTTTTGAGAGAGAGAGGGAGAGAGAGAGAGAGAGAAAGCGGGGGAGGGGCAGAGAGAGAGGGAGACACAGAATCCGAAGCAGGCTCCAGGCTCTGAGCTTCCAGCAAAGAGCCCGAGGCGGGGCTTGAACCCACGAACCGCGAGATCATGACCCCAGCCCAAGTCGGACGCTTAACTGGCTGAGCCACCCAGGCACCCCAAGGCTGTGCTTTCTAACAAACAACCTTGGTGCAGAAATAACTGCCCCCTCTTTCCCAGGGTCTGAGACCTCTTCATTCGGACAGAGTTGCAACCTTTCCGTCTTTGGCAGACTGCACTCTTGGAAGACGGCTGCAGTAATCTCTCCAGTGCAGAGCTCTTCCAGAAACTTGCCGCCGTCCCCATCACAGTGAGAGCTCCGAGTCTCCTTTTGAATTCGGGTGGGGTCGTGACTCACTTGTAATCATTTCAGTACCGTGTAAGTGATGCTGCATGATTTCTGAAGCCGCATCATAAAAAGCGGCGATGCTGATTCCCCCTCGTTCACATGGAGTCCCGAGCTGCCAAGTGAGCAGCCCAGCCGTCCTGAGGCTGCCATGCTGTGAGGAAGCCCAAAGTGCGCCACACAGAGGGATGCCGGGAAGGAGCCCCGAGAGATGCCTGGCTCCATCTGCGCCAGTACCCTCTCCCCAGCTCAGCCAGCTCCAGCCACTGTCTGCAACTACATGAGAGCCACTGAGCCAGAGAGGCTCAGCCAAGCTCTCTCAAACTCCTAACCCACAGTTTAAACCACCGTGTTTTGGGTGTTTTATTTGCAGCCCCAAGCAACCGGAACAAAACCTTTTCTCTACCCCACTGGTCAATCTGAATCAGGGAAAACACTCAGTCATGGTCCTTTCATCTGCTTTCTTCTTCTTCTTCTTCTTCTTCTTCTTCTTCTTCTTCTTCTTTTAACGTTTATTCATTTTTAAGAGACAGAGAGAGACAGAGCACAAGTGGAGGAGGGGCAGAGAGAGAGGGAGACACAGAATCCGAAGCAGACTCCAGGCTCTGAGCTGTCCGCACAGAGCCTGATGCAGGGCTCGAACTCACCAACTGAGAGATCAGAACCTGAGCCCAAGTTGGACGCTTAACTGACTGAGCCAACCAGGTGTCCCTCATCTGCTGTTTGTTAATAGTAATGCATCCTGGCTCTGTCACCTACCACATGACCGTTCTTAAGACATCTCATGCCATCTCAAACCTGGCTTCCCTCAATATGAAAAAGGGAATAAGAATTGTTACCCATGAGGGCAATCTGAGAGCTCCACAGATGATGAATTTTTATTACATCCTACAACACTCTACATTTTCCTGAGAATGTTCACATTCTAATCTTTATAACAACTTTGTGAGATCACTGGGACGATGTCATTATCCCTTTGGTCTAGTTAAGGAAAATGACATTCAGAAGGGCTGGATGACTTACATAGTTTCCAGGAGCAGCTGGTTCAGTTGGAAGCAGAGTCCACATCTTCTGCGCTCTGGAACCTGGCTCTGGTCTGCACAATCTCACGAAGGATCAAGGTTCCTAGACACTTTAGTTTCTTCTCCACTTGTATCCTTTCTTGTTTCCCTAAGACTCCGCTCCATTTTGCCTGCTGCCCCTAGCCAATCCTCTCTTCATCTTTAGCGCTCCCAGTTTGGTAGAGATTCAGTCTTTCATAGCCCTATAGTGTCCCCTTGAATCATCACTCTCAAAGGAACATAAGATGCACCCTATTGGGAAGGGGGGCTGGATTGCTTAGAATTCTCCACCAATGAGCAAGAGTTTAGCTTTCAGGCAGCCAAAGCCCAAATGCGTTCAGAGTTTCCTTCATTAACTTCACATATTTGGGATTTAAATCAACCCCATCAAACAGATCTCCTGGAAGTGAGAAATGCAACCCTGGAAGGTTTTCTAGTCCCACTCCTGACTTGCCCACAATTGTATAGTAAGATCAAGCAAATCCTCTAGTCTTAATCTCCAATGGGTCTTAACCTCCAGCATCGTGGCCCTGAAGCCCTGAAGCCAAAACTTGTTTTACACCTTGCATTGGGCACAGGGAAAAATTTTGCAAAAACTCTGTTCACCACTTCCAGTAGGTGCTGGTCATCGTATAACAGAACATGGCAAAGAGTCAAGGAGGGGGTTGCAGCCTCCCATGGGAAAGCCACGGGTCTCCATATGCTCAGAATCCCAGGTAATATACCTGAGAAGTACCAAATTGAGGGTCCAAGGGAAAAGGCCCTGGAGTGCTATTTGGGTCTCTGGGGTTTGCAAGGACTTAGAGAGTTCCAGAGTAACTTCAAAGGGGAGGGTCAAGACCAATTTATTAAGTGAACATAAACTGTAGAAGTTGTAGGTGCACTAAGCAAATGCATGACTCTGGGCCACTCAATTCCTCTCGCTTTCCTTCCTTTGTAAAGGGACGAATTACAAGTGGCCTGGAAAGCCAACTCTACCACATTCTACTGTGATGCTCATCATTCTGACCCCCAGCTTCCACGCGGGTAAAATGGGGGAAAACAGCTATATAACGAGTTTGTAGTGAGAATTAAACTGGATCGTGTGTACAGAAAAGCATAGTCTTGCCTCTCAAACTAAGTGGGTGGTCAATGTCATTTCCCTCCCACCAACTCCTTCCCCTTGCATTCTAATATTCTTTGCTCTTTTGACCAAATTTACCAGACGGTTGCTTGATTTTTTCTGATCTTAATCAAGTCAGGGAAGGTTAGTGAGGTCATGGTGCATAAACCATTCTGAGGGTCGAGAGTGAGTTTTAGGTAAATTGTGGTTTTAATGTTTGAGAATGAGCCTGTAACTGGTGGGGGTTTCCATTTTTCAGTGGTAAGATGCTGCAAGCATTGGTTTGCAGGAACGCAGAGCTCCTCTGCTCTTGGCAATTTTGTGGCCGAAAGATGTTTTAAAAGACCCTGTGTTCAGATGACCCTGTTACTGATTAGTAACGTGTCATTTCTATTTTTAGTTCCGTAAAGAGAAACGCAAGTGAAATTTGCCCCACCTCACTATCTCCAAATGGGCCATATTACTGAACAATTATTTAATGTCCTCACAACACCTGTTTTTAAAAATATGTTTAGGTCCGTATTCAAAGTGCAGGTTCATGGATAGTCCAAATATCCGAAATCCAAGGCCCGACTGGATATTCTCCACACAAAAACGTTTTTCCCTCGTCTAGAGTTAGTGTTTGTCACTTACCGCACACATGTGCTGAGTGAGGAAGAGATTAAGCTGGAAAATTCTACGCTTCTGAAATAATATTGATGATGGCCACAGGAGTTCACACTCACAGAGCATTTTATAGGTGGCAAAGAACTTTCATTGCTATCATTTCTCTGGAGTCTCCCCACCGCTCTGTGAGGCACACATGGAAAGAAATTTTATCCCCAATGACAGAGGAGAAAATAGAAATTCTGGGGGTTGAAGTGACTCATCCAAAGTCAAGCTGCATTTCCTGAGCTGGAGTGCCCCAGAAAGACCTCTGGTCAACTCAAGGCACAGGGCCAATGAGTTCATCGGTTATAAATCCCAGTAACGCATGAGCTCCTTGCTGGCCCGCAAAAGAAGGGGAGCAGGTGGAGGGAAACTTGGGCACAAACCATTAGTCTACAGAGAAGTTGAGTACACGTTAGGAAGAAGAAAACGGACTGGGGAGTGGGGAGTACACAGGACTGGGGAGCTCAAGGTAGAGGTGGTGTATGAGTTTCCTGTTGCTGTCCTAACAAATTACCACAAACTGGATGGCTGAACACAACACAAAGTTATTCTCTTTGGAATAGCCACCAGAAATCCCAAGTTAGTTCTTCTGGGCTTTTAAAGTCAAGGTGTCAGCAAGGAGGGTTTCTTCGGGGGTGGGGGGCTCTGAAGGAGAATTTGTTTCCTTGCCTTTCTGAGCTTCTAGGGGGTCACTTGTGTTCTTTGACTTGTGGCCCCTTCCTCCGTCTTCAAAGAGCATCACTCCTATCTCTGCTTCCACTGCCATACGGTCATCTCTCTGGCTCTAATTCTCCCACGTCTTTCTTAAAAAGACCTTTGTGGTTACAGGGGTCCCAACCAGATATTCTCCCCATCTCAAGAGGCTTAATTACATCCACAGAGTATCTTTACATGTAAGGTAAAATATTCAAAATATTCACAGATTCCTGGGTTTAGGATACGGGCATCTTTGGAGTCATTACTCAGCCTCCTATAGGTGACAAAGTGACAGGTGGATGGTGGCAGCCTTTTTTTTTTTTTTTAACTGGTAAATGCATCTCTCGCATGGCTGTGTTTGCCTGTCTGTCTGTAAGCCACGCTCCGCGCTGCCACCTGATGTGTGAGGGCCAATAGAGAACACATATCTTCTGATTCCAATTAAAGTGCTCTTTCAGCCACATCATACCCGCCATCTCAAAACTATATTTACATTCATTTTTGCAAATAGTTCACCCTTGTATAGATGGTAATTAATATTTGCATAATGCTTTAGAGTTTATAATGTCCTTTTTTATTTACATGAAGTCATTTAAATCCCTACAATAACCCTCCGAGACAGTTATTATTAACGTATTTTACATATGAAGAAGCTAAGGCTGGGAGGGGTGAAGTGATTTGTCCAAGGTCACCCAGCTGGAAAGGGCAAGACCGGAATGCAAATCTCAAAAGTTTCATCGCGCGCAGCTCTGCAGCTCGAACTAATGAGTCTATACTTAAGTCCACTTTACTAGAGGTGGTAGTTTATCTTTTGGGGATACTATAAAGGTGACTGGGATCTCCAGTGGGTTTTTGAGAGCAAATGAGTCAATAAATGTGAAAGTGCTTTGTAGTAGTATGACTCACTACTACGAAAGGTATTGATGGCATTATCATCATCATCATCATCTGCCCTGGAGACCAAGAGAATTCAAACAGCTCAACCCTGCTAATTGCTGTGTTTAAAACACTGACCCCAACTGCCTCGCAGTCCCTCGGGACGGTGTCGTAATAACACATGTCAGGGTTCTGTGGTTTCTTGGCCACTGTGCAGGTGTAGCTGGTGGAAGCAGAGCCCTGAATGGATACGCCAAATTCTTGTGCCCCTGCCAATAACAAGGCGGCCCCACTGCCCTACGGAGCAGGAGTTCCCAGAAAAATCCACTTTGTGAGAAAGGACACTAACCCTTCCAGGTGCGTCGTGATATTTCATAGCTTTTATTGCCTCCCTGCCGCCCCCCCCCCCCCGCCCCGTCCCCCATCTTTCTTCTTTTGTTCTGATGAGGCCATTTGCTCTCATTCAAATATGTCTAATTTGGTGGGGAGGAGGGGTTAGGGGGTAACTGGTAGGGACCAGAGAGTGAGAGCAGAGCCACTGCCTACACCTGGTGAGTCTCTGGAGGCTGGAGCTCCGCTTCTCCCCTCTCTGCCCTCCCTTCACCTTTTTTTGACGACCGACTTTGAAACCAGACCAGCGGACTACTGAGAAGGACTAACCAAGGTGTCCTCCAAGAGTGGCTGAGCAGTCAGCCGGGCCTCCACCTCATTTGAGTGAGACCGCCAAGAGCCTTCACGTGGGGCCTGGGCCACAGGACCACAATTAGGAAGCGCTCCCTGGCCCCTCACAACGGCCACCCTCGCCAGGCAGGGGGAACGGAAGAGAGGCAGGTGCATTCAAATCGTCCTGGTTTGACCAAGGGAAATGAAGCACTAAAACAGTTTGGTCCCACAATGAGTCAGGATGGAGGCAGGGAGGGACACCCAGAGCAATCTGACCCTTCTTGGGAACTAGCCCTGATTAATGGTCACCCAGCCCCAGCAATCGGGCTTTTGATGGGAATCTCGGTTCTTGCACTCCATGGCTATTGGGCAAGAGGCACTAAACTGCCCGGGGTCTCTCTTCACAGTTGCTTCCACCCGTAAACACACTTGCTTCTCAGACAAGTTGTCCCCATCTGAAATGCGTCCCTGTCCCCAACAACCACCTCTGCCTGCTCAAACACTACTCATGCTTCATGCCTAGATTCTACCTCTTCCAAGAAGCTCCAGCTAAATCTAGAAATCTCCTCTTCCCGAGAACCATTGTTATCCTTTCTTCCAGACACTTACGTATGTCATTTTTTAAATGAAAATAATTTCTCGCCTGTTAAATTTCACACCCTGCTAGGCACTCTCGCACTTGCTGTTTAATTTACCATTTAGATGCCCTTAATATTAGACAGAAACTCCCTGAAGACAGAGATCAGGTCTGACTCATCTCTCGATCCGACCCCCCCTCCCCACACTATGCTTTCCATCAATAGTTATCGGGTTCATAATTTTAGAAAATTATTTGAAAAAGTTGTAAATTAATAGAGACTTTGAAGTATGCATGGAATGACCTATTTGCCCATGTTCCACTCAAGGCAGACAGGGTGATCAGTGAGAGGCTGCCATAAGGGACCCCCGGGCTGCCTAGGCGACTTGGGGTCTGAGCAAGGCCCACAGAGAACACTCACGGGCCACATCAGATCTTCATCTGTCCCCCCCCCCCCCCCCCCCGCCAACCATCCCACAGAGCTCCCTGGGGACACTCACTTGGTTCTAGAGTTTTAGGTACCTTTGATATTTTGAGGTCTCCTGATTCTCTACCTCCAGCCCCTATTCTCTTCAACCACCACATTTGTCTTCCGAAATGCACCCCACATCTCCAATGGAGTATGTTTGCCAAGGCTTAAAACAGCACGTTCAGAAAAGAACTCACTTCCTCCACCTCGCACCCTCGCTTTACTAAACCTGGTCCGTGTGCTTTGTGTTCAGCCCCATTAATAGCACATGTATCCCCTCCGCCTCGAAAGCTGGAAATCACTGGGTCATCCGCAAACCCTTCCTTCCCTCACCCTCCACATGCCAGTCATCAAGTCCTTGGAGCTTAATTTCAGAAACCGATACCCCTCATCTATCCTGCCTCTCCATCCACAATGCTGAAGCTCTCATTAGCTTTTTTGCAGGACCACAGCGACATCTGCTCTCTGTCCTCCTTGTCTCCTTAGGCTTCCCTCTTGGAAAGCAAATCCAACCAAGTCGTGCTCTTGCTTAGGAATTTCGGCCAGTGGTCCACTGCCTGGAGAATGGAGACAAAATTCCTCGATGGAGATGTGTAACATCTTTCACTGTCTGATCCTAATCTTCATCTCCTGCCTCCTCAGTCCACATAGTCACCCTGAACTTCTCACCCCAACATCCTGATGTCTTTCACAATTTGGGGCTTTTGCACATGCTGTTCCCCTTTTCTGGAATGTACCTCTTCCCTTCTTTGGTTGGAAAACTCAGTCATAATGCATGACCCAGCACATTTCGCCATCTCTGTGAGGTCACCCCTTACTTCTTCCAGGAAGAACTATTTGCTCTATCCTGGTCTCCCACAGCACTTGTTTATATCTCTGTAATAACACGGACCACACTCTACTGTAATTTTCCTTTTCAGGTGTAGTCACTCCATTATCCTTTAAGATCCAGGAGGTTAAGAACCTGTACTTATCAATTTTTTATATCCTCAGGGTCTCGCCCAAGATCTGCTCAGAGTGGGCCCCCAGAAAGTCATGCATCAAATAAATCATTGAGCACACTCCAAGGTTCCCTACTCTAAGCATTACACTGAGGTGAACTTGGCTCTGGACGCCAGGCCCAGCTCTGCTGTTACTGGTCGAAACGAAGACGGACTTGGCAGTCAAGGGTACTGGTGTTCAAATCCCGCCTCTACGACTCACTAGCTGTGTGATCTCAGACAAGCAACTGCCAGGTATTCTCATTTCCACATGGGGATCATAACTACCTCAGAGCATTGCACTGCGTTACAGAAGAAGTTGAATGTGGAGTGTGTGGCACAGGGTCTGGTACCTAACAAATAGCCATGGTTATTACCATAAAGTGATAGTTGCATTGCCCTGGGCCAGCCTTTTCCTCCTCCCGGGCCTTCTTGGAAACTCACTGTATGAGATGAAGTTTAGAAGGACATATCGGAGTTTCCCCAAGAGCCATCACTGTAAGGTTTATAGCGGCCTAAATATGTAACCATCTGCATTCGGCCCTGAAACTCCCCTGCCTGGTAAGAAGGACTCTAATCATTTTGGGGGCATAAGCTTTCTCACTGCACACATCGTCAAAGTCATCAACCATTCTGGAGATCCTTAAGGGCATAAACTAGTGTCTTTGCTCTCCTGTAGAATCTGGCTCAGATTTGGGCTGAGGAAAGCTACTCCAGTCTACTCAGGAGAAGAAGCAATGACCAGAGGGAGGTCTTGTCTCTGTGAGGCCAGCACTGATAATAGGGACAGGGTAGTGCAGATTTCGCATCACATAGCATGTTCCTCACTTAAATGACTTGGTGAACTTATTTCCCAACCCTGTGTTTATCCCCAGTTCATTCTTATTAATGCCCTATTAACATATTAATTTGAATTGTGGCCACTGCCTTTCACACCAAGCACACACATGAGTCTATTTAAGATTTTTTTGGATCCTCCCAGACAGGAGGTGTCTTTCTCCCACATTTGCACATGTAAATTTTATTTTTGACATCTTAATATGATTATTTTTGTTCTTGTAATGTCATGGAGTAAGAAAGAAAAATAGCTGGTTGTGTTTCTTTCCCCAACATTAAAAGCAGGGAAAATAGCCAATTCTTTGGAAGCCAGTTGTTTGGAGTAAGATTTGAGGTCTTGCTGAGTGAAATAATTAGGCACTTCTGAAGAATAAAGTAGCAAAGCATTGTGGGAAAACAGCACACTCAGGCCATTCAGCAGACCACGGGCAGCTTTCCCGCTCCAGGGCAATAAATATCTCCAGAGAGCCACCCAATGTAGAGGAAGGAACACGCGCATTGGGGTCAGTCAGACCTGGATTTAACCTCCTCCTTCCCACCTACCAGTTGTGAGATGCAAGCAGTGTCTTCAATTCTAAGAGACTCCGTTTCCCCGGGTAAAATGAAGGTCATAATGGTACATACCTCGTGGTGGTGTCGAGAGAACTGAAAGGAATGGATGTGAGCACGCAATCAATATCAGTTCTCTTCTATGCCGAGAGTGTCGTACAAGTGGGATGAAACTACTCATCTTTTTACCATACCTTGTTCCCCAAAGGAATCAAGACCATTTGTATGGCTACCTCTAATAGACCAAAGTGAAATTAATGTGCAAAAATGACAAAGAAAATTAGGCAAAGGAAAGTATGGCAGTAGAGTAAGTTGTACTCAAAAAACCAGGTTGATTTGCAAAATGCTCACAGAATCCTGACGCCGTGACATAGGTGTGTGACACAGTTGGGCAGTTACAGTGTAACCTGTCGTTCAAGAAAAGCCCAGTCCTTCCTGATGGAAACACCAAAGATTTCTTTTCTCCCTTAAGGCAAAAGAGCACTAGGAGAAGACAAAAGACCTCATTTCCCTGTCTCTTCTCAGCAGTTATTTTACTCTGTGACCCAATACAAACCACACTACTGATCTGGGTCCCCATCTCCTTGTCTGCGCACATAGCAGGTTGGACGAGGTGAACTCCAAAGCCCTTTCTCGCCCCTACATTTTATGACTTGATTCTATTCTCAAAAAGCCTACAGCTTTTTCGTCTGAACACTTGCAACTCATGTGACGTGCCCTTTGAAATTCATCAGTATACTTTAACAATACTCATTCTTCATTTGGAACTTTAGGCTTATTTCTCTTCAGTCCTGTCATGGGCCTCCTGACAGAACTCGGGGAACCAACACTCTCAGCGTAATAACCACTCGTTACTTCAATAAACCTAACAATGGAGCTATTAAAAACAGTTCACGCTAACTTGGGCAGATCGGGGTTTATTCAGAGTAAAAGTATCTTATTCTCAGCCTTCTCGTCTTCGTTTTCGGTTCCTAATTCTGTCAACCTTTCATCCTATATTTGGTATGAATTTTTTTTGTTTTTGATAATTGCTTTTGTTCCCATTGGGAATCTCTAAGGATCTGATAACAGAAAGCACAGAAAGCCACTGATGAGGAGGCTACTATATATACTCCGCTCGTGAACTTCGGTTGCTCAGAGGATGACTCTGGTTGGGCCCTTTAGCCATAGCTTCCTGATCTGTATTCTAGATCATAACAGGAACTCAATAGGACTGGGCAAGGAGGGCTGGATGGAGAGGAGAGAGATTTTGTACATTAGGAAATGTCTGTACTCTATAACATCTACCTTATCCAACATCGCTTTCTCTCCTCTGAGACTGACCTCTTGCAAATCCCCACCTTCTCTCAGCAGGAAACACTACTTCCCCTACCCACTGCCCACCTTTCCTGCCACTACTTTCATGGGCTTTACATTCATTCCACCAGATTCCATGTGCTGTTGCTCAGGCTGTCCCTCAGAGAGCGTAAGAAACTTACCCAAGAACGTACAGACACTATGAGACAAAGCTGAGGTTCAAATTCCAGTCTGCGTAACCCCAAAGCCAGTAACTTAATCTTCACTGTTAAACTGAATCTCCAATAGAATTTTATTCTAAATTCTTCCATGAAAACCTTCTCAACTTCTCCATTAAAATATGTTTGTTTTCGGGCACCTGGGTGGCTCAGTCGGTTAAGCCTCCGACTTCGGCTCAGGTCATGATCTTGAGGCTCGTGAGTTTGAGCCCCGCGTCCATCTCTGTGCTGACAGCTTGGAGCCTGGAGCCTGCTTCAGATTCTCTCTCTCTCTCTCTCTCTCTCTCTCTCTCCCCCTTGCCTACTCACACTCTCTCTCTCAAAAATAAACAAACATTAAAAAAAGGTGTTTGTTCATTTATGTGTGTGTGTGTGTGTCTCTTAGTCCTTTGACTGGAACATTCTAATGTGGTTTGCCCATTACAATCACCTGAGAATTTTTTAAAACTTCCAAAGCCTATGATATGCCTCAAAAAATTAAGTCAAAATCTCTGGGGGGATGGGATACAGTTTCTTAAGCTCCCCAGAAGAGTCAATGTACAGACAAGTTTATACTCCTATTATAACTCAACAGAACTCAGCTCTGTGTTATAATTATTATGATTATAAAATGTAAGCTACTTGAGAGCAGAAATCTTATTGTAGTCAAACTTGTGCCCCCATAGCACCAAGAAAAAAAAAAAGTAGTACCTCAGTAATATTATTAAGTAGTCACGTTTGTCCAATGTAGGTTCTATCAATTTAAACAACCATGGGAAGATTAACAAGAAACCCAAATGACAGGATTAGAAATATCTGATGTTTTGGAGTGTTTCCTGAGGTGGGAAAGGCCAAAGAATTGTGACTGCTTAGGGTAAAATTAGAGGACATTGAGAAGGTCCTTAACAATTTTCTCCAATCACAAGAAAGGTAGAAAAAGACTGATGTGTCTTTGTTTTTAATCTCTGCTAAAGGAATGGGTCTTGGCTGCCACAGAAGTTGATTGGGTTAGACCTTATGAACTGACTCTTGGTGATCCAAAATGGAAAATTCTAGAATGGTGATCAAAGACGTTCACAGAATTGTCTTCTCAAGAGAGATTCAAGTAAGGATGAGACCACATATTGCTTTCAAGTTCTTCACTGAAGAGTCTGGATCAAACCTCCACCACGAACTACAAAGAGAATGTTATTTTTTCAAGCTGACAATGTGGTGAATTCCTGATTCTTTCTGGGGATTACAAAACAGTCCATTGTATGGGGTCCAGGCTATAAATTCAGGCTCGCAGATTGCTCAGAAGACAGTTCGAGAAAGCAAAAGGCAGATTGTCCAATCTGGCTGCTCTGTGTGCCAGGAGTTATTAATTATGTCTCTTCTAATAACAAGAGCTGGGAAGCAGCAAACTCAAAACATGCAGGGAAAACAAAACAAAATAAGATGGTAGTTTGCCTTAATGAGAGGAAGTGAGAGGCAGCAGCTACAGCAGCAGGCTTGGTAAACTGGGTACAAACCCTGCCAGCAACAGATTTTAGCTGCAGTTGGACGTGATCGCTATAGTAGCTGCAGAGGTCATGGAATCCCAACGGACTCTCTGACATCTGCCCAGTGACCGATGAGGTCACTTTATGTGTGTGCTTTTCTGGGATGGGTGGGGGATGACAGGAGAAGTCATTGAGAGAGACAAGGCAGGATCTGCTGTTCTGTGGATCATAAATTGTCAAAGTTGGCAAGGACACTACAGATCGGGTAGTAGTTCAACCCTACCCATTTCTAGACATGAAGAAACTGAGTTCCAGAGAATTTAAGTGAAATCATCCAGGTCACCCAACAATGGAAGACCAGGACCAGACTTCTCACTCCTCGCCTTGCTGGTTAATAGTAGGCTCCTTTTCTTCCTACCTGAGAAATTGGCTTTCTTAGACTCCTATGAACTCCTTAAATAGCCAACAGCCTCAAAAGCACATGCGCCTGAGTGTTTTAGCTTCCAACGACGGTGTAGTCCTGGGTCAACTCTGCTCAGTTCTTAGAACTTTTCTCATGATCTAAATCTCAGAAATTCAGGCTCTGGGATGCTTTGACATTTCTACCAAAAGTTATTTGGTAGCTTCTGCTTGGTAAGATGGTCATCATTTTACCAATGAAGTATATGTAGGGTTTGTTATACAAAAAGCCATCAGATTTTCCTGAGGGTGTCATCCCTTGACCTACCCACCAGCATGCTGCCTGAGAGTTCTCTAGGATTCAAACCTGGGAGGGCTGTGCTCCTCTCTGATCCGCTGGACTCTAAGCATATTAAGGGCAGAAACTTGGTTTTACTCATCTTCATATGCTGCTTGTCATTTGGAAGATACTCAGTAAATTAGAAAAAAAAAAATTTTAATGTTTATTTATTTTTGAGAGAGAGAGCACGAGCAGGGGAGGGGCAGAGAGAGGGGGAGACACAGAATCTGAAGCAGGCTCCAGGCTCTGAGCTGTCAGCACAGAGCCCGACGCGGGGCTCTAACCCACAGACTGTGAAATCACAACTGAGCCACCCAGGTGCCCCTCAGTAAATTTTAATAAATGGATAGATCCAACACTTAAAGGGAGACCTTTACAAACTAGAGCTCAGAGGACTGCAACTAGGACTGTGAAATTTTGAACAGGATAAGGGATAGCTTAAAAAATGAAATATGCAACTTGGAGAAGAAAATACACACTGGGCAATTAATCACCATCTTCAAGCAGCCAACAGGCTATCTTGGGGAAGACACATAATAGGAGAAACTCCCTAAGTGGAGAAGGACTTCAAATGAACATACGCAGCAGTTTTAGGGAGGACAGTCAGCGTCCCATCTCTCGTGAGGACCATATCTTGATAGAAAATTGAAGGGAGGTGAGAATCCATAGGGTAGGGAGCTTGGCCCGTGACTTTTAAGCCTAAGGAAACGTGGACACCTTGGAAGAGAGAACGTTTGGGGGCACTTCCATTAGAGGGGCATTGAAGGCGAGGGGTAAGCATCTGTAGTAAACTGAACTGGAGACAGCGGTAGAAAAAGTTGAGCTCAAGGGTAAGACGAGCACACTTGGCCCTCCTAAGATCCCTCGTTTTCTAATAATAACGATACTGGTTCCTGAGTGCTTCTATTCACCAAGCGCCGTATTATAACATTAAACTGATGATAATTCTGGTACAGCAACAATCAGGAAGCCCCATTTTGCACAAGTTCAACCTGAAAAAAAAATAAAGGAAATTGATTTTTAAAAACATGCTGGCAAGGTTTCTGTGAAACTGGCACACTCAGTGGGAGAAACACAAATTGAATACAAATTGAAACAATCCTTTCGGAGAGCCATTTGGCATTTCTTCTCGAGAGCCAGAAACTCATCTAATAATCCCGCTCCGAGGGATTTACCCTAAGGAAAATCACTCTGAAAAAGAAAAAAAACAAAACAAAACAACAACAAAAAACCAAACCTGGATGCTCAGAGCTCTCTAAAATATCAAAAGCTGGAAAGAATCCAAAGTCCCAATAATTCAGGAATGGTTAAATAATTTATGATATGTTAACTCCGTGAAAAATTATGGAGCCATTAAAATGATAAATGGGAAGACTTCGCGGCAACATGAAAAGCGTATAACAAATAATGTTCAAGGATAAGAGTGGAACGCAAATTGTACATGTACTCTGATTATAACTCCATAAAAATACTTGTGACTAGAAATTGAAAGGGACAACAGAGAAAGGTAGAGACTATTGTGTTTTATGAGATTTTGTATATAATTATTACATACTTAAATTTTTTTAAATTTTAAAATAAAATTTATTTTTGAAGGAGAGACAGACAGAGTGTGAGCAAGGGAGAGGCAGAAGAGAGAGACACAGAATCCAAAACAGGCTCCAGGCTCTGAGTTCTCAGCACAGAGCCTGATGCGGGGCTCGAACTCACGAGCTATGAGGTCATGACCTGAGCCAAAGTCAGACGCTTAACTGACTGAGCCACCCAGGCGCCCCATAATCATCATATACTTTTAAAAAATGAAAACAGAGGGGCGCCTGGGTGGCACAGTCGGTTAAGCGTCCGACTTCAACCAGGTCACAATCTCGCGGTCCATGAGTTCAAGCCCTGTGTCAGGCTCTGGGCTGATGGCTCAGAGCCTGGAGCCTGTTTCCGATTCTGTGTCTCCCTCTCTCTCTGCCCCTCCCCCGTTCATGCTCTGTCTCTCTCTGTCCCAAAAATAAATAAACGTTGAAAAAAAATTATAAAAAAAAATAAATAAAAAATGAAAACAGAGAAGAGTTCTTGCTTTCTCTAGAGAAATCTGAGACTAACAGCATGTTAGTTAGAAAGCATCTTATAGGTCCTTGCCTAACACCCTCATTTTTACAATTAGGGAAAGTGAAGCCCTGAGAAAGTACCCTGTCTGTCCTATGACATTAGTGGTAGAGTTGGGACTAGAACAAGGAAGTGTAAGGGAGAGGATCCCTGGATGGTTACATTTCAGAGACTAATTTGTGGAAACACATGGAGTGAAGAGGGCACGAGGGAAAATAGGGTCACCTGTCATAAAAATTCTCAGATGTGGGTAGTAAATTGAGTCCATTGAGAATGTAGCATCCTCTGTCTGCTGAAGACCAGCTACCATCCCCTCATGAAGCACATAATGGATCTGGAACGGGAGGGTGTTTTTCTGCCTTTAAAGGCCATCTCCTCTCCTCTCCTCATCATTTCCCGTGTCCCAAGGTCAAGGGCTCATCAATCATTCTGTAAACACTTTGTCGGCACCTGTTATGTCCCAGGAGCTGTACTGGCCTGGAGAAAGACACTCAGAGAAAGAGCTCTGATAGCACTCCCACTTTAGAACTGGACACAGACAATTTGCATACAAACAAATAAATAAGATGATTGAACAATGTGGTGAGCACTATTACACAACACGACAGGAATTTGTGATGGGACTAATTGGCGGGGGATGAGCGTGGGGTGTGGAGGACCCTGAGTGAGGAGGTGATGTGATCCGATCTATAGACTTGAACCCTCACCGGCTGCCTTTATTATTTGAGGACGGTCGTGACCGCCTCTCGGCAACAGTCTCTGTCTCTCGTTACTGTGGCCAGAGGTCTCTCGATAAAATATGAATTTGATGTGATACTGGTCCACCAGCAAACTTTCCGAAGCTCCTTGTCACCCCCAAGCTAAAGCTCTAACACTCGGCACAGCTCTCGAGATCTCCACAGTAGCTTCCCAAGTCACGTTGGGCCAGTGGTAGCACATGTCCTGCTCCCCGGTGCCCCACCGCACACAGCCCCCCTGGGAGCCCCACTGGGCACTCCCTTGGTCGCTTGGTGTGCTGCCACTCTCCTGAGGCTGGGCACTTGCACAAGCTGCCCTCTCTCTGTGATCCCTCTTCTCCCTCTTTCTTTATAGAAAGCTTCCCTTTCCTTTATTTATTTATTTATTTATTTATTTATTTATTTATTTTTAATGTCTATTTATTTTTGAGACAGAGAGAGACAGAGCACAAACGGGGGAGAGTCAGAGAGAGGGAGACACAGAATCTGAAACAGGCTCCAGGCTCCAAGCTGTCAGCACAGAGCCCGACGTGGGGCTCCAACTCACGGACCGCGAGATCGTGACCTGAGCCGAAGTCGGTCCCTTAACCGACTGAGCCACCCAGGTGCCCCAGCTTCCCTTTCCTTTAAAGGTTTTGTCTCAATGCCTCCTCTTCTTAAAAGTCTTCCCTCACTCTTCCAGGTAGAGCAGATGAGCCAATGCCTTCTATGTGCTCATAACACGCTTTGTTCACACTTGCATTATAACACCTCACACTGAATCATAACTATTTGTGTATGTATGTACGGTGAGCAGGGACCACATCTTAGTCACGTTTTTATATCCAGAGCCAAGCACAGTCTGGACACCTAAGTGTTAGTGGATATTTAGCAACTGGGTTGGTCGACAGATCATGGGACAGAAGGATGGGTAAGTGGATGAATGAATAGAGCCTGTCTCCCTGGTTCTAAAAGCAAGGCGACTCTGATCTGACTCATCAACTGTGAGATAAAGAATCAGAATAGGTGATTTTTAAGGTTACCTCCTGCTCTGATGTTCCAGGTTTTGAGAGTCCATAAATCATGACTGGTTATTGCCATTGGAATCAGAGCGCCTTCTTTGGCTGCTTGAGAAAACTCAAAGGACTCCCAGGTTTGTGATTAAAGATCAAAAAGCCCATGGAAGCCTGCTGCACTGGGATAAATAAAACCCGGGCACGGGCTGGGTGTCCTCCTGTCCCAGTTGGCAACACTCAACCATTACCCCAACATACCTGCTGAGGGAAGAAGCCTCGAGCAAAACCAGTTTCGAGCCGGCTCAGCAACAGCATAGCTATACATTCCTGTAAATTTCAGTGCCATGCAAGGGCCTGGACAGGCGAGTCCGTGCCGCTATGTTACATAGCTCGGTGGCTACCTTTGCTTGCTGCATAATCTGCGGGTGTGGTTTTCAGAATAGACTTGTGCCGATTTAGGTCGGAGGTGAGGACCAAAATAATCCCTAGTTCAGCTTTCGATGGAGAAAAGAGTGGAGTATACCCCGTTCCCTCTCTACAGGGCTAGAGAAGGTGACATTCGGTTCAGGCCACAAGGCCTGCCTTCATGCTAGCCACACACTTCAGCCTTACGTGCAGATCACACGTTAGGTGCAGTGAGGAATACGCAGAGGGGTGAAGTGGGTCCTGTCCTCAAGGAGTCTACGTTCTAGCGAGGGAGATCAAGAATGTACTGAAGATAGCATGGGTACGTTCTCTGCGGAGCGGACAGCAAACAGAGCCCATGTGGATACAGGCTGCAGGAGGAAGTAGGGAATGCCTCGCAAAGGAGCAAATGTATTCAACAGACAGAAATGTCATTGACCGGCTCAGTCAGGAAAAGTGCTTGGGCAAGGGTACGGTGCAGTCTGAGTAGGGGGCAGTGAAGGAAGGTGGGTGACATGTTTGGCTACAGCAGAGAGTGTAGATGAGAAAGACAGGGGATTTTTCACCATCCTGGGGAGGTGGGACAGAAGGGGTCAGCCAGGTCTTGGAGACCTGTCTCATTATTCACTCAAACAGTTATTTACCCAGTGCCTATTTTTGCTGTGTTTTGTTTCTACCTTTGGGCGACAGTCTCCAAGGTTTAGAATACATCCCGTAGGCAATGGGGGTGATCACTGGAAGATCCTGAGAGGTGATGAGGGTAGGCAGGTGGAAAGCCTTACCTTACTGCTTCCCTTTCTTACTTACATGATCTCTGGCAGGAGAAATTTTGTGATGACATCACTCAGGCTTCATGGAATTGGACACATGACCTTACAATCCCTTCCTAGGAGATTCTGTGATCAATTATCTATTTGTAATCAATACAAAGCTCTTATAGAAAACACCAGGATAACCTGTGTTGCACGCAAGCACACAGCACACAGAGAGATCACTCTGAGAAACTCCTGGAACTAACGAGATGTCATATAGAAGGTCACATATCAAAAGCACCTTTCTGGCAACACTCATAGCAGGAGTTGGGGTACTTGGACCCCAGGATATGTCTCACGCGAGATCCCCCCCTTCACTCCGGGAGGCCGCAGAAACCTCAGCCCTCTGTGGCTTCTCTTGGGCTAACAGCAGATTTGCAGGCCCGTGATCCAAAGGCAGGGGTGAGAGCACAGGGCATGGTGAGAGGAAAAGAGACAAGTCAGAATTTGAAACTACAGGAAAGAAAACACTTCTTAACCAACAGAGCAGCTCATTTTAAAGAGATCGAGCCCTGCCTTTCAAAAAATGCAATCAGTATTAAGATCGTTGATTTCCTTCTTCCCCTTCCTACACAGGGAGGGGTTTATTGTAAATTATTTTGGAAGATAAGTAAGTACAAACTTACCTTTGAAAGCACCCAAGAGGCAGAGAGGGGAGTGAATCAAGCTTAAAACATAAGCAATGCAAAGAAAGATGGTAGGAATTAAAACCCGTCTGGTGGCTTTTTATAAATGTATTCTTGCAGAAGTAGGGGGTTCTATGGCTCTTTGCTGTTTTTGAAACATTTTTATTTTGACTGGATCCTGGGGGGACTTCATTTGTCCATTACCCTATGAACTGTCTCAGAGCCTGAGTCAGGGCTTTTATACAGAAGGGGACCTTCAAACACCATTTGATGACTTCAAGCAATATTGATCATTGTGGGTTCCTGTAGACCCTGCACAAAGGACACATTTCTTCTCCATCTCTGTTCCTTGCCATGTGGAAACTGCATATTGCAGGAGTCAGATTGTTTAAATGAGTTCAGGTCTGGGGCGCCTGGGGGGATCAGTCGCTTGAGCATTTTAGGCTCTTGCTTTCGTCTCAGGTCATGAGCTCACAGATCGTGAGAGAGAGTCCCGAGTCGGGCTCAGCACTGACAGTGTGGAGCCCGCTTGGGATTCTCTTTCTCTCTCCCTCTTTCTCTGAACCTCCCCCATTCATTCCTCCCCACTCCCCCTCTCCCCCCCCCCCCCAAAATAAATAAACTTAAAAAAAAAAGCTCACAGGGCACCTGGGTGGTGCAGCCAGTTGAGCGTCTGACTCTTACTTTTGGCTCAGGTCATGATCTCACAGTTTGTGGCTCAAGCCCCCCCTCAGGCTCTGCGCCGACAGCATGGAGCCGGCTTGGGATTCTCTCTTTTCCTGTCTCTCTGCCCCTCCCCTGCTCGTGTTCTCACTCCAAACAAATAAATAAACTTAAGCAAAAGAAAAAAAAAAAAGAGCTCAGGCATGAGCCCCAGGAGATGAGGATACAACCACCAACTCTAACCCTTAACATCCAAGAGACCATGGTGGCAGGGTCACACGCCCCCTCTGGGCCTTAGTTTTCTTTTATGAGAGTCAATAGAACTAGGCATGTAATTCTGTGGTCACTAATGAATTGAACCATGAATTGAATTTGTTCAGATGCGAAACTGGCCAATTAAATAAACAACCTTCTTCTTTTCGTGATGTCCTTGATGGGGGAAATGCTAACACAGTAACTTCCGCTACACCAGGTACAATGCCAATATGCTTGCTTATTTCACTTCCAACACATGAATATCGAGGATGGAGCGATTCAACTAAACCACCACAACTCCGGTGTCCTGGTTGGGAGTCACTACTACCGATGCAGCCCAACTTCCCACGCCTTAGGCACTCCCACCCGGGATCCCCGGGTTACAGTCTTAATGATGGTATTGAATGCCAATAGATCCCGAAGTATCTCACGAATTATCAGAAGGGCTTAAATCATGCCAGTGTATGATTTTAGCGTTCAGCAAAGTGTGTTGTAATCTACTTATTTGGGAACCACGAATCAGTAAATGATATAAATGGTAACCAGATGAACCAGAATTTTCCATTGCCCAGAATACCCCAGTCCCTAGCCATCTTAGGTAAACAGGAATTTACTATGGCATTAAAATAATAATAGCCTCCAAGGACTAGATTCTCGTAGTCTCAGGCTTGCCAACTGTCCAGCAATGTGGCAACTGCAGAGAACACTGTCCACTCCAGCTGGGCATTACCGGGACCCAATCAGACTCCATTTCAGAAATCATGGGCGGTGTTTCCATGGAGCTCTGCCCGAAAAGAGGTGATCTAAATCTTGCATGAGAGATGTACATCAACAGGGAGCTTTGCCTAGAACACTGTGACCTAAAAAATCATATTAAGGAACTCAGAATGCAGAGTCAGTCTCAGAGACACCAAGTGACCTTGTGCAAGGCACCTTGCAGACTGCCTTGCCTACTTGACTCCCCTAATGAATGGTGACTGCCTCGGTGAGTACCTGGGCCAGCAGCACGCCCCAGCCTGGGGCAAACATTCTGATTTTCACTGCCCTATTTTTTAAAGGCAACCTGCTCCTTCTATTAATCATCTTGCTGTTTGTTTGTTCTGGGAGGCAAACACTGATTCAGAGGAAAATATCACTTAGTGTGGTTAGACTGGAACAGTATCTTTGCCGCACTTCCTTTTCAAGATCCTGCACATTTTATTTTTTTTATATCCCTTGAACAAAGATGCCCACGATACGCATAGAGCTCAGGGCCTGGAAGTTTGAGTTCCTCCCCGCCCTCCCCCAGCCCCATTCATCCACAGCTGTCCTTCCTTGACTAGATGAAGAGGACTGGGTAATACAAGGCATTTCCCTTTTCGTCTAAGCTGCTGGGAAGCTCAAAATCATGCTATATGCCTCATTAAAATTCTCCTGCTTCTGAGTCTCCTTCCCCCTCACTGTTCTCTTCTTTCATGACCACATCTTTATGCTTTGTCTGTGTTTTGATGAAACTCCTGTCTTTATAGCTCGTAAGTAACTTTAACTACTTTTTGGAGGTGGCATGCCAATAAATCAATAACGTGGACTTACATGCTTCATAAGTGCTTTCCAGATGGGAAAATTTGGAAGATTAATGCTTATTCTATGATGAAGTCTGGAATCTCCCTTCTAACACAAATTAATCATTAATATTTAAGAGCTTATATATAGTAACGGTTATGAGCCTTTGCGTTGTCCTCACCATTTATAAGGTAGGTGCTCTCAAGCACGTGCTCACATTTTGTAATTAGTGTGTACACTTTACAAACGGGAAAAGTGGGGTTGAGAGGGATTGAGTGGCCCGCCGGAGGCCACAGAGTTAGTCAATTCACATCTTCTGACCCTAGGCCGAGTCTTTTGCTACAGCACATCCCCAACATCATCTTGTCCCAATGACTTCTGATTTAAACCGGTGTTCTCCTTATTGTCCTCAAACACGTCATTTGCTTGGGTTTTCTTTTTTTTTTTTTCAATGTGCTGATCAGACTGGAATAAAGGGCCATCTTAGTGGTTGTTTCTCTTGCTGAGATGGTCTGCAGAAAGTCTGCAAACTGCTGACTTAAGGTCTTGAAGGGTCAAACTGGAAATGGTCCCTTCTAGAAGAGTTGAGTCTCCTCCCATCATCCGGGGTTCCATGCCTCAGTTTATGTGTCACGTCACGTGTGGCTCTATTTGAGGTATAAAGGGACAATGGGGAAAGTATGAGCTCTAATCTGTTTTTCTTTTTAAATGATTTATTTGAAACACCTCTCCTTGGCCTCCCTGATACCTGAGTGGCAGGCAGAACACCAAATCCACAGATTGTTGGGACAGTGAAGGAAGAAGAATAGTTCATTGCTTCTTAGGGCTTGTTGGTGTGAACGCACATGTTACCCTTTACGCACAGCCTCAAGGTCATGTTATTCCCCCAACTGGGTCGGTCAGCCAACCTGCTTGAATGTGACTCTGAAAATAAGGTAACCACTGCGACTGTATTTTGGTTTTCTCCCGTTTCAGGCCACCCGCCTCCCCTCAACTGCAATTGTACTAAAAAGCTTCCAGAAGGCCCACTACCTACAGAAACTTCTGGAAGGCCAAGTACCCTAATACAGCTGTGCATCCAACAACCTTCTCCAGGTTCGGTCAGACTCAATTCTGGTTCCCCATTAGGCCTCAGGTCCTACCCACAGTCTGGGGGCTGGAGAGGCTAATCTCAAAGGGCTAGAAATGAGTCAGTTTCCACACTCACCTTCAGGTGTGTGGCTTCCTGAAGCACAGACGAGGAAGCTCTAAATTTCAGAGTGATTTTTTTTCTTTGCATACCATATCCGGAACTGAAACCACCAATTCATTTCACTTAAGCCCTCACACACTACACTCAGATCATCAATAACATTCCAGAGATAAGATACCAAGACTTCATCAACCATTCCTTCTGTCTCTTCTCCTCTTTTTTTCTTTCGGTGGTGATGTTGTTAGCATCTTTTCTTCTTCCTCTTCTTCTTCTTCTTCTTCTCCTCCTCCTGACAACACAGGATTTGGAGGTCTTTGTTTTCTTCACAAAGAATTGTTTATGAGAATTGGGAGCCAAATATCTAAAGCTCTGCTAAGAGTTTGGCCTTACTCATAACTTTCTGCTTTCCCTTGCTAGTCAACTTGGCTGCGTGTGAGTGTAAAGTCATTGACTCAGGGTCCCATTCCAGAGGGTAACTGACTTTGCCACGAGCTTCCACACATGGGTCACCTCACTAACCCATGAAAGTGGATAAAAGATGGGGTCTGGGGAGAGATTCATGCAAAGCGTGTTCACAGAACAGGAGAGCAGTGGAAAACACGAGTACCCTACTAATGCCAGCCAAAGCATCAACACATTAGAAGAAGGAAGGGCCCCTACCATTTATATAGTACCTTACAATTTATAAACCACTTTCACATCCTTTCTCTCTCCTGATTCTCACCAGAACTTGTGAAATCAGCCAGACAAGCATTATCCTCCCCAGTTTAGAGAGGAGAGCACCCAGTGCTAATAAAAGTGGAATGGTGGGCCCCAGCAGTGACAGGGGAAAAGCGAGAAATCTCTGATTAGAAGCCAGTCCCAAGTCCAGTATTCTTGTAACTTCCATCTAACCTCATATATAATAGAATATTACATCAAAATCCATGACTTCATGTTACACAGTCATTTGTTGACGTTTTTAAACTTCAGGTCTTTTGTCGGTCAGGGTTAATGGCTGTTGGTCATTCGTTTTGTATACCTCCCTGGGCCTCGGCTTTCTTTATTCAAAAAACAGAGGAATGACCTTACATTCCGAGTTCCTTTCAGTTCTGACCATCTGTGGGTCCTTGTGTCAGTGACTACCAAATCCACGGGATGACCCAGAAATGTTACAGAGCACCCGTCCCCAGGATGATAGTAGTTATCAGGTTAAAATGGTTGCCATGGCCAAATATGTTAGAGAAAAGCAGGATGAGTCAAAATGAAACAGGTTGCTTTGCTCCAGCCCTTCTCAGAGCCTTTGCATGCAAATCTACAGGGGAGGGGGCTATGGATCTGCAACATTCCTCTAAGTTGGCCCTAGAACATGGATCTCATGGAATTTGTATTCTGTGGAACATTTTTGTTTCACAGGGGGACACCCTCCAAGGATCCCACTGGTCTCTCAAAGCAGCGGCAAATATCAAGTAAACTTTTCCAGCCGCCCCGGCACCATCCCCCTCCAACTCAGCCCACACCCCCGCTGCACTTGTTGGGCTGTGAAGGGTAGTCCTCGGAGCCCTGAACCACCTAGCGTCGGGCAGCCCAGCTGCACAGTCTGGATCACATCACTTCAGCCACGGAAGCCTTTGTGCTGAAAAAAAAAAAAAAAAAAAAGCAAAACCAAACGCATAATTCGTCTGAAAGCAAGAACTTTCACGTGTTGCCTGAATGTAGGACTAGAGGCAACTCTTTTTATTGCCTTGGAAAGTTGTCGCCCTTTCATTCCCCTGAGAGTAGGGTCCCATCATTCTCCTATGAATGGAAAGAAAGGTGAGGCCGCTCAAGGATTTTCCATTCTGCCTATAGTCCTTTTGCCTCCCATGGCTCGCCCAGCATCATTCCTCTATAGAGAAAGGAATTCTAGACCCTCAGAGGGATTTTTGGGGTGCGACAGACCACAAGAGGCTCTGTCCGGTCTAAAGCCCCTCTCAGCTGGACTCTGCCCTTCACCACCCTTCAAACATGTCTGATCCTGCCTCATCTCCTCAGAGGCAACCCGGTTCCGTGTTTGAACGGTTTAGATTGCTCGAAAGTTCGGAACCACACTCTTTTCGTGGGAACTTCTTCCTGTGGTTGGCTCCAAACATGTCTGATCCTGCTTCTACAAGCATGAAATGTGTCTCTGCCCATCTTACAGGTGACTCCACTCGTCTGATATCCAGATTTCAAAAGCTCCAAGAGCAGCGCATAATTCCATTCCTGGGCCTGACATATCTCGCAGATTAACCTTCAACCACCTCTCCCAGTCCCCCTTGCTCTGGAGGGGAAGTCTCTGTGGTGCCAAGGAAAATTATCGACCTGTCTGGGGATCCTGCACTCAGAGTGTAGACTTCCTGCCCTGGGTTTAGGTCAGCAAATGCCACCTTCAAGTTTACTGTAGTGCTTCTGCTTTTGATCTTAGCCACACTTGTGCTCGTTTGAAAATGGTTAGCTGTAGGATAGACTGAGAAAAATTACCTCTAGTTCTAGAATGACACGAAACTTCCTAGTATTGGGCTATGCAAAACAAACAAACAAACAAGCAAGCAAACAAACCAGAAAACAAAAAAAAAAAAACTTCAGGTTGCAAGAAGACAGCAAGGCACACAGGCAGTTGAAAGGGCCCTGGGCTTTCTGTTTTATTTGCAAAAAGAAAGTAATTCTTATTTTTCCCTTGACTGGGCAAGATGTTGTGCAGTCTTTATCAACCATCTAGTTAGTGCTTTAAGATCCTACGTGAATATTTCCCATTCATTTTCTTATTTTTCTCCATAACAACCGTTTCAGGCCAGGTATTATTGCATTGTGTTATTACACTTCATGAGAGCACTGGTGTTTCTGAGGCTGTGGTTATGCGCTAGCCTTTTAATCTTTTGTTCTGTTGCTAGAATCCTGGACTGCAGTTCAGAAGTCCTGGGTTCTGACCCCTGCGTGACCTCAGACAAGTCACTTTCTCTCTTTGACCCTCAGTTTCTCCAGTTGTAAAACGGACGTGTGGGCGGGGTGAACCAGATGAGCTCCAAGAACCCTAATCCTGTTCAGCTTCTTACATGTTCTTATCCCTGTTTGCAGTGTGAACAGAGAGAAGCTGCAACCACAGCTGAGTCCAGGAAGGCAAACCTTTGCCCCCAATCTGCCACACTCGCGGCAAGTGACAAATAACGCCTCCTTATCTATACATCTAAAAGGACAACATGCCCATAATCCTTAATTACAACAGGCACAGTGGCGGTTATGTCCTAATGGAGAAATCCTGCTTGGTTGAAATAAGGACATTTTTGAGAGAAAGTTTAAGTTTTGAAACTGCTAATGCCTTCCTGTGATGGTATGTAGGACACAGTGGGGGTGGGAAGCAGTACACCAGACAGTTCATCTTAGGGATAACCTCTTTGGTTTATGTAAAATATATGAGTCAAAGCAAATTCATTCTTGTAGGCTGCCATGCCTGAAAGAGAACGAAGCCTCACTCAGAAAAGACTGAACCCTTCATACAATTAATCAGCTACATCTCTGTGCTGTTTCTTGCGATGTCTACTTTCCAGAGGAAAGATTCTTTTCAAACCACATAAATGATGATGCTTTTGGAAAAAAAAAGAAAAAAGGCAACAAAAAGGACAACCCACCTCTCCTCAATGTAAAGATTTCGATATGAACTTGCCTATTGTTTTTATTTCACACCCACCGTCTTGATGCCTATTATCTCTAAAATCATTTCAGTTTCCAAAAATCATTTGAAACACTCCTACACCCGGGGCTTTTGATAAACAGTCCAGCTTCAACAGAAAGAAACAGAGGTGTGCGTGTGTGTGTGTGTGTGTGTGTGTGTGAGATTGACAGCCAAAGAGAGATTAGCAGAGGAGGACAGGGAGAAGAAATAAGGGCATACTTAAAAGCCAGGCAGCCTGGATACCTATGAATACCCAAGTTGGCTTTCCCGTAGCAACAAAGGCATTCTGTGAGCCTGGGGCTTCCCTCCACTGATCTCTCTTTAACGACAGTGAGAAACGTTTGGGTAATTTCACTCTGATGTGAAGAGTGAAAATAATGATTAATGTTTTTGAGCAACTAACAATGTCCCAGGAGCCTCTCTGAGAGTTTTAATACTTATGAACTCATAGAGTACCTACAATAAGTCTGTGAGGTTGATACTGTTATTATCCCATTCTACAGATGAAACAACCAGAAAGAAAGAAAGAAAGAAAGAAAGAAAGAAAGAAAGAAGAGAAATCCACAGGATTACTGAGAAGTAACCTTCCCAGTCTCTGGTTCATTAACATTGAAGTTCTGCCCGACCACCATTAGGACTGCAAATGTCACTTTCTCTGGGAAGTGCTTTAGGTAAGATGGAATCTTATTCTCCTTTGAGCAGCCAGAGTTTTCTCGTGGCATTGAAGCCACTGCCTTAAACTACAAGAATCTGTGCACTTGCCAAATTAACTCTGTAAGACTCCCAGTTCCTTATGATCAGAGCGATATTAAAATCATCCCTGTTTTCCCACAGCCAGAGCAAAGTACCTGGCACTGCAGAGGCACTTAGGAAATACCAGTTGAGTAAATGAAGGAAGAGACCCAAGTTTTAGTCCTGAGTTCTCACAGTCATGTTAGAAAAATCATTACAGCCCGATCCCCAGGGCCAAAGCCAGCTGAACCTTGAGACAACTATCCGTGACTTTTAAAATAAAACACTCGGTTCGTTTTTGCCACTCTGGAGGGGTTTTGCTTTTGTTTGTTTGTTTGTTTGTTTGTTTTCTGGAATCGTCCTCACCTCTTGGAAGGTCATGGCATGTGGCCTGTCCATCTGGCCTGGCAATAGATTTCAAAAATATATATATTGTAAGGAGAGAGAGAAAGCTCGAGTCACGTCAAGTTCTGAAGCTTGTTGTACTCTCATGGCTGACCCTGAAGGTAACTTCATACAGGTAAAATTGATATAGCTCATCTTTGCCTTCAAGGAGTCCCTCATCCTTTTAGAGACAGAGCAGAACCCTCGGAGAACACAGGCCAAACCTTATTTCCAAAGTGTAGCCAGACCGTATAGAAAAACAGATGCAGCAGGATGGCTCTGATAAAAGGATAATCTTACAAGGAGTTCACTAAAATAGATAATCACCCAGAGGTCACCTACGTTAAACTTCTCATTTGGCAGATGGAGGTAGTGTGGCTCACAGAGGAAAAAAAATGAGTTGCCAAAGTTGACAGATCAATTTAATAAAAGCAATAGGGATAGACTCGGGACAGACAATTCCTAAATGAGGCCACCGTCCTTATTCTATTTTGCCTGCCTTCGTGACGCGGTTTACAAGTAAGCAATTCTTAAAATAAGCCTCTCTGGTTGCATTCGAGGCAAAAGTTTGATTTGGGTTTGAGAAAGTCCTCAGGCTCAGGCAAGACCAATTTTAAAGGACTGGGTGAGAGGGGGGTCTCTATTTTTGATCACATACTAAACATTTGGACCTACCAAGCCGTGGCATGATAAATTAGTTGGTTGGCGTCACAAGTGCATGAGTCATTGTTTTCACCAGCAATAAATCCAATTGCTGGCACTGAGAGGATGAAATGCAAAATGACAGCTGAGATTGGAGCACCTTGGCCTCCCTCCATCCAGGGTTCTTCACTCCCTGTCCATGCTGGTAGAAAATGTTACATTGTCCTCACACTGATAGTCAAGGATTTTAAAGTAGTTGTGACCTCTTAACGTCGCCGGTGGCTAGAAAGTCAGCAAAAGTAGACAACGCCGGAGCAAATGGCAACGACAAGAGGTGAAATCCCAGCTTTGATCCTGACCCTGTACACGAGCCTGGACATGCCATGTGCCTCTGTAAGCCGCATTTCCCCCATCTGAAAATCGAAGAGGTGGCCCAAGCGATGTGTGGGGTCCCCTCCACGTCTAGGATTCAATGACGTGTGATCGTCTAGTGTGATGCTGTGAGTCCTCGGGTGAGCAGCAGCTCAGAAACTCGTCATTTCAGCTACCAGTAAAGGACATGTGGGCGCTAGAAAAACAAACCAATCTAAGAGTCAAAAAGAATGGGCTGAGTCTCAGCTCTACACCTGGGTGATCTTGAGCACTATCAGTTCCCTTTGTGAATCTCTAATTCTTTTGAGAAGTCCAAGTAATAACGCCTATTTCGCAAAATTGTTCTATGTGTTAAATGAAATTATGGATGTCAAAGTGCTCATAACCCGAAGAGCAAATGGAGTTGTGTGGGTGCGGATGAGGACGAAGATACTGATGAAGAGTTAAGAACACGTTTTGATTTTCCATGAAGATATAAAGGTACAATAGGTTTAGGTTTAGGGTCAACAGAGAAGGGTAAGGGAAGGGGACATTCTCCCTGAGCACTTGTGCTCTGCCCACCCCCAGAATTACATGTTTCTGTCCTTCCTCCCTTCCTCCTTTCCTCCCTTCTTCCCTTCCTTTCTTCCTTCCTCCCTCCATCCCTCCCTCCCTTCCTCCCTCCATTCTTGCCTTCTTCCTCCTTCCTCCCCTTTCTCCCCCCTCCCTTCCATCTGTTCCTCCCTCCCTCCTTCCTTTCCTCCTTTCCTCCTTCCTTCTCTCCTCCCCTCCCACCTCCCTTCCGTCCTTCCCTCCCACCATCCCTCCTCATCTTCCCAGTCCAATAGAAATTATTACCTGTCTTACATCTCAGCCTTCACTTCCCCCTACCCTCCTCACTGAAGACCCAGCTGGAGTGTCAAATCAACACCTCTGTATAGATATTTTATCCTCACTTCTTCAGTCTTCTAGACCATCTCAAAGAAAACAACAGAGGCAATCCCTGCACCCACGCATTTCCCTGTGGTTTGAGGGCTGATACAGCCTGGCCTCCTTGTGGCAGTTCGAGCTCCTGTTCCATCTCCAAGTCCTCCCGGCACCAGAGTTCCGGGTGCTCAGCAGGTGACCTGGCATTTTTCTAGTGGTGAAGCACGCTGGTATTTGATAGGAATGACACATTAGGTTGAAAACACGGTGTCAAAAGTACACGGATCCACCCTCTTATAGAGCTGCAAAGGACACTGGTAACTCCCTGGTTCAACCCCCCCCCCCCCATCCATATATTGGAATTCCCATTTCCCTCCTCAAGAGCTATATCATACAATCTCGTGTATGGGATGTGATAAAGATAATAATTAAATTTGCAGGGCGCCTGGGTGGCTCAGTCAGTTGGGCATCCAACTTTGGCTCAGGTCACGACCCCTGCATCAGGCTCTGTGCTGACAGCTCAGAGCCTGGAGCCTGCTTCTGATTCTGTGTCCTTCTCTCTCTCTGCCCCTCCCCTACTCTCTCTCTCTCTCTCTCAAAAATAAGTAAGCATTAAAAACTTATTAAAAAATAATAGTTAAATTTGCAGTAAGGTTTACGATATACGGGTATAGGCATAAGACAACTTCTAAAAATTATCTTCACTCCAATCCTGAAACCCAAAGGAGCATAATAAGTCAATTTCCTGTTGTCAGCAAGCAGCTTACCTGCAATGATCCAAAGCTGGGCCCTACTGGGTGAAAGCTCAATCTGGAAACAGCAGCAGCACACCATTACAGAATCTTTCGAACATACAGATACCGGAAATATTAATAACCTCAGGAACACATGTATAATCAATTGTCATGAAATAAATAGGAAGCTGTGAATTTTGAGTATTCATTACCCTTGTTTGTAATATAATTCATTTGCATGTGTACTTGATTTAGTATTTAGCAATGGCTGTGCCTTTCAACCAATTCACAAAATTCCTGATAATTTAAGATCAGCTTTATAAGCTGGAACAAGTCAGCTCCCAGTGGACCACCGGGCCCTACAGATCTAAGGGTGAATCCCGGCCCATTGTTCTGCCAGCTGTGTGATGTTGGCTGAGGTTTTGAATTGCTTTGAGCTGTAGTTTTTCAGCTCTGGAAGGTGACACAGTAGTAGCAATTTCGTGGGTTCATTGCTGATGCTTAAATGAGGCAATGCTTACCAGAGTGGCCACATACACTAAATGCTCGACAATCACTCTTAGAGCTTCCCAACGCCAGCCTCTCTCACTCAATACACATTCTGCAGGCATGTATTTTATAGGTGCTTTCCATTGTATGTGGTCTCCAATAATAGGTACGATACCTAAGACTGATCGACAGTGTCTCAATCATTATTCTTGCCCTGCCCTCAAAGAGTTCACGGTCTAGCAGAACGGGATATAAGACATGAACGCCAGTAGGCCTAGTCCAGAGCAAGCTATGATCAGCTCACGAGGAAGCAAAGAGCTCGGGAAGGGCAGAAAAGGAAGATTCACGGAGGCCATTGTATAGGAGCTACAGACTTCGGAACAGACTTGGGCATAGAGAGATGTCCAGGAAAGGGTGTCCCAAGAAGAGAGAGTAAAGGGATCAAGGCAAAAGTAAAGGAACACGGAGGCACAGACTTGTAAGATCTGGTGGGATAAAGTATATAAAAGGGGGTGTTGAGGGGATTGTTAGAAAGGTAGGCAATTTCCAGGTCACGTGGCCTCGAATGCTGAGGAATTGAGTTCATGTTCACGTGAGTAATGGTGGGCCTGGGGAAATGTTTTCCTCGGGTAAGTGACACACAGCAGATCTTTTGAGTAGCTATCATATTATTTTCAATATTTTTTCCATTGAATGCACTTTTATGGTAACGGTTCTTTCCTTTAACAGGAATGGTTAAGAGTTAACTAGATAGCGCGATACATTTTTAAGCGAAGTAAATTTCCCCTGTGGAAAGAAAATTCCTGTGCTCAGGGATAGAAGGGGGCATGATAATTCCCAGGGGAAAACAAAGTCATTATTTAAAGCTTTTGATAAATATTAGGAGGGCTCAAGCCAGTGGCCGTATTTCATGAGTTTTGAATTGTCTACTGCATCCCTTTTGCATTATGCTTCGCACACAAAAAAAAGTCATATGACCTACATCTTTATCTGTTCCAGTCTTAAGCTTCTATATATAGGCTTCAGTTATGAATGTTTTTTCCTATGAAAAGGTCAGACCTTGCACATGTACCATCAGTGCAAAGCCCTGCTTATTAAAAAGCAGGCAGGCGAGTTTGCAAAAGTCATTGAAATATTATCAATGTGGGGAGCGGGGAGAGCTTGGCAGCTTGTTGAAAAAGAAATGGCCTCCAAACAGTCTGAGGCAGAAGATGGGGAAGCCTCTTTCTGGTGATTACAGAAGCATTCTCCTTCTGCCTAAAGCGACCTGTAGCTGTCTGCGGCACACGTTTACAAAAGCAGGCTGGGACGTTCCCACCCCCAGCTCTCTCGTGCGTGCGGGCGCACACACTCGCCTCTGTCAGAGAGACACCAAGCTCTGTTAACTTCTCCACCACACCTCAAACCCCCATGGAACATCTGGAGGTGGAGCTGGGGAAGGTACCTCGGCCAGATAGATGCAAACCCAATTTGGGGTTTCCGGTCGTACGCAGAGTGCAGCAGCCACCCTTGGCCAATATTGCAACACCAGAGAGAAGCTGGGGGAGAGTTGAACTCTTACTTTTAAGCCAAAAGTTCACAGGTTCACATACCCCTCTATGTCAGCTGCTCCCTAGGGCTAACCTTTGCGTCTGAATGCTCTGAAAAGAGCAAGCTGCTTTAGGAAAGAGGCCTGCCGAGTTAATTCGGATCCTTTCCCCACGGGATCAAGTTCTTTCTCAGCAAGAGATTATTTAACAGTCGCATGAACTAGGCATGCTACTCCCTTGCCTTGAGAGACAAGACACTGAAGTTTTAAAGAGGTTAAGCGACTTGTTCAAGTTCACTCAACAGGTCAGGCTCCTGTTGATTCAACATGTGGTCAAGGAGTCAGTTCTGGGATGGGCAGTGTTGTCACATGAAGCAGTAGATGCCATTGTGCCTGGTCTCAGTTGATTAATATCCACCTGCTAAGACAAGACTCACAGGGGACCTTGTAAACTAAGGATCACCAGGTTATAGTGAGTGAAGTACTAAGTTGATGGTCAGAAGAACCTTGTTACGGTTTTAGATCAGATGTTATCAGACACTTATTCATACACTCACTCCTTTATTCATTCAATGAATATTTATTGAGAATATGCCAGGCTTCATTCTAGGCACTGGGGATACAGTGTTGTCAACAAAACCATGAAGCTTAGGCTGGGGGCCTCCTATGTATATACTGCAGATTATTTACACTTTTTTTTTGCTCACCCCCTTCATCTGTCCTCCAGAGTGTGAGCCCCTCCAAGGCAGGAGCTGTGTCTTATCTACTTGTGTATCTCATTGCCTGGTACCCAGCTGCACCAGTGACAGGGATGATCCCCCACTCATTCATGGATCCAGTCCCTTCAGACCCCCAACAAAGTTCCCTTGTTGACAACTAGGACAGGTTTGAGGCTGTGGGGGTTACCAAGATGGTGATATGAGATAAAGACATGCTTAGATTAGAATAAAACAGGGTTGAGCCCTTGTAGTTAAATGAGAAGAGAAAGAAGAGAAGAGAAGAGAAGAGAAGAGAAGAGAAGAGAAGAAGGGAAGGGAAGAGAAGGAAAGGAAAGGGAAGGGAAGGGAAGGGAAGGGAAGGGAAGGGAAGAATAGGAAAGAAAAGAAAAGAAAGAAAAGGAAAGAAAAGGAAAGAAAAGAAAAGAAAAGAAAAGAAAAAAGAAAAGAAAAGAAAATACATTCGAGCAGCAGGAGCTGTCCAAGAATAGCCGGCTGCTTCGTGGAGTGAAGATTCCCCATTACTGGAGAGATCCATCAGAAGCAAGGACACCACTCCAACAAGGAAGGGAAGACAGTCAAGCATGGGATGGGAACACACTACTCCTGGCTGGGACTACCTCTCCATTCTTGACCATTTTCAGTATCTGTGTTATACTAAATCCCTGAAATTTCATCGCCTTTTCCCAAAGAGGTTCAACTTGAAAAATTTTTGATTTTTGATCTAACTTCATCTTTACCAGTCCACAGATTATGGCAATAGTGCCGGTCCAAGAAAAGTGGCTTTCTTCTGATTTATTAGCTTAACTCTCTTGAAACTCCACTTTCGATGCCCTGCTCACTTGCTCTGAAACCCTTCACAGTTCCCTATTGACTTAAGGTTAAAGCCCAGTCACTTCATCCTGGCATTCAAGATTCTCCACCACGAGGCTCTGACACCTCTCTTTCTTAGCCTTAACTTGAACTTCTCTTTACCACCACCTAAGTCCTTAGTCTGTTAGATGCAGAGCCTCTGGAACACTCCTCCTCTTTTCCATCTCCACATTTTTCTTTACATTATTCCAATACCAGTCATATTTGTGGTATCTATTTTCTTGTTCCTTGGAGTCTCTCCTTATTTGCTTATGGTCCCTATGTCTTCATCATCATGTGCCCAGTGCCCAGTCTGGCTCTCAGGCCAAGTTTATTGGCTGGTATTGACTTGGATCAGAAAACATTTTTCCATGCGGGGTGGCAGAAGGGCACTTTGGTGAAGACCACAGATTCTGTAGCCAAGCCTCCCTTGGTGTGAGTCCTAGCTTTGCCACTTACTGGTAGGGTGACCCCGATCAAGGTACTTAAACTTCCAGGGACTCAGTTTTTTCGTCTGTAGAAGGGGAAAAATAAGGGCCCCTACCTCTTGTCATGAGGGCGAAGTGATTGATTTTTATGAAGTCTGGCACGTCGCTGTTTGCTTGGGCGACGCCTCTTCATTCTTTAAGGTGCCCTTTTATTTCTTCCTCTTTCATGAATATTAATTCTATTTTCCATGTATAAAGCACTTCAGAGTTTACAAAGACTTTTCATATGTGTTTTCACATTTAATCATCACAGTAATATGCGAGGTAGGTGTTGGCATCCCCGGAGAGTTTGGGTGACACAGGTAAAAGCAGGGGTGTGCGGGTGGTGACGGGAACTCGGAGATTCTGGTTCTCTGTCCCGAGTGTGTTCAGCCACGACGTCGTGCTCCCAGTCTGGAGCAGCGTGATTTATTGGCTTCACACCTTCCCAGGAGGCTTGGCGGCTGCAGTTCACCTTTGCTGCGTAGTGTCCTGAGACCTTTGCTCCATCTCTGAATGCAAACCTTTCTCATCGCAGGACTCCAAATAATGTAACAGCAGAATAAAACACCCAAGTTAGAAGGGATCGCAGACTTCATTAAGTCTGATCCCCCCCCCCCCGCAACCCCCCCCGGAAACCATGTTACAAATGAGAACACGTGAGTTCCAGGAAAGAAAATGATTGTTTTAAAGACCCACTAGTTTACATTCTCCTCAAGGCAGGACCATGTTCAGCACTGGAGAAATAAGGGCAAGACTGGCTCTTGGGAAAAGCAGTCTACCCATCTTATTATCTCAGATGTCTAACCCAGTACCTGATACACACAGTAGGTGCACCATAAGTATTTCCTGAATCAATGAAACAATGAATAAATGCATGTCACTACCCGGTCACTGGCTGAGCTGTCTCTAGACCCTGGGCTCCAGATTACCAACATGGGCTCCCCTCTGCTCCCACTTTCTGCCTTCCCCATCCAGGTTCACTTCATAGTGAGGTTTGAGAAATAGCTAACAAACATGACCAAAACGTGTTGCTCATCATGTTTGTTCAGGACTTAGAAGTCATCTTGTAGAAGAGTTTGCTCTCTGTCTCTCCCACAGGGACGGAAGCTGAGCGGAGAGCCCGCAGAGGACCGGTACCAGCAGACCCAAGACCTGTCCTATGGGATACCAGTGCTGCCCAAATGTGCCTGTGTCTTTGCTGTACAAACAGGAACCAGCATGTGATGCATATTGGCTTATGATGGATACCTTAACATGCTTCACATTTTTCCCGATTTCGTTCATGTTATAGAATGTCCACGCTGGCAGGTGCCTTGAAGATAATTGGGCTTAATAACTCTTTACGGGAGAAGTAGAAAATCAAGAGTCAGAGGGGGGAGATTGAAGAGCTCATAGTTCCACGGCGTGTCCACAGCCCACACTAACCTTGCACGCAGGTTTCCTGGCTTTCAATTAAGAGATTCTTCCCATGCCCCATATCGCTGGACTTGGCATTAAGACAGCAGACAACACTGGCTCAAACTTCTCGAGAGCACAGGTTCTGTATGACTTACCTTTGTATCTTGCACTGTTGGCATAGTGCATGGCACGTCACAGAGGCCCTCCCCTGCTCAGCACTGTGGAGCCCCTTCCCTGCTCAGCATTGTGGAGCTCTCGAAGAGCTTTCATGCTCATCATGAGTCCCATTTTATAGACCAGTGGACCTCAGGTGACCCGAAGGGACAAAAAGACTCATGGCCTCAGAAAAATGGTAGCAGAACTTGAACTTCAGTCTTCTAACTAGCATTCCACACCCTACCTCAACACTGCATAACAATCCAATAACTGATGACCAAGTGAATGAATGACGACGGAATGGATGAATGAGTGCAAGACTGACAGGCATAGAAATCAGTCGCTCACTTTTGAGAGACAGATTTTAGGAAAATAATCAACTCCGGCCCCCTACTCTGCCTGGACCCATGGTGGCCTGCTTCAGCTCTGTCACCTGTGGTTTCCTTTCACTGGACACCTCACATCTGTGTTTAAGGGAAGAGAGAAAACTAAGAAATCCAAAGCGCTGTGTTCTTTAAGAGGACCATGTATCTGATGTTATTATGTCCAGGTTTGATGATTAAAAGAATGCATGAAGAAACCACTTTAAGCCACCCAAATATCACCATCCAGAGATTATACCAATAGTTAATATCTTACCGAACATCCATCCTTTTTTAGTCTTTTTTTTTTTTTTTTTTTTGGTCAAAGCCTATATATAATTCTTTTAATAGATTCATATGGAGTAAGCTGCTTAGTAATCTGTTTTTGGCATTTAATAATAAATCACAAATATCTAGTTGGGCCATAAGTGCATCAAGTGGGAGAATGAACATAATATTTTGACAACATTCGATCTGTTGAGTAACACATAGATGTCGAGATCCCCAAACACAGCTTTCTAATGACGGCGTCGAGACCCTAGTGAAACTGTTTTACCAGGCTCTGCGTGAGCTTTTCGGTTTCTAAGATGGCCATGGCTGTAACATTTTTAAGACACGAGTAATTAAAATAGCTTGGAATAACAGCTTTCCATTTGCTAAGCTCTTTTACACACACACACACACACACACACACTCACACTCATGCAGACTGGAACACGCTATTACATGTCAATCAGCGAATTTGGTAGACAGAAAAGGAGATATCACACATTCCATATATTCTTCTTACAACCCTCGAAGATAAGTGGGGCTCATGTCTTTTTAAAGATGAAGAAATTGAGGAGCAGGGGCATTATGTGTACATGCCTGGGATTTTGTGTATTTTTTAAAAAATAATATCTTAAGAAATAAAATAAGCGGACAAAAATGAGCCGGTGTTCAAAGGGGAGTTCTGGTGGTCGAAGACTGGCAGAAGATTTTGCTCGCTGAGAGCACAGGGGAGACTTGAACCCATTTTGAGCATCCATTCCAGCCTACTCTATCACGCTGCACTGCGCTCCTGACTTAAAACCCATTTGAACGTGTTGGTGATTTTAGTTCATTTCATGGAAGAGACATACATACATGAACCCGCCCCAGCTCTAGCAGCCCAAGTGCTGACGGTGCATTCTGTGGCCTCTCCAGATGGGCTGACTGCCTGTCAGGTCTGTAAATGAGGTTTAATTTGATTAATGTGGGCCACTGGTCAGGACAACCTCCCCCGCTCAGTGAGGCGCGGGCCACCGGGCACGGCTGGCTGGAGACTCAGAGAGAGGTTGTGATTCATTTCTGCCCCAGGCACCCACCTGGCCGGCCTGGTGCAAGGGCTATGGGACCAGGGGAAAGTGAGAGGCTGCAGGCACCTTGCCTGTGAGCTGGGCCTCTGGAGTAATAGCGAGAAGAGGGGTGAGAGTAGCAGCTGCTGAGGTTGATATTTATATAATGACTCTCTGTGTTCAAGGCAGGAAGTGAAACTGAGGTTCTGCTGAGACACTTTCCTTCCCCCACGCCGCTGCCCACGGGTGGTTCCACAGGGGTGACATGGGGAGAACCTGAGTGGGGTATGCCCAAGTGTGTGTGGAGACGTGCCAGGCCCGAGGCTGGTCACTGAGATGTCACTGCCGAGGCTCTGCTGCGGGACCCCGGGGGCTCCCCTCTCTCTGCGTTCTCAGCCTCCAGCCCTTCCCTCCCTCCGAGCTCCCCTTCAGGATGCGGAGAGCCCTACGGTTCCCCTGCAAGCTTCGCAGGAATGCTGTGAGGGTGCACGAGATAGTATCTATAAAACGCAGGGCCAACCATGCATCTCTGCAGAATTAGCTTTAAGCTCTTTGTTACTTTCCTATCGCTGTTTCCAACACCATCGTCTGTGGTTTTTGTGGACCGTTGTTCCCTGACTTTTCCACCTGCCTCAAGTCAACTCTCTGCCTCGCTCCTCTCCTTTCCTTTCAAGCATCAATATCTTGTCAGATTGCCTCAAGCTTCAGAGCAACTATCCCCACCCGTGCCCACCTTCTCTCTTGCCTGTCTACAACAAAAACGTATTTTAATATAGATGGCGTGCCATCTAGAGAGCTCTTCCTAAACTGCTTCCCACCCTAGTGTTGGCATCATGGAGTGTTCACAGCCAAAAAAGGACCTTAAAAATGATCTCAGGGTGCCTGGGTGGCTCAGTCAGTTAAGCGTCCGACTTCGGCTCAGGTCATGATCTCACGGTCGGTGAGTTCGAGCCCCGCGTCGGGCTCTGGGCTGACAGCTCAGAGCCTGGAGCCTGCTTCCAATTCTGTGTCTCCCTCTCTCTCTGCGCCACTCCTGCTCACACCCTGTCTCTCTCTCAAAAATAAATAAACATTAAAGAAAATGGTCTAGCCCATGCTTCCCCTGAGTGAAAGGCTAGCAGCAGCAACAAGAGTGTTGAAGAGCCTGTTTGAATTGAGGAGGCTGAGGCCCCAGCCCAGACCTACAGAATCAGAATCTGCATTTTAGCAAGATGTCTAGATGATTCATGCGTAGGGCACACTTTGAGAATCACTGCCTTCGTCCAAGATGCTCAGTCGTAGATGGAGGAAATAAGGGCTCAAAGAGGGAGCTAGACCAGTCCAAGGTCACACAACAAGAGAAGACTGTCAGGATGGACCTCGGTAGGTTCTGTGGTTCCGGTCTCTTCTGCATGAGGCCCCCGTGACGATCTAGTCTCAGGGCCGGCCCCGTGAAACAAGCGGGGCCATGTCTTCCCCCTTTTCATTTTCACTCTAAATTTCATTAGTGGGTATTTTTGCAGCTTACTTGACTAATAGAAAATGGATAAAAATGATTTTCCTGCACCTCCTTTGGGCTCTCGTCTGATCTAAGGTGCCATTCTAGTTGCGGAGTTCCACAGAGTCTAACGTGCTTAACTAGGGTTGTTCACCCAGAGTTTATTCGGAGGTAGCCTCTGGATGCTTGTAAGGGAGATGTGTTATCAGATGTTTCAGGGACCTCAACCTTACCTCTCAAGGGCCTTACCAGGAAGAACTATGCATGACAGGCTGTTTTGAATCACAAAATGACAAAACTGGAAGGGACGTTAGACGTCATCTCATCCAACCCTTTCAAGGCTCTGGGCCATAGAGAAAAATGACTTTCTCAGGTTTCTCCAGCAAACTGGTTGCATATTTGGGGCAAGCGTGCAACTCTCTTGCCTTTCAAGTCAGGGCTCCATGCTGTATAGTTCCTCCCTACCTGCCTCCAACTAAGTGGGTCAACCTAAGAAAATCACCTGGGCCAGATGGCATTTACCCCAGAATTCTGAAGGAAGTCATGGATAGAAACGTGGAGCTATTGTTCAGAATGCACATCCTCTCGTAAATGGCCACTGACCCAGAGGGAATGTCATACTGCCAATGGGATTTCCACCGACGTGAAGGGTTGCCCAGAAATTACAAGATGCTGAATCTGACTGCCGTGTCTTGAACTCAGGATTCTAGGATCATGGATATGTAATCAGCGTAAACTATCATAGGGAAGAAAACAGAAGGACTTTAACAAACCAAAGTTCTCTTAAGAGATTAGGGCTAGGATCTACGTAGGGGGCTATTGAAACACACTGCTTTCCATTTTCATGGATGCAAGACATCCGTGGCCACACTTTCACAGCGAAGATCAGCTTGATCCCACAATTGGGACTGTGTCATTTTTGACAAGGATCATAGGAAATAATATGGTGCTATTCTTGCAACCTCCTTGACTAAAGAAAATTAACAAAAGGCTCTCTACAAACCAGAAACCACTCTGAATTGGGTTTTACTTCATTCACATTTCAACAGAAGACATGGAAGAAAGAATACAAGGTAGTGAAACCACCAGTTTTGTAAATGTTGCTGAACATTTCTAGTCATCATGGTGCCTCCTTTTCAGACCCTGCTGGTTTCACCATTAGTGTTTCATCAGATGCTCAAGTGCCCCTGTGAGGGGCTCAGAGAGAGATCTGTCCTCCCTATATCATCCCTATTTGGGACCAGGAACCCAAGCCTCAGGGAGCAGAATGTTTTTCCAAAGCTTTCATCACTTCAATCCCAGTTGTACTTTATTTAAAACAATTTTTTTTAATTTTTTTTTCAGCGTTTTTATTTATTTTTGGGACAGAGAGAGACAGAGCATGAACGGGGGAGGGGCAGAGAGAGAGGGAGACACAGAATCGGAAACAGGCTCCAGGCTCCAAGCCATCAGCCCAGAGCCTGACGCGGGGCTCGAACTCACGGACCGCGAGATCATGACCTGGCTGAAGTCGGACGCTTAACCGACTGCGCCACCCAGGCGCCCCTAAAACAAATTTTTAATGTGTATTTTTGAAAGGGTGGGAGGGGCAGAGAGAGAAGGAGGGAGAGAGGATCCGAAGCTGGCTTCCTGCTGACAGCAGACAACCTGATGCAGGGCTCGAACTCACAAACCCTGAGATCATGAGCTGAGCCGAAGTCCCACACTTAACACACTGAGCCACCCAGATGCCCCTTCCAGTTGGACTTTAAATCCAGTGCCATTTCCACTACATAATGTCGCTTTTAGGTAAAGAAATACCACAACAAACAATAACCTCTACTATCTGCCCTCTCCTTTAAAAGTTACAAAACATTTGGACAACTCTGTGATTTGGGCAGGACTGCGACTAATTGTTAAGAACCAGCTGTATGACCCCAGGGGCTATAGTAGGTGTCGTACATGGTTGTCTCATTGAACTCTGGCAGTGATTTTTCTGAAGTGGGTGTTAGTTTTTCTATCTGCATATTAGGAAACCAAGCAAGGTTGAGCCACTCATCCGTGGTCAAAGAGCCAGAAATTGATGAAGCTAGGATTAGAATCTTGAGTGGATGTGAGTTCAAAGCCTGTGTTTCCAGGTCAAGTATTTCTATTATCTCAATGTTACAGTGGAGGAAATGGACTTAGAGATGTTAATGACCCCAAATCATAGAGCTAATAAATCACAGAGAAAGAATACAAACTCAAGTCCCCTGCTTTTAAATCTCAGGGCATAAAGAACTCAGGAGACTAAAAACAAACAAACAAACAAACAAAAAAAAAAAAAAAACAGAGCTTCAGTTTGGGCAAATATAAAGCAGTGCTCTTAAGCAAAATATACCCCAGTCTCTATAGAATGGTGGACTCTAATGTATCACAATTCAGGAAATGCCTTTAGGTTTTATTTCATTTCACTTCCATAATCAGGTTTTGAGCATAGACTTTGTACTAGGTACAGTGCAGGCTATTTACATGGATCTTCTCTTTCCCGAGTCTCTTAGCAATTTTTTGAAGTATTGTTTTCCTCTTTTTCCAAAGGAAAATTGGTAACTTGTCCAGGGTCACACAGTAATAAGTGCCAGGGCAGAAATTGAGACCGGCTCTGTCTGAACTCTAGTAGCTGCCTAAGTTGAGGTGCTCGTGGGAATGTTGCGTTTCACCAGAATGAGTAGTTATAGAAGTCAAATAGAAAGGTGTTATCCCCTGTTCAAATGAAAGCAGTGTGTGGGCTCAGGACAAATGTAGTGGTTCTATTCACGGACCTTCAAGAAAAATTCAGTGGAGTTGAGGGAAGTGGGGGGTGGGGGGAAAGAAAGAGTTATTCAAATTACCGATATAATAGAACTAGTTGGAATAAAAATAGACAACACAATTAGATTTTCTCAAATAAAAAAAAAAAAAAAAAGAGAGAAGACTTGCTTGATAGAATGGAACTATGTGCTTAACCAGCAAATCTCAGAAAAACACATTTCAGGGCCCCTGGGTGGCTCGGTTGGTTAAGCGTCCGACTTAGGCTCAGGTCATGATCTCACAGTCCGTGAGTTCGAGCCCCGCGTCGGGCTCTGTGCTGACAGCTCGGAGCCTGGAGCCTGCTTCGGATTCTGTGTCTCCCTCTCTCTCTGCCCCTCCCATGCTCACACTGTCTCTTTCTCTCTCTCAAAAAATAAATAAACATTAAAAAAAAATTAAAAGAAAAACAGAACTTTCCCAGCCTCCCCTTACCCCAGGGTTTAAAGGAAATAAAAGGAAGTGCTGCTTTACATAGTGGACAACAAACTCATGAACCCAAGCGATAATAACTGGCTGGGGGTGCAGATACACAAACGGGTTTAAGAAGGAATTATTTAGATTAAATGCTTATAAATGCCTTATGGCGTTATTAAAGATGTGTGAGATCTTAAAGGTCACCTGGCCCAAACTACCATCTCGTGGGCATCCACCTGCTCACGTCCAATGGTGAAGAGCTCCCTCCCCCTCAGGACAAATCTGCTATTGGCTCTGCATGTCAAAAAGGTCTTTCTTAGGTTTAAATAAAACGTCCCTCTGTTTATTATATCCATGCGGGCTCTATCTCTGCCTTTGAGATTTCACACAATAAACCCGAAGAGGCTTCCTTTTTACATCCCCTTCAGGTATTTAAATGGGGCTCTGAATTCCTAGAGGGAAGACCCCGATTTAAACCCCTCAACTAGGGGTTGAAGTCAGCGAACAGAGATCGTATGTAGCCAACAATTGTTTAGGACGATTTTTAAAAGAAGAGTATAATGTGGTGTGTCCGGCGGTGAGAAGGCTAAAGGAAAAAGTATTGGCTGGAAATCAGGAGACCTACGTTCTGGTCAGGTTCTGTGACTATCCTCCACTTGTTAGTAGATGGGTATTAGAGGGCAGAGACCTCACATTTCTGGACTACAATTGCTCTCTCTCTCTCTCTCTCTCTCTCTCTCTCTCTCTCAATACATCCCTCTCTCCTTCAGAATTATTTTTAATCGCCTTTTAGATATCTTTATTTTCATGCCCAACAGACAATTTATACTCACTATATCCAATACCAAATTCTCCCCCTTCCACCCCCATATGTACCCTTTTCCCCAACTTTGTTGAGATATAATTGAACATATAGTCATGTAAGGTTAAGGTGTTGATTTGATGCACTTACATATGGCAAAGTAACTACCACCGTAGCGTAAGTTAACACGTATATCACGTCACATAATTATCATTTCTTTTTTTGTGGTGAGGACATCTACTCTCTTAGCAACTTTCAAGTATATAATACGGTATTAACTGTAATCACTATGCTGTACAGTAGATCTTCAGAACTTACTTATCTTATAACTAGAAGTTTGTACTCTTTGACCGACATCTCCCCTTTTCTCCCCCCGCACCCCCCCCCCCGCGCCAGATAATTACCACTCTAGTCTCTGTTTCTATGAATTTGGCTCTTTTAAATTCTACATATAAGTGAGATCATACAGTATTTGTCCTTCTGTGTCTGACTTTTTTTACTTAGCATAATTAATGCCCTCAAGGTTCATCCATGTTGTCACGAATGGCAAGATTTCTTCCTTTCTCATGGCTGAAAAATATTCCATTGCGTGTAAATACTACATTGTCTTTATTCATCTTTGATGGACACTTAGGATGCTTCCATGTCTTGGCTGCCATAGATAATGGACCACAGTTCCCTTAACCATAAGATAAAGAGGTTGAGCAAAATACTGTTTATTCTCCCTTCCGTCTACAATTCTCTGCCTTGAACTTAATTAAACTGTAGTGGTTCTGAGACCCAAACCCACTTTTGAAACTCCCTCCAATATGCCATCACTGGAAAGGAGTTTTACCAGTTCCATAAGATGAACCAACACAATTGGGTAGAAATTTCACTGACCATGATTATTGGTCACCACCACCCCCATCCCTGATGCTTTGTGAAAGCAGATTCATCTAAGGATAGAGCGGATTTCATCAGAATTTTGTTCATCTTCGGCTAAGCAGCTTACTAATAACCAGAGACAAGCCAATGAGGAGAACGCAAGCAAGAGGCAGAAAGAACAGTTTGAAATTTAGTTTCAGATCTTGAACCTGATCCACGGGACGAGGACCACTCAATAGCCAGTTTTAGGGCCCGTGACCCTGGTCTTGTCCCTACATGAACGGGAATTGCATGAGCAAAGAAGATTCTTGTCTATGAAAACCCTAGGGGAACGGTGGAGCAGAGCAGGGTCCCCGAGCATTTGCGCTGAAGAAGGTCACACTAGCCAAGGAGCAGCACTGGAAGGCACTTAGGTTTCCAGAGATTCCCAAGGTGTCCCAGCTGGTTGATAGCACCACTAAAACTGGAACAGCTGCCCTAGCAGCTGATGTTGTGAGAGTTCTAACGACACGATTTGTTAAGCAGCTACTACCTTCCAGGGACTGTGTGCAGCTTATTAACACATGTTATCCCATTCGATCTTTATTATAGTTTATATAATAACATAAACTCTGAGGGAGCGGAGATTTCAGCCATGTTGTACACGATTTTCTATCCCTCTCAAGAACATCACCTGGCAATTAATAGGAGCTCAAAAAATCTGTCGAATGAATTCAATAAGCAAATTAATAAAGTAGATATTATTAATATCCCCATCTTAAAGATAAAAAAAAATTGAGGCTCAGAGAGATAAACTGACCTGATGAAAATTAAAAAAGAGGTTTGGAAACAGCAGAGCTGACGACCGAGCCCAGGTTTACTGATGTCAAGGTTAGCGTTCTTAGCAGAGCGTAACTGTCTCTCAGCTTAAAAACCTAAAATAAAACCCGGGTGAATCTCTCCGAAACATAAAGTAAAATTTGTAGAACAAACATCAATGTCTTCCTGCTCATCTTTTTGCCATTCAAATCCTTCCCACATAATGGATGCCTGTAAATCTTCTGCCCACAAAAACAACGTGAGAGAGATTTAAAAGGTCCCACTAAACTCAGGGGAAAAAAAACCCCAACACACACACAAAAACAGCCTGCCCATTTCATGGAAACTGTGAATGTCTCTCTTATGGAAGTCATAGCCCCCCCCCCCCCCCCCCCCCAGCCTCCTGTGGCCCTGGGAGCATGGCTGCTTGGACAGGGAAAGGAATAAAGACAGAAGCTGACCTGAGAGTAGAGCCGGTCAGGAGTGAGTGCCAGCGTGTGCCATGGGGCACCTGGGGGCTCTTCACCCCACGTGACCTCCCGTACCTGTCTCTCTCCTCCACCCCAGTCTTGCCAGGGGACAGGATGCGGCACTGAGCCTCAAGTCGGGAGACGTGGGTTCTAGTCCATGTCCCAATAGTCGCTGACTGTGGGACCTCGGACAAGCCCCGGGGCCTCTCTTGACTTTCGTTTCCCCACATGTAACATGTAAGAGAGAGGAGTTAGCCGACGTGATGGCAGGTCCCTTTCCTCTCTGACAGTCTGCCATTACAGTATTCCCTCTTTTCTCCCACCCAGCCACAAACAGCGGCACCGGTAGCCCGGAGTGGCTTCGGGGACTCCCCACCACTGTCGCCGCCGGAGTCTCTCCAGGCAGCTGCACAGCGACAGCTGCCTCGTCCTGCACTGCTGACCGCTCCGATTTACCTATGCAGATGAGGCTATGAATAAACAAGGTCTGCACAGAGGGAAAAGGCCCTCGTTTTTCACGTTCTCTTCGGCCTTTCCCTTTCCCTGGGCCAAGAGTGGCTGAGGTGGGACTCCTTTTCCAACCCCTCCCCCACTTAGGGACTCAGTCCTGCGTTCCACCTACACAGGTAAGACCAGGTTTGGAGAAGAAGGAAGGACCTTTCATTTTCTGGCAGGCTTTTCCATTTCGGTGTTATTTAGTTCACCGCACACGCACGGGCATACACACACACGTAGACACATGCAAGACTGTGGACTCTTTGTACTCATTCTAAGACCCAAACGCTGGTCAGCCAGTAGGTCCCCTGGTCCCCGACCCGGTCAGGTTTGCCTTCCTTGCACCACCTCCCGACTGGAACTCCTACAATGACACCTTCTCGCACACAGCCTCCGGAGACTGGTGAGGCTCTGGCCCATTCTTGAAGCCTCTGCTCCTCAGACATGGTCTCCAAAGCATCTTCCCCATCCTTGTTCTTGCTTTCCCCCTCCCTTACTTAAAATTACCCGTTGCCTCCTCTGTAGCCCCAGGGCACGTGTTGTAGGCATTCTTATACACACTTGACCCTGTGCTCTGTCAGGATTATTCTCTGCCGTGTCGTCTTGTACCAAGTAGACTGTGAACTTTTGGGGAGCCAGGATGGTGTCTTGCCCATATCTATAGTCTTCGCTGGACTGACTCAAGGTAAATACTAAAATGTGGATGAATTCAACAACTCTTGAGGGCCACGAATGCGTTAGGCGTTCTCCTTTCCAACGTTTCCACCGTGGAGAAGACATGCGCGTCCCTGTAAGGGTTAATTGGAAGCCTTATGATTCATCCGGTCCCACCCCGAGATGCTTCTTCCAGCTTCTGTTGACTTCTGTTACCAGGCATAGAGCAAACACTGTTGTTTCCTTCACTCTCATTTTCCTGGTCCCCTGGGTCGTACTCCTATGCTAGACTCTCCTCTTTCTGATCCACCTTCCTTTGAATGCATTTATTTGCATTTCCCTCAACACGTGCCTCAAAACACCATCATCAGTTTAATCTGGGTTTTATGGCTGACTTTATTTGAAGCTTAGAAGCTAGAGCTCTTCTGTCTCTTGTCTCAACAAGCAGCCATTCACTTATGTTTTTATTAATTCATCAAATAACTAAAAAGCAGCCGAGACGCTGAGGAACGCAAACTTGAAAGCGATCCCTTTCCCTGACTGCAAGGTGATCCCAATCTAGCAGGGGAGATAAGACACGCACGGAGGTCATTACACTACCAGGGAGATGGCCGTAACAGAGGAGCCCAAACCATCAGGTGTGACATACACTCAGGTGTGAGGGGTCACTCCCATGGGAGAGGGGAGAGGGCAAGACCAGGAAAGATGTCACAGGGGAGGTGGCATTGAAGTGGTCCTGAAAGAATGAAGTTGGATTTGCCCTCGCAGGGGGGGTTGAGCGGAAGGAAAAACACACCGGCAGAGCCCTGGCGATGGAAAAGTACAGGAACAAGCAGAGTGAGTAGTTCACTCATCTGCAGCGCTACATGCTCGGGCAGAGCACTGAGGAATATGGCTCAACAGGTAGGTTGGGATCCATGTGGAGGTGGAACAGAGCAGGAGGAGACTGGAGCAGGGAGAACGGTTGAGAGGCATTTGCAACCTTCTGGGTGAGAAGGGAGAGGGTGGTGACAGTGAACACGGAGGGAAGCAATGGGAGTGAGAAATGTTTCAACAGAGATGCTTAAATGCCTCCAAAGCTCCTTGACTAATTCTCCTCAATAACTCATACACCCATTGTCATGGCAGGCGTCATACTACCTTCCCCGCCTCCTCTTTGGAAGCTTATCTTTTTATCACCCAGGCGCATGACTTTCTGCCCAATTACTTGTCTTCAACCCATCAGAGCAGGTCAACCGTGCAGCCCAGTAGTCTCACTGTCACACTTGGCCTAGGTTGTTCCTGTGCATGGCTCCGTCCACTGCATACTCTGAGAATAATCGAGCTGAGTCTCCGGTGGCCTCACGTGGATGCCCCATCAGGCGGTGAGACCCAAACAAGGACTGTTGCACGGGATGGAGGAGGATGTGCAGAGGGGTAACATGCAGCCCTCAGCGCACTTCATCTAGAGTACTCACCTTGGACTTGGCTTCTCCACATCCCTCTCTTACTGGGAGGCCAAGCGTGGGCAGGGAAGGGAGATTAAGCAGAACCAAGAGGGACTCATTTTGGCCCAGGGAACCAACCCCGCCGTATATCTATTCCCAGTCCCGGGAGTCACTGGCAGAGAAAATCAAAACTGGAAAGGTAAAGGCACTGCTTTGCCTCTGTGAGCAAAGCAACCTCAGGTCTCTTTCTCTCTCTGAGCCTCAGTTTTGTTGTCAATAAAATAGGAGTTATGACATTCACCCTATCCTCCCCTGGTGAGCTGTTTGTGAAGCTAGAATAAGGTAAGTGACCACTTTGAATATGTAAAACATGATCTCACTGGCTTATTCTCATTCAACTCAGACCCCATTCATTAGGACAGGTAGAGATGGAAGAAAAAAGAGAAATATAGTGCCCACAGAGCACGGCTTCAGAGGTCTCTGTTGTCCACAATAGATGTAAGGTGATTGGCTATATGAAGCACCTACACCAGTCTCCTCCTTGGACAGGTGAAGAGACCAAAGTGCAAAGGGAAAGACTGAATGGTCTATGGTCTCAAGGTGAATGAGAAGACAAATCCAGGTCCTGCGGATCTCAAGCCAGGCCTCCTTCTACCCCACGTCCCTGACTCTCCCAAATGAAGTCAGAAGGGAAACCACTGGCCCAGAGACTGGGTTGGTTTCACTACTGCATTACTGGTGAATAGTGACGTGATTGGAACCAAGGAAAAACTCAGCGTGGACTGGGTCAGATCCCATTTCTTCTACACATTACGTTTAAAATGATCCAGAGCATTCATGCCATCAAGAGAAAGACTCAGTTCCAAATGTGGGATTGCCTGCCACCCTTCTTCCTTTTCCTCAGGCATCGGTGGACTCCGTAGGAGGAGAAAGGATGATTCCCTCTACTAGCTCGCAGCTGACAAGTATCAAGGGCTTTGAGGGGCAGATTCTCCAGTAAACATTTTACATGTACCTCACTGTATTTCATCTTCGTCACGACCCTAGGTGGTAAATAATCTCAGTATCCTCATTTTCAGGTCAAATAAAAAACCAAAAACCCTGAGATCAGATAAGTCAAGTATCTTGAGTCACAAGCTCGTGCCACGTCCATGCCTCGGATCTCTCTAAACCACAGAGAGCCTGTTCATGAGAGAACCGTGGCTTCTGCCCCAAATCTTTCTGCATGGCACCTGCTATCCCAACTGTGCAAGGCTCCTTTCACCTGGGATAGTCTATGAAATACACACACACTCTCTCTCTCTCTGATATGAGAGGGACTAGAGTGTAAGCCAGAAAGTCTGGGACTGGTGTTCAAAGTTTTTCCTTCCAAGAATTTTCCAGTTCCAGATCAGCCCAGATGTAGATGGCACCCGTGTGGGGGGAACCTCAGTTTCCCCTTCTGTAAAATGGAAGTCATGAGTGTTGCCTATACGTGACTCATGTGAGGGCGAGGCAAGGGGAAGCAATAGCAGAATGCATTGACATCCTCTAGGGTAGGATGGAAAGGAAATGCAAATCACAGATATTTATAATTGCAGCAAACTGAAACCCAGAAGATATTGTTGCGGGCGGCCAAGCACTCCCGCTGGCAATCCTGAAAACCTGCTACCTTGAGGCTGTGCCCAGATCCCAGCTGGAAGCAGACTTATCTCTTCTCAGCTTCTGCCAGGCTGTTCCTCATACAACAAACACAAAGTTCCCCGCATGATTCTACCTGCAGAGGAGGGAGCACCCCACCCTCTGTCTTCTCCTTTCAAAGAACCAAGCTGAGCCTTATACGCCCAGGTCATGGCAAGCTACTTTTTTGTCATCAGCACCTCACCAGCCAGCCCTGTAAAGCCTAGACCCCCGGAGCCGAGACCGCCATGACTTGGGAAATACCGTGAAGTCCCACTAGTCTCCTGAGAGAGCCCCTGATTTATGGAGCCTCCCCTGTGCTAGGCTTGTGTTAGACCTCTGAGGAGTTCAGGGGAAAGGCGGGAGAGGGAGAGACAGGGAGTAGGGTCCTCACATCAGCAGAATTTCTGCTTCTACCAAAGGGAGGGAAAGACTTTTCTTCTTTTTAGAATGTAAAATGGACCCCCTTTACACATGTTCTCTTTTTGGGGACTCCACATATATATAGCTGGGGAGGACCTACAGGTCGCCTCCTCAGGTGTTTCAGAGGGATTCTAAAATACTGCTTCTTAGACTTCAATGTCCATATGAATCTATAGTGGATCTGGCTAAAATGCAGATTCTGATTTAGGGGTCTGGGGTGGGATCTGAAATTCTGCTCTTCTCACAAGCTCCCAGTCGATGCCGATGCTGGTGATTCAGGGACTACATTGGGAATAGCAAAGGATCTAGAGTTCTAAGAATTGGCTTGAAAACCACTGATCTTTAGGATGGAGAGACAATGAGCCTCCCCTCCCCCACTCCAGGAACTATTAAACCAAAGCTGCTGCGTTTGATTCTCCTTCTCTGGATTGAACTCAGCTCCAAACCGAGATCCTGGGATCACCTCCTTCTTACCTCCCTCTGCTTGCCAGTGGCTACTGTCTCTACAAGGCCATCTGGGAGCACTCCTGAGAGGCGTGGCCATGAGGAAGAGTTCTAAGCCATATCCTTCACTCGAACAGAAAAGTGCAAAAGGTTAAGGTACAATCTTCTCCAGCCCACCCACCACCCTAACACACAGAGAGGTCAAGCCAAATGTTCCCACTGGCTCTTGAAAAGGACGGCCTCGTGGCAGCCACCTTCTCCTTGCCCTCTGGTAACCCTAGCAGATGAATGACAGAAGTCATTTCCCTCACATAGTCCTTGTCCCTCAGGCCCAGCCCCCTTGGGACTGAGATGCTCCCACTAAAGTCAAAGGTATTTTTAGCTCCACTCATGTGAGACCATGCTTGGCCAATCCTCCCTGGACATCAGTCTTGTATTCTGCAAATGCCAGCTCTTCTAATCCAGGAGGCACAGAGGCGACACAGAAATCCGAGTGCATTGGAAAATGAAGCACACGGCCTTTTGAGGATTTCATCCATATGCTGCGTGTGATGAACGCAACAACAGAAACACCTAATTCTCAGAAAATGCTTTAGCATTTATAGAGTACTTCCAGGGGCATTGCCTCCTTTGGTCTTTCCGAGAGACCTGTGGGAAATATAAGGCAAACATGATTCATATTTTATTTAATGGAAGGACCAAGTGACTTGGCAAAAGGCCAGAGCTAGTAAGTAGTGAACGTGGGGCTTCTGCCTCCAGGTCCGAACTCGGTTCCCTTTACAACACCCCCACACGACTCCAACCTTTTGCTGCCTCTCCCAGCTTGGTTTTGTTTTCCGGTTAAATATTACGAGGAGCAGTCTCTGCAGACCTTCGTGTCAGAAGCCGGTGGTCATAAACGCTGTTAAGAAATAGAAGACTAGAGACGAGGAAGAATGAGGGGCGTTACATCAGTCACAGTCCTGGGACAAAGCAGAAAGGACACGCTCAAGGGAGGCTGACCAAAGAGAGACTAACGAAAGCGTAATTTACAGAGGTGTGGGCAGGGTTAGGGAAAATCAAGAAATGGTGATGCGGCCTGGGGCTGACAACATCTGGGAGCCATGACCAGTCCTCCATCTGCAAAGGGTAAAGGAGAGAGGCAGTTACCAGAATCCGGCAACTGTGCGGGAAGCCGCAGGAGAAGGTTGTGATAGGAGCCAGGGTCTTTGACAGCAACAAAGCAGCCACGGCCAACCTACAGCCATCAGAAGTGGGTGGGGGGGGGTATGGGAAGAACATAGCCTCACCTCTCCCTCTTCCCACCGTCCGGACACCTAGTGGGTGAGTCCAACCAGAAGCCAGAGGACATGGGAGCCTACTGATCTCCACCAAGTGAGCCTCCCGGAGAGGTGGGAAGAGAAGGAGGAATAGAGAAGACCAGGCACAGCTGCCACAGCCAGGAAATTGGTTGCAGTGGGGGTGGAGGGAGGGCAGGCATGCCACAGAGTCTGAGGGGCTGGGTTTTGTGGAAGAAGCAGTAGCCAGATCATCCCAGAGTGGAGTTACCCCAGAGCCCGGCTGTCACTCTCTAGGGCCAATCTGGCCATGAGTCTCAAGGGTGCACACACAGACACACACACACGCACACACACACACAACACAACACAGACCGATAGCTCCCAAGAGGCCCCATCAACCCCACAGACAGTGTTGGCCATTCTGCGGCATGGGTTTACATCCCAGTTCCTCCATTTTGCTTTGTGTGACTTAGGCAGTGCATTTAATCTCTCTGGGTCTCTGGGTCTTGTCTGTGAAATGAGCATAATAATAACCCCTGTGCTGTCTGTCTCAGGACCGATCGGCACCTCGCGCACTGGGAAGCCACGGAAGGCAAGGATATAAGAATGTGGTAAGAATGCCACCTAAGGAAGTCATGTCAGAATGCCGCAGGTTCCAAATGGCTGGGACCACCTATGCCTCATTGGCTCTCTGTAAAACCCTGCTCCTAATACCTAGATGTGAGGAAGGTTGAAGCCAAAGTAGTTCCATAATCACCTCATCAACCTTCTCTCATATGAAAAGAAGAAGTGAGACAGAGGCCGCATAGTTAGTGGCAGAGAAGAGACCACAAGGTCTCCTCTCACAGTGTCATGGTGTGCCCCCACTGCCCTTGCACATGACAATCAGTGAGGTAAAGGATGAAGAAGTGTTTTGTCAATTGTATCAGTGGTTGTTATCATCGCAATGAATAACAGTCTTTCTCTCACAAACCTATCCCAGGGCTGAAAAGTCGCATCATTAACCATGTCTTCAAGGCCACGGTAAAATGTGATTATCTGATCAGGGCGAAGCACACTAATACCCAAGAGCACACCGTCAGGAGTGCTCCTCTGAATAAAGAGAAGTGTCACCTAGCAGACGACGGGATCCAGAGGGCACAGCTAAGTTGCGATGGACAGTGGGTGGCACAAAAGACCAGAGCTTGATATGCCCCCTATAAAAGAAGGAAAGCTCGGGTGGGGACAGAAAACGGAACATAAGAGTCCCAACCCCAACTGGCTAGAGGAAAAGTTAGGTAGAGGATGAAAGCCCAGCCCTGAGCAGCTGGCAGGCTCCCCAACCTTCCTGAGAGCAGGTAGAATTGAACCCCGCTCTCAAAGCTCTCCTTTAGCAGGCCGACTCCATGGGGCAGGCTTCAGCAGATGCTCCCATCTCTGGGTTCTTCAGTGGAGAGTTTGTTACAAGGGCCTCCCATGCCACACTGCTTTCAATCTAAAAGCCAAAATCTCATCTCCTAGAGAAATTCTCCAGCTTTCAGAACATCTGGGCCAGCTCACAACCCATGGAGTGGATTCTGTTCTGCCTCCCTCATTTTGCCCGTCGCTTCCACTGCTCCTCTGCTCCACAAGGTTTCATTGTTGTTCTGTACATCCATTTGACAAATACTCATAGAGCACCTACTGTGGGTCAGGCGCAGTGCTTATCACGAGGAATACAGTGAGGGAGCCCTGCCTGCACAAAGCGGACCGTCCAGACTTCACTGAAACAAACGTGGAGGCAACGACTGCCTCAGTCCAGAGCCGAGAACTGAGCAAATCCATTTTCTGCTCCAGGAAGGACCATCTTCAGCACAAATATCCTAAATAGAATTGTTCATAGTATATCCAGACAGCCCGACCCTCTCTCTGTTAGGGCATGAGCAGTATAGGTTTGTGTCTCAGAACATAGGATGTAGTTGGACTCCCCACAGACAATTCTCAGCTCCATGGGCCAGTATAAGACCTTAGGTAAGTTCCTTGTCTGAGTCTCCTTTTCCTCCTCTGGGTAATGGCAATAATCATATTCATCCCTCATGAAGCCGCTATGAGAATTAGATAGGATAATATGTCTCCAGCTCTGAGAACAGTTCCTGGCATGGCAGGTACTCAATAAATAGTCACCGTTACAGGTGAACGGAGGCCAAGGGGGGCCATGACTCACCTAACGTCTCTCACCTCGTTGGGAGGAGATGTAGGGCTAGAACCACATGCCCCAACACCAAGCCAGTATACTTTCCATTACTTCTACTACCTTCCCGCCAGGGAATCCACAACGTGAATTTCTCTCTACCCCATCTGAATGTTTAAACAAACTAGGGAATTTGAGATTGTATTTCCATACAGAGTCTTTCTTATTTGGGCCACTAGAAAGATTATATTTCTTCCACTCAAGTAACCCCATTGCCAACAGCCAATCATCTGTCTCACCCTCCTTGCTAAGGAAACCGAAGCCTCTGACTCCATGGCCAGCAGTCAGGGACAAGTGTTCCCGCCCAGTCACATCTTGCTGAATCACTGCACCCCTGCAGCCCAGACCTTCATGGCCACTTCCCCATCTCACCTCTTTGCTTAGATTGAGCCCTGTTCTCACAATCCCATCGGGTAGGGGTTTGCAAACAGGTGCAATATCTGTGAGTCCCTATGTGAAGATCTGGGGCCCTGCAGTGGGTCAGTGGATCCACCCAATTCACAGTCAGGGCAGTGGCAAGCCAGTGCCAGAACTCGGTGAAATTAACAGACGTAGGGTACTTGTGTCATACCAAAGCATATTTAACAGCCCACTGATAACGCACAGCCAAAGCCCTAACCACTTGCTGATTCCACTGAATCACCAAGTGTTAGAGTTTGGTGCAACTTCAGAAATGATTCGCTCTGATCTCCCTTTCTCTTGTAGGCGTGCCAGAGTCTTAGCTTGGAAATTAGCACAAAGAGTCGTCGAATGTCAGGGTTCAGAGTTTGGGCCCTGTAGCCAAACGACCTAGGCTCAGTTCTGGTTCTAGCCATTACCGTGAGGGCTTGGCCAGCTCTCTTCACATCGCTATGCTGCAGTTTTCTCATCAGTGAAATGGAGTAAAGGTACTTACCTTCTAGGACTGCTATGAGAATTGAAGAACTTAATAACTTACAATGTGCTTAGGACAACGTGTGGCACATCACGAAGCACTATGTGTTTATAATAAATAAACTAAGGGGCGCTTGAGTGGCTCAGTCAGTTAAGCATCTGACTTCGACTCAGGTCAGAGTCTTGTGGTTTCGGGGGGTCAAGCCTTGCATCGGGCTCTGCGCTCACAGTGAGGAGCCTGCTTGGGATTCTCTTTCTCTCCCTTTCTCTCTGCCTCTCCCCAACTTGTCTCTCCCTCTCTCGCAAATAAACATTTAAAAACAAACAAACAACACAGACAGGAGTCTGTGTGAGTCTCAGTTATATGCCCATTCTGGGCACTCTCAGTTTGGCTTAAATGGTTTCTAGGGCCCCTTTCTCTCTCTATGGTGGTGACGGCATTCCTATGGGATAGGTGGGGCTGGAAATCCCACCCCATGCTGCCCTCTGAGATGACAAAGAAGCCGTGTAGAAGCACCAAGAAGTGAGGCACCTGGGTGGCTCAGTCGGTTAAGCGACTGACTTTGGCTCAGGTCATGATCTTGCGATTTGTGAGTTCGAGCCCTGTGTCAGGCTCTGTGCTGACAGCTTGGAGACTGATTCCAATTCTGTGTCTCCCTCCCTCTCTGCCCCCCTCCCCCGCTCACTCTCCATCTCTCAATAATAAATAAACGTTAAAAAAAATTAAAAAAAAAAAAAGGAAGCGCCAAGAAGAACATAGCTGCAGAGGTTCAACTCATCTGGCTGAGGCAAAGACTTCTATGGCTTTGATTTTTGCCTTAGCCACAGCCTTGCAGGAGCTCCTCAGGAACTTGGGCTGGAGAGTGAGCCCACTGGCAGTCTCATGGGGCTCCTGTCAGACATCCCTGCCGGGCACTCTTCACTGCCCACCCTCTCGCCGTGTCTCTCTCTGACCCACCTCCTGTTTGGTCTGTTGATGGTGGCTGGGGATACACGGTCCTCCCATTGGTTCTACCCAGGCCTTCTCCTTGGGAGCCCGATTCCATTAAAAGGACTCTGTTTCATTTGGTTCTGCTGCTTTGCAGGGTTTAGGAGAGGGGACAAAAGAGTGATGGAGAAGGGTACGAGTTGGATGTGCACAAAGGTCCTGAATTCAGAGGATGCTCTGCTCACTGTGGATGAGGAAAGAGTGTCAGCCACCACCCTGGGGCCTGACATGCACCTGACTGATAGGAAAGCCCCCCAAACACCTGCAGAACCTCAGTGGAACACAGGCTGTCTTAAGACACCTCATTCTCTGTTTGCTATGCCGTTGATGGTGACAAGAGGGAGATGATGGACAGGCGTTTGGACTCTGATTGCTCCTCTCCTTCTCCTTCTCCTCTCCTAACTCCTGTCCTGCAGTCCAGCCTTCCAGCCCACCACCGACTGGCAATCTTCCTGTCCTCACTGTTAAGTTGGAACTACCTTCTCACCATGCTATTGTCCCACTGAAATTCTCAATCTCCCCACAGCCTCTAGGGCAAGGTCAAGCTCCTCATGGGTCCTCAAGTCCCCCTCATCTTAACCCCCACAGCTGCCCTGCCTCAACAAAATTATGCCATGCATTGCCACCCCAAGCTGTCGTTCTTTATTCTATATGGGAATACCTCATCTCCATACTTGCATGGAAACCATGGGTTCTAATCATCTACTGGCTGAGTGGCCTTGGGAAAGTTATTCAACCTCTCTGAGCCTCATGTTCTTTATCTGCAAAATGATGCTATCTAAGAGGAAAGGGCTTTTGTGAAGATAAATAAGGTAGCATACGAGGGTTTAGCACAGTACCTCAAACATAGTAAGAGTTTGGTAGAAGTTGGCTATAATAATAACCATAATAATAAATATGATGTGCATGATTGCTCTATCTCATCACAGACTTCTATGGGCTGCCAACTGAGCGTTACTTCTCCTTCATTTGAAGTCTTCCTGAATTTGTGTCTATCCTCGTATTCTACATGGTATCATAGTGGCTTTCTGGCTTACCCTGTCTCTCCGTTTGGAAGCAGGAGCTATGACTGACCTCTGGATCCTTTGTCTTGTCTCAAAATGGATCATGGTATTTAGTAGGTGCTCAGTAAAGGTTTCTTTCATTTGGATGTTCCCCTGGACCCTGGAGGGAGGACCAGAGAAAGTCGATGGTGCTCGTAAGTGGTTCATGAATAATGGTCCCTCTTTAGGAATGAGCTCACCATGGGACGCTGCCTGCACAGACACGTGGCACAGCCCGGGCAGCCACAGGGACCAGCTTGTGAACTTTGCCCCCATGCCCCACACCCTACTTCCCAAAGCCTGGACCAGTGCTGTGGCTGGTCACCAGAAAGAACAGGGGAAGTATGTGCAAGAGAGCAAGTGCGTTTATCACTGAGCATCTGCTTGGAAAGTGGGAGAAGTGGAGGGGAGGAGTTCCTAGCTTATGAGACTTGGAGAAGGAAAATGGGAGCGGGAGGGAAATGAGTTATGCTGTCCCAGGCTCCAAAGGAAGAATAGATCAGGGAAATTGTCCTCCTAGTTACGCAGAGCTCCACAGCATGATGAGGGGGAATTCAGAGGGCTCCCAGCTCTCTGATGCATCTGAACCTCAAGCCTTGGTTGGCAGGCACACGGTTGCCTCTGCCCCAAGCTGACCTTGTTTGAAACTCCCCATGTTGCCATCATGGCCTGAGCTAAAGCCTGATCACAGGACTCAATCACCCTGGGCTGTAGGTCAGTTCACTCACTGTAGCTGTCCTTTCTGAATTTCAATTTGGAAGGCTAGGCTGGCCTGTCCCCTGCCCCTCTCAGGAGTCTGAATCCAAAGAGAGTCCCAGGGATCATGCAGTCTCGTCTGAGCCCAGCCCCAAGAGAAAGGCTCACACCACGGGGCAGGGTTGGAGCCAGGGCTTGAACGCAGAGCTCCCGCACCCAGTCCAGTGTACTTTCCACTCCCCCAAGATGCCCCCACTGGCTGGCTCACTCCAAGGACATAACGCATGAAGAAAGAAGGGGGTTGTGAAATACTTCCACTGGAAGCCCAGGGCTGGCTGAAAGCCCAGATGGCTGTGTCTCACCCCTCCTAACCTAGTCTCGATTCTGCAGTTTTCATTTCACTCGTTTGTGTTAACCCTTCTTGTCCATGAGGCCGAGGCCTCCCTTCCAGTGAGCAGCCCCTGAGAACAGCTGGGCTGACTTCTGCTTGCACCTTCCCGGACACCTCCGCCGGTCCAGTAGCAAGACCTTTGCGTTGAGCAATCACCTTGTGCAAACTGACTCTTCCTTGCCCTTCATAATTACTCGGCAACTCTGCAAAACAGTAACTCAACTGTTTATTTGTATTTCCGGATCAAGATTGAAAAGCTAGCTTTGTATTTCTTTCATTCCCTTGAGGAAGTTACTAGGGACCTAAGGGATTTCTGGTCTTTGACTCCTAAGCAGGAGCTCGACACACCTTAATCTTCTGCTAGCCTCCAGTCTGTGCCAGGTGACTCAGGAGGTGCCAGCAAGGAAACATGATATCCCTCCAGAGGGAGACTTAGCATTCACTCAGTATGGCCCCAAACCACCCACCCCCATGGCCACCAACAACTCACGTTTCCATCGCATCAAGTCAACCTGGGGCATTATCTCCCATGTCTGTTCTGTAGTTTTATAGTTTACAAATCATTTTCACTTCATTGCATGTGATGTCCAGGACCTCTCTGAAGGATAGGCAGGACAGGTTTTCACATCAGAGAAGGAAGTACTCCTGTATATTTATGCATCTATCTGGGACTGATTTGACCAAGTTTACATGGTCAGCCTCTTGACACGGCCCCTGTGACCTTTCTTTTCGTGACACAGTACATGGCCCCTGTGGCCTTTCTTTTCTCAGCTGCTCTCCTTATTACCCATCTTGCATACAACTAAAAGGAGCTTTCTAGAACACCAGTTTTCTCACACTACTCTCGCATTCACGAGGCTTCCGAGACTCCTAAATGCCTGCAGAATAAAATTACAGTGATTCAGCTGGTCTTTCAAAGCCCTCCACGTTATGACTCCAAAGTGTCTCCTTAACGTGAATTTCATGGCTTCAACGTGGTGGGTCTTTTTGAAATTTCTACAATGCCCAATGTACTTTAAACCTTGGGGCTTTTATCCTGTTGCTTCTCTAGAACTCCCCATGCTTCAACCCATATTTATCCTTTCATATGCTGCCTCAGTAGGGCTTCCTCCAGCTAGCAGTCTCTCCTGGATCCCCTCAGCCCACAATGAACACTACCTTGTGAAATTCCACAGCCTGTGTCAACCACACTGTTCTCTGGACCTACGGAGCAAATTTGCTTCAGACAGACATCGAAGCTCCACTCTACCATCTGTCTCCCACCTCAGCCCAAGCTGGCTGGGCTTTGCTAGTTAAAGGCCGTCACATGCATGTGTTGGTGGTTATCTACTAAATATCAGGTTCAAGAAGAGTCTGGGGTAGGATTTGCCTTCTCTTGACTAAACAAGAAACACAATAGAAAAAATATTGGATCAAAAGTTAAAGAAAGCAACCTTCTATTCCATCACTGAAGTATTAAATGTGCCCTTCTTTGTCAAAGGAGGAGAAGGGAGAGAGGGAGGAGGAAGGAGGTGTGGAGACAGCTAGCTCAAGTTCAGACCAAAGGGATCTGATTCCCATCTCTGACTCCTCAGGGCCCTATAATGAGCATATATCACTTGGAGTAGAGCCCTTGTACCATTTCACACGGGAGCCTCAGCTGTCTCAACTGGAAAATATGTATGATTGCCCTGGCTCAGTCCATCTCACTGGATAGGAAATGTAATTGTGCTTTGTAAGTATCAGACCTATATGAAGGGTGGTTAATTTCTAAAGCCCAGGCAACCCCCCTCTCCCCAGCCCTGCCCAGTGTCTTTCCTCTGCTAAAATCCATGAGACAATTTGGGTCCATAGTGGAGCGAATGCTCCCCTTTGTACCTATGCTGTTGACTGATGGCCGTCTGATGCTGGAAATGTCCCCATGACCCTTGAGCTATTATTAGGGCTGGTTAAATTGGCAGAGGGAGAACATAAACAGGCAGCAGGGCCATCACCAAACTTCTGGTTTCCCATTTCAGGAACCAGTTTCAAAATACAACCTTTCCTTTAAAAGAGAGTTTGTTTCTGTAGCCCTTCCCAACAGAATGAAAGGAAAGGGAATTGGACTTCTCAAGATTAGGGGATTTATCTTCCCTGAGTTTGCTCAGCCTCAATCCTTAACCCTGGAACGTTTGTTCCAAACTGCTACTTGAGCTTTGAAGTTCAGAAGTTCAGCCAAGTTGGGTGGAATTCTGGGTGCCTTCACTGCTGGCTTGTCTGAGCCTCAATGCCCTGCCTTGGGACAAGTGTCCATGACTCCAAATGGTGCAGATTCTCAGGGAACAGCAATGAGGTTAAGGAGGAAGGAGTTTGGGGGTGAAGGTCTCCAGGGTTCTTGTTCCTGAGTCCCTGCCTACCTCTGAGTTACCCATGAGAATCTATACCTCCCACATTTTCATCTGAATACCCTTGGGCTTCAGGCTTCCATGGCCTGGTAGGCTGCAGTGAACCATCCATACAACCTCCCCACCTCCCCCCCCAACCCCAACACCCATTTGCAACCTCGCTTCATTTACCACCCCCACCTCCTCTAAAGCAGCCAAGATATTTTAAAACCCTTGTTTTGATCTTCTTTGCATATCAGTTACACTATTTCTGAGCGTGTTTATTTTTATTTTTTTTTTCCGGTGGTGAGCCCGTTGCTTTGAGCCCTCCACTCGCACGTTTCCACTTCCTCTCACGTTCCTGTGCACTGCTGTGACCTCCGGGCGTGTGGCTCAGGCTAAGCTGGATGGTTCTCATGGGTCTGTGGCCTTTGGTGGAGCCAGGGGAGGTAGGTTCTCCTACTACAGGTACTCCCTTGCTCCTGACATCTGTAGAGGCAGGATGAAATTTCAGTTATGTTTGCCCTGCCTCATTTCCAAAGGATGTGGTTCTGACTACCAGTCTGATAAGAAGGGAGCCTGGACAGGGCATGAGGGAGAGCAGAGTTTTCATTCCAACTTTGAACGGACCTTGAGAAAATCCTCTGCCTTCTTCAGGTTAACATTTCTAAAGCTCCTTCTGGCTCTAACTTCATAGGATTCTAACCAACATAAGGATCCTGCTCTATCAGCTAACAAAATGCGTTCTTAACTGAAGAAGATCAGCTGAGGGCCAGGTCCAAGATGGACCTGTTGGACATATGGGGATTACTGACATGTCCCACTCTCAGGGAGTGATGATTGACATTTGTAGGATAGAGCATCCCCTCATGATAGGATCTTGTGAAATGCGTGTGATATGACTTGTGAGAAGCCCAAGCTAAACCTTGCCGGTGAGTCATTACATATGCCTAAGCCCACATGCTTCCCAGAATTTGTCATATCACAGCATACTTCGAAAATGGTATTATTTTCACAGCACACTAGCCAAATGAATAAGGCTGTTTTTGCCAGGTGGCAACCAACCCATGAATCCTGGCTGTACTGGGCCTTTCCTGGCCTTCTGAAGTCTGGGGAAACCATATTCGGGCCCAGATTTTGGAAGTTTTCGTTGAAAGCATTAAGACAACTGTTTTTTTAACCAGGAAAACAATGGTGCTCTGGCAGATAGAAGAAAAACACAAAATTATAGAGAAGGGAGAACAGGTAAGGAAGATGAGTTCTGAAACCAGACCGTGCGATTCCGGCAGGGAATCCAACATTTGCTAACTTTGTTCCCTTGCGAAACACTAAAGCTCAGTCTTTCTGCCTTGGAAATGGAAATAACAATATTCCCCACCTCTATAGGACTAAATAAGGCAACGTACCTCAGCACATTCTGAAGATTCGATAAATGTTAGCTATGATTATTACGGCTAGCACAAGACAGGAAATTAAAGGTCAGCTGGTCCAATCCTCTCATTTGAGAGAGGAGGAAACGTTGACCTGACAAAAATCATGCAGCTTGTTAGTAGCTGAGCTGAGACTAGAGTCCAAGTCTTCTGATGTCAGTCCTGTGCTTTTATGCAATAAAGGGAATGATACATCCCTCGGTATCAAAAATATCCAAATCCCTAAGTATTTACGGCGGTTTCTCCCTCCCTGATGACATTTTGAAGATTGGACTGTTTGTATTTGTTTTAAATTCATTTACCAATGACCCTGTCCTAGGGGTGAGCATGAATAAGACGACCTTCTCAAGGTTTGCCCCATATTGCACGTCGGTAGCCAAGGGCCAGCTTCCTGGACTTCAGAAGGAATGGCAGTGGGAGGGGCTGCACATCTGGTCTCCAGATGCCAAAGACACCCAGTCATCAATCCAACAGCCCCTGTTTTACTCGTGAATATATTGAATCTTGGTTCACTCAGAGCCACACGTCATGTCCAACAGCAAAACGAAGACCAGAACTTGGATCTCAGACTTGCTGCAGGTGCTTTTTCCACAGAGCTCTCATGGGGAAATAGGATTTAAGACTCTTTGTCTGCATACCCTGATCATGTCACCCAAGCCTATAAACATGCTAACTCCTCCTACAGAGTCACTTACTCATTTCAATGTGTTTTCTCCCTTTCTTTTTTTCCTACCAGCCACAAAGGACTGAGGCAACTTATTGGAAATACAATCATGAATAATGAAGTGTGCATAAAAACACACTCTAGTATCTTAGACCAGGGTATCCGGACCTGTGCTGTCCAATGTAGCCACCAGGCCTGTGTGACTATTTAAATTTAAATCAATAAAAGTTAAATACAAGAAAAATTTAGTTCCTCAGTTTCACTGGACACATGTCAAGTGCTTGGTAGCCACACGTGGTTAGCAGCTACTTATTGGACATTGCAGATCCAGAATATTTCCATGATTGTAGAAAGTTCTACTGGACAAAACTGTCTAGACAAGTAACCAGGTCCTATAGTTCTACATATCTGCAATAATTAAGCTAAAATTTTGGTTAAATAATTAAGCTAAATTATCTGCAATAATTAAGCTAAAATTTTGTGTTATTAAGGCAAAACAAAACAAAACAGAGAGAGGAGAGAGAGAAAAACCAATGCGAAGTCAGTTGTGTCATTATCAGTTTCTCAAGGGAAACAAAGCTTTTCTAGCTCTTAGTCCTAAAAGAATTCCTCATACAGGGTTTTATAGAAAAGATTACTGAGTGACAGAGCAAATAATGTCTTCAGAAACCCCCAGGGACAATGTAGTCACAAATTTCAATGTCAGGTTTTATACAGACTCACCACTAAAGTTGAGGGTATAATTCACTAGAATTTAACTAAAGGAGAACACTCCTCCTCGCAGGGGGGCAGGGACAACGGTGGAATACTTATTTTTGGTTCTAGGGGAGAATACTTTAGTGACGTTGGTCAGGTGAATCTGTCTAAGGGAATGACATTTGTTCTGAGACCAGAATGACAAAACGAAGCAGCCACTGGAGGTCTGGAAGAAGGACATCCAAATAAAAGGAAAAGCAAGTGTAAAGTTCTCAGATTGGAAAGTATTGGCAGGTTTGAGGGAGGAAGAAAAGAAACAGTGAACATTGCAGATGAGGCTGAGAAAGGGAGATGATGCTAGACAAGTAGCCAGGGACCAGGTTCTGTAGAGTTTTATAATCATGGTAAGAGAGTTTAGCCGAGAGGTGACTTTATAACTTCGGGTCTTGGAAACATTGTTCTGGCTACTGTGCAAAAGGTGAGTATAGGGACCAAAAATCTGGACGTGGACAATGTGATGACAGTTTGGACTAAGGTGGCTAATAGCAGAGGTGATGAAAAATATCCTAGATTGACATATATTTTAAGTATAAGGTCAATAGGGCTTGCTGATTGGCTAGCTATGGGGATTAAGGGAAATAAAACACAATCAGAATGGCTCATGTATATTCTCTGAACAAATATCTCGGTGGCTCAGGACAACTTACTCTGACAAGGGAAGACTTGGAGTGGAGGACTTGGATGTGGGGAGAGGTAAGTCAATAGTTTGGCTTGGGTGGTGGTTTGTGTGAAATGCCTATTAGATATACAATTATAGTTATCAAGTCTGGAGCTCAAGGGAGAAGTCAGGTGGAGATAAAGATTTGGAGTTATCTGCATATAGATGGTGTATTAAAGCCATGAGACCCAATGAGATCATCCGGGAAGAGTGTCTACAGAACAGAGACAAGAACCTCAGAGCTCTCCAAAATTTGATGTGGAGGAGAAAGAGCCAGACAAGGAGACAGGAAGGTAAGGGCAAACCAGGTGAGAGTGGCATCACAGAAGTACAGGGAGGGGAATGTTCAAAAAAGTATGAGGGCTCGACCGTGTCGAATTCTACTGAAGAGTCCAGAAAGTTGAGTCCGTGTGGGCTTTGGAAATATGTAGATCATTAGCAACCTTGAAAAGGGCTGCTTAGGTAGAGTGACAGGATCCCAAAGAAATGGGAACAGAGTTGAGGAGCTGAAGAAGAGGAGACCAGAAAAGCAGATCTTATTTTTGAAGATTTTGGGGAAGGCATCAAAGAAAGGGGTGGACACAGGAGGGCCGAGGGAGACGAGCACGATCAAGGGAGAGTTGTTGTTTAATGGTTATCATGCAGGCGTCTTTGTATGTTGATAGGATTGATGTAACGGAACGGGAGAAAATGATATTGCCAGAGAGAAATAAGTAAAAGGAGGTAGAATCCAGGAGACAAACGGAGGGGTGACCTTTAGAAACAGCAACACTGCCTGTGGGAGGTAGTGTTTGCAGGTGCAGATGTGGGTGAGTAAAGAAGCTGGTGGTGGAAAGACAGAATAACTCTCCTTGAATAATAAGGAAGGTCGTCATCCTGGAAGATGGAAAGAATAACGCCTGGTGGAGATTTAGGGAGGAAGGTGAAGGTGTGAAAGAGTTGATCCAGGGAGTGAAAGGGCAAATTTGCTGGAAGTGTTATAGGCCCCCTTGGCCATCATAAATTTAAAGTGAGCTGCTTCTAGCATGGTGTGCGATGTTCTTAACAGCATTTTGCTGCTTAGGGATAAGCAAAGGAGGTGAGGATGGTTACGTTTCCCCAGGACTGGGGTTTTGCCCAATGAAGGGGAAAGCAACAAGGGAATTTAGTGTGTTGGCAAGAGAATAATTATAGTAGAGCCGAGGGAGGTAGGGTCGGAATAGGGGCTAAGGCTGGTGGGTCACACAACCTCACCGGACTCCAGGTCTGCTCCAAACCGTCTGCTGACAATCTGGATGACGAGTTTCCCTTCTTCCTTAAAGGGAGCTTGTCAGTGATTTGTGTTTGCTACATCTAGTATCCCCCCCCATTCGTGTTATGCGACCAATTAGAAACCGAGCGTTGGGCGCCACATTGGATGGCAGAGTCAGTCCTGAGCACAGAGGAAGACATCTTCCCTGGGAACATATGCTGTGCGGCCAAGTTTCACCATGTTGCTTAGACCTAGGGGACAGTGTGGCCCGCGGGAAAACAGCCCAGACCTCCAGAGTGACGATCTGCATGTTGGTCAGTGTCTGTTGCCCTTACCAGGTGAAAAGTTTCCCCCACATCCTGAGCCTCTGACCTCTCTCATCGAAACTCTGACCCTGTCTGAATTACAGCCTGTTACAGAGATCGGATGAGATGGCGAGTGTGAGACCCTCCCGAGGGTAAGGGATTCTGGAGACGTGAACTATCACGTTGTTACTAAGACTCTGTAAATTGGTCTGCAAATATAGGTCACCAAGGCTTGTAAGCAATTTGCCTTAGAATGGGAAACTGATGAAATGCTTACAAGGAAAGGCAAGTGCATTTCAAAACAGAAGCAATGGGAAGCAACTCTCTTTCTTTTTTGTGCAACATCCTTTGAACTCGTGTCTCTCCACGGCTCAGGATGTTGCTGCAGCCCGCAGCCCCGTGTGTCTGGAACTGCACCAGATTAATTCCTGAGTCAGTCTGTGATCCCAACTTAGTGACTTTACCCTTCGATAACTCGGTCATCCGGGTAAAGTGGGAATATTAATACCACTCCCTTCTCTGCTCACAGGGACATCAGGAAGATTAGATTTTTTTAAAACACAGCAAACAAATAACTGGAAAGTACTCTCGGTTACTTTGAGAAGAGGTTCGTGTAAATGTGAAGTGTCACTATTATTAAGTGTGAGGCAATCCTTCCCACCCCCAGCATGTCCCAGGGCTACAATGTGAGCTGTGGGACAGGCTATTTTTAAATCCTCATCTTTGGAAGCATATGGTCTTGCTCAGTGCCAAAAAGAGAAAACTGACCTGCTTCATGTTTGTTTGCTTGTGTGTTTTGATACGATTTTCTATGTTCTGGTAAAGGTTATCTTTTCTACTCTAAACTTTTTTTTTAAGTTTATGTATTTATTTGGAGACAGAGAAAGAGAGAGAGAGAGAGAGAGAGAGAGAGAGAGAGAGAGAGAGAGAATGAGCAGGGCAGGGGCAGAGAGAGAGGGAGACAGAGAATCCCACACAGTCTCCTCGCTGTCAGGGCAGAGCTCGACACAGGGCTCGATCTCACCAGCCGTGAGATCATGACCGGAGGCCCCTACTCTACACTTTTAATATGAGTGCTAAGGTTTTCCCGGAGCACGGTCCGAAACAGAGCATGGCAATATAACTTGCTAAGGCAACGAGAAAGACCGTCCTCAGGCAACAATGTGTATATTACAGATCTCCTTCCCTCCGTATCAGTTCAAAAGTTTCAGTGTTGGCCTGGCTGTTTATTACTACTATTATTTTGTTTTTGTTTTTGTATTTGATTAATATCAACTACTACTGACTTATGTGCCTCAAATATACACCCTGTCCATTGTGAGTTTCATTTTTGTGACCCTCTGTAACTGACCTGACTCCACACCCTCTGTTTGCAATTTGACGAGGCTGTTCTGAATCTGGTCAAACTTCTCACTCACCAGACTTGATTTCTGACACCAAATCCCTGGAAGATATCCAGCTGATCAGTTCAAAAAAGAAAGAGATGAAGGCACCTATTTCATGAGATCACAGGACGTGACTTTTGTGCAAAGCCAAAAACAGCAACAACAAAAGCCCCCATTTACGCTCTTAAAGAAAGAAGGATATGAAGGTTCCCATAACTGAGTTTTTCTTTCTTTCTTTCTTTCTTTCTTTCTTTCTTTCTTTCTTTCTTTCTTTTTTTCTCTTCCTTTCAATTAATTTCTTTTCCTGTAAGATTCAGAATCCAACTCTGTTGTCTTTGGTTAAAGTGATAAATAAAAATAGAAAAGAGGGGTGCCCAGGTGGCTCAGTCAGTTAAGGGTTGGACTTCGGCTCAGGTCATGATCTCACAGCTCTTGAGTTCGAGCCCTGCATCAGGCTCTGTGCTAACAGCTCAGAGCCTGGAGCCTGCTTCTGATTCTGGGTCTCTCTCCCTCTCTCTCTGCCCCTTCCCCACTCACTGTCCCTCTCTCTCAAAAATACATAAACATAAAATAAATTTAAAAAATAGAAATGATGAGATTTTATTTTTTAAATAAAAAATTACTTTTTTATTTAAAAAAGTACTTAAATAAAAAATCACGTTACTTATCCAATAGAAAAGGTCATTTTTATATCGATGAGGTTGATGGGGAGCATCCAGGAAGACAAGGCCTGCATCTTCAATTAAATGGCTGAATCCAGAAGATGTGAAAGTGTTCTGTGTGACCCTGGGAGGGGGGGCAATAGGAGAACCAGTTAGGAAAATTCATTAGAATTCAAAATAAAAGTATTGCGAAGCTTTAGACACATCCGGTCCTGGGAAGGTCTTCTTCAAGTAGTAGTGAACTGCCTTGATTAAAGAGGTTTGAGAAGAGGGATGAGCATTTGCTGGGATACTGGAACAGAAATTCTGACATTGGCCACTATGTGACCAGGTAATCTGCAAGGTCCTGCCTAACTCTGAAGAGCTGTTATCCTGTGGATTAGCCAGCAACTTCAAATCCTTTTTCATGGGTAGACAAATAGATACTGTGAGACCAGCTTGTGTTTTCAAAACTCTTCCAAGTGTACATATAAAGTCACTCCCATTTTTTGCCCCTCCTTGCCCACTTTAACTCAAATCCCAACATTTAGACACCAGGAGAGGAGCCAGGGTGAATAGCTTGACTTGTCCTCCACCTACAAACAGAATTCTCTCACTGACATGCATTGTTTTTCTCTTACCATTTTCATCGGTCTGGTCCAGAAGCATGCCGTCCCCCTGCTGTAGCCCCCTTCCCTCCTCTGTCTCCTCACAAACCCATCTGTCACATGTGACGCCTCCCTAGTCACCATCACATTATAGCCCATCATTGGTCTAAAAACGTCTCTGACTTTCCCTTTCCTATAGCTCCCCTCAAATTTTAAATCCATAACTCCAGCTTGGTTGGGAGTTCTGACTCCAAGTAGATTGATTTACCAAGAAAAGCCTCCACTCGCTGACTCGGTGATGCCACACCCACAAAGACCTTCTCCATCTTCTCTGTCTCCTTTGTCACCCAACTCAAGCCTCACGTCCTCCAAGAGGCTGTCCCAACATCTGCAGCCTGTTCATGAGCTCCTCCTTCTCTGCCCTCGGATAGGTCTCAGAGCTACCACTGGAATAGCAAATACAGCCTTCCATCTCTGTTTTGTTTGGGTGTGCCTCAGTTTCCCAACGCGGGGTTGTAAGTTCCTGGAAGGTAGGGACCATCTCTTACATGTCTTCTGTAACCTACCTGGTGCCCAGCACGCTGTTGGCCACAGAGTGATAGCAACAACCTTTCACCTACGTGGCGGGCTTGAGAGTCGAAACAGCAGTTCCACACGTCATTCATGGGATGTTCCCAGCAACAAGGTGCGATCCGCAAGGCAGGCAATGAATAGTCTCGTTCGGGGGAGAAAATTGAGGTGCAGAGAGCCCATTATACCTGCACAGGTTTTCTAGTTCAGTGCGCCCTTAATAATAACTATTAGGCGAGTAAATAAATGAACAGCTCTTGCCGTTCAAAAATTTGTGGGGAACCAAAGGCAAGTGACCGTGTATTTGGCAAATGTCCCATCCTGTTGATGTAGGCTGACCTCCAAAATAGGCCACAGTCCACTTTGTATGGATAGACTCAGGTGGAGAGACAAATGGCCCATGTCTCTTCGACTTTGGTCATGTTCCGCTAATGAGAAGAGATCCCAGTGAGAACCACGAGTGTTTTGGTGTGTGTTTGCCTGGAAGCCTGAATGGAAACCAGCAACCTCAGACATTGCTCTGGGAAACCTCTGGGCCTGCCCACCTTGAGGCTCCTAGAGCTTTGTGACCAAGGCAAACAGAAGAGACCTGTCTGAAAGAGGCCTTAGGCACCAAACGATCCTCAGTGCCCTTCACTTCTTTAACTACTAAATTCACCCAATCCCATGGATATACATTTCAGAAGCCTTTGGAAATGTGTTCCTGTTCCTCCAGAAATTGCCTCCGAATTTTCTAATAAAATGTCCTCCAGCTTTGTTCAGCCGAGTTCCTTTTCCCCTTCTTCTCTTTGACGATAAAAGCAACTTAGGCACCAACGCTCAGATCTAGCAGGTGTTTGATGACACGTCTTCTATGATAAGTGCGCATTACATAAGTTCATCGAAGCTGGCTACCATAGCTTTTGAGGCATTGTTACTGCCAGTCATAAAACTATCCTTGAAAACCAGTAACCCAGGGCACCTGGGTGGCTCAGTCGGTTGAGCGTACGACTTCGGTTCAGGTCATGATCTCACAGTCTGTGAGTTCAAGCCCCGCATCGGGCTCTGTGCTGATGGCTCAGAGCCTGGAGCCTGCTTCTGATTCTGTGTCTCCCTCTCTCTCTCTGCCCCTTCTTTGCGCATGCTCTCTCTCTGTCTCAAAAATAAAATAAAAAAACATTAAGAAAAATAATTAAAAAAGAAAAGAAAAAAGAAAGCCAGTAACCCAAGATATTCCAATGAAGTTCTATTTTTTTTTCTCTTTTCTTTTAGAGTCACCACTTACATGTGGGGTACTGGAGATAGGAGACAGGAGAAGTCAGGAGATGGGTGCTTGAATCCTGATTCAGCCCCAAAAGCTGGCTTTGTGACCCTGATGAAGTCACCTCTAGGCTCTAAGCCTTAGGTTGCTCTTAAGTACAACGAAGAGGTGAGAACAGGGACTGCAAAGGGCTCGGTAAGTTCTGACATGTCCTGACAAGAGGACAAACTGGTGGGAAAAAAAGCGATTTCAATCAAGTCAAAACACATACTTGCCTTTCCTCACCCAGGCTGTGTTTCACGTAACTGAATTTGCTTCCTTTTTATTTATTTACATTTTAAGATTTTATTATTTCTTTTAAGCGATCTCTACATCCAACGCAGGGCTCGAACTCTCAACTCCATGATCAAGAGGGGCACGCCAGCCAGGTGCCCCTGCTTCCTTTTTTTACCGGCACATTCACCAGTCAGCAGCAGGGGAGCAACGCTGCCCACACAGCTGCGAGAGGGAGAATGTGCGGGAATGCATGTGGAGAAGGGCTATGCTGCAGAGTCCAGGAGGCACAGACGTCACGGATACTTCCACGACATCACACCTCTTAGTTCTGGCATTACATTATATTAGAATTACAGGACCTTCAGGTACTTTAAAGTATAACAACCTATAGGAGAACTAGTACGAAAGAAATTTCCAGTCCCACGGTTGCCCCCGAAAAGGCATTCGGAAACCAATTCTGCAAGTCAGATTACTCTCTGGGGAAAAACAGGAAAAAAAAAAAAGGTGAGAACAAATTTTCATATCAAGAAGAAAACAAACGTCCCCTTGATATTCATTCCCTCAAAACGTTCAACTAGCCCATGTAGAACCATGCCGTAGCTGCCCCACGCATTTCGGTTTGTACCAGGAAAAGTTCACGTGCGTCAGGGACTTGACTTTTGAGGCAGCCCTCTGAAAGAAAGCGTTCGTCACCGTCTCCGTGTTACACGTGAGGAAACCGAGGTCCTGACACAGGTCTAGCAATTGGTCGGTGTATTCAAATCGCAGGTGGCAGAGTTGAGAGTTAACCCAGATCCCTTGCCTCCTGATCTGGATTTCTCTCTGCTACTGTGTCCTAAGGCACTCTTCCATACGGTCTCACACGGAGCTCTTTCTGGCTTTGAGCACAGATATGAGTAAGTATCTCCAAGACTGGCTCAGGGGTTTGGTTTTGTTCTCCAAAGGGCTGGTGTAGAATCCCAGCTATCAGCGCTCCCTCACCTATGCCCCAAGCCTTCTTCTTCAGCTGAGGACCTCTCCGGTACTCCAGTACTCTAATACTCTGGGGCAAGTTGGTGGCCAATTCAGCACTGAAATCCTCTCATTCCCCTCTTATATTCTTTGGTATGAAAAACCAAAGTGATTCAGCAGATTAATCACCAAATAAAAGATCAAGAATTATGTCTTCAAGTCACTTAATGGTCCCGCTGGTCAGGGTTGGACAGTCAACTTTGACCTCGGGTTCTCCAGTGACTTCTATTAACCAACTTCACCAATATAATCCAGAGAGGCTGAGGCAGAAACAAGTGTGACTGCCCATGAGTCATTAATTTTTGACCTTCAGCATGTTTTGAAAATGTGTTGTGAAATGCTTACCAATCAATAATTCCATCACCGGGCAGTAGAGAAGCTGAGAGTTGTGCAAGAGGGGAAGCAGGGCATTAATGCCAGTCACTTAGGAGGCTCCAAATTCCTGCTGAGGGCAGGACTTACAGCAGGGCCCAGAGACGCTAGGCTCCCATAAAAGTTTTTAAAGGAATCAACGGCGGAACCAAGGACAAAGGCAGAGTGAAAGTAGACTCCTTTCCTTGCACAGGATCAGTAAAGTGGGGTTAGCAATTTTTGCAGGTACTCCTAAGCCAGTGTGTCTGTCCTTTTCTGTTCGGGGCCGGGACAAATGTTATACCCCAGGCTGCTACAGGGCATCCCTTCTCCTTGCCCCAGACGGTAGCCTGAGCTGCCAGCATTGCAAGTCTCACGAGTGAAGGAGGGGCCTCGTACAAGGGGCAGGGTCACAAACCAAGGAGGTGGAAAACCCAGTTCAAGCCCCCCCTGCCCCTTGCTAGGCCAATGACTCTGGGAGTGGTCACATCATTTGTCAGATCTTCAGGCTCTTCCTCTCTAACGAGAGGAGAAGGCATCTGTCCCATAGAGCACACGAGGCTCAGAAGTCATGAGGGATATGAAAACGCTTTGCAAACTATACAAATATGAGAACCTATTAGTAGAAAACCCACCCGTCTGATTTTGCAAGCTCGGACAGAAAGAGCCTCCTATTTAAGGAATGGCATGATCCCATGAATGGGGTATGACTTGTGGTTAGAAGAAAAATCAACACTGAAGATGGTCCCATGCAGATGACAGAGGAGAACTTTCGAACTTCTAGTTTGAGTCAGTCCCTGGTAGCTGTGAGCAGCGACGTGCTGGTAAATGTTTAATGCCTGGTTCCCTGGGATGGAAAAGCCCTGAATTGTAGCATTTGCTGATTTCCATGGGGTACATTCTTGCACCATGGCTGATTTCAAGCTAGCAATGTGACATCACTAAACCATGAAGTAAAAAAAAAAGTTGCTCACGATTGGCTTTCACTAGTGGGGACAAGCCAGCTGCGGCACACCACGGAAACTTTGCTGACAGCTTAGAGGAGGAGGATGAACTTCAGAAGCCTTCTTGACACATGGGGCTAGCGTTTTAACAGAGCCACAGTGTCTCCTCCTCCAATCATCCAAAAAATGGAAATTCTTATTTTTGTATTTGGCATTTTTAGAGCAAATCATAACTGCGAATCTCTTGATGGACACTGTTGAGCTCTCAAATATAGTGCTATCATTCTTAGCAATGTTCCTCAACTTTCAAATCTGATAACGTAAGAGATCAGCAGGCACGCTGGAATGGAACATAGCATGAATGGAGCCAGAAAACCTGAGACCCAGCGGTAGCAAGCCCATCTGTGTGACCTTGGACATAACAGGTCACCTCACTGCCCTCTCTGAGTCTCAGTTTCTGCATCACAGGACTATTGTGAGGTCACAGGAAATCATGCAAATCTGAGAGCTTTGAGAACCGCAAAATCCTATTTGGCCATGGATTATTATTATTTATTTCAAACAGTGATTGCGAGACGTTACCTTTCCTAATAATTATCAACCTATGCTGTGCTGGCCAGATCCTGCACCGGAACGAGCACCCTCCACCTAGACACCCTCCAGTGTCCCTGCCAAGAAGAGTCACTCTCAGGTGGGGCCTGTGTGGCACGAGAATGCCCCCCCAGGGGTCTGTGGGGTAGCTCAGCTCTATTGTACCAGGCCCAGGAGCATTGGAAACTGCTTGTGCCCACAAAGCTCCACATCAAACAGCACGTGGAGGTTAAAAGCAAGACTGAGCCCAAGTTCTGCGCATGTAGAGCTGTAACAGTACCACGAAAGAGCTAGGCAATGGGGACTGCTGGAAAAATTTCCCCAGCCAACTTAGACCATCTTTGAGGCAGGGTGTTTTCGGGGTGACGGCAGGGGGAAAACTGAGGAATATGCATTTTAAACAAGTGCCAGTTAAATCAGATGCACCGGACAAAAACTCTATGATGGGAAACTTGATGGAGGGAAGCAAAGAAAGGGTTCTCCATGGATGGGGTGCCAGGTGCTTGATAGAAAGCAATACCTCTTAAAGGAAACCATGGTTGTGCAAGAGACCCATTTCTTGGTTGGGCTTCTTCCTTCCCTTAATATAATATCACTGTCCCCATCCACCCACACACGCCCCGGGGGATCAAGGTACGCTGGTCAGGCACACAGTAGGTGGTCCGCTGAGGGCTTTGCAACAGCGAAAGCATTCATTGTCTGCCTCCAGCTCCTACCAAAGCTTAGCGCGGAGAGATGATCTCAGAGAGATTTATCTAAAACACAGTCTGTCTACCCACTCCAGATATCTTAAAGGAAAAGTCCATTGATCCCTGTGTCACTAGTCAACACACCCTAGATTCAACCTCAGCATTCTATTTTTTTCCCTCCACCTATTGGGTCAACAAAAACTCATCAGACTCCATCTATGTCAGGCACGTGCACAGAGCTGGAAATGTAGGATGCGTGGGATTGCATTTCTGTCTTAAAGGAGTTGATATTCTTGGAGAATTCAGAAACTAAGCAGTCACAGCAGCACACGGTAAGTATAAGTGAGATACTCCAGGTACTGAGGGATACAGGGGAAGCAGAACCGAATTGTGGTGAGCATTGAAAGGAGATCAGAAAAACTTGCCAGAATGGAGGACACCAGGCTTCCAAAGAAAGGGGGATTTCTAGGAAGAAGGAATTGCTTGTGCAAAGCACAGAGACGTGAGCAGGGGGGTGTCCTGAGAGAACAAGTGTCTTGTGTTAGAGACTATATGAGGTGTGGCAGCAGCTGGGGCTGGGAAGTGAGCACGTGAAGAGCCTCATCGGCCATGTCAGGAGTTTAGACTTCACCTTGAAGACAAGGTGCAGCCTTGGCAAGGTTTTGAGAAAGACTAGGTTTGCATTTCTTATAGATCAGTCTCTAGACAGGCAGTATGAAGAACGGGTTGGAGTAATAAGAAGGCAAGTTAAGGAGCCATTGCAGTAGCCCAGGTGAGAAACGGGGCAGCTTTGGCCCAAGGTAATGGCGTTGGAAGTGGAAAGGAGAGGAGGCATTTAAAGAAAATCAAAGACACAGAGTCCCCATGATTGCCTAGGCATATAGGCTGGAGGTTGGGGGACGAGTCATCTAAACAAGCTGACATTTGTCTGGCAAGGGCAGCTTGTATATGTGATGCTTTAACAGAGATAATGAATACAGAGGGATGAACTAATTTCAGAAAGAAGTTAACAAGTTCAGTCTGGAATATGTTCAGGTGGCTTTGGAATAGGTAGGTAAAGAAATTTTATCAGTAGTTATTATGAGCCTGGAGTTCAACAAGGGAAACGAGATGGAAATGTCAGAACTTTCCTGCATTAGATGTAAAACTCTTGCTATAGACATGTTCATCATCCCTGAGGATTACCCAGTATTAAATTCCTTTTCAAAACTGGTGCCAGAAAATAATTCCAACAATCAGGACACCTCCTTCAATCAGAAAAGGAAAATTATGTCAGTCATCACGTTTACCTTTTTTCGCCTTGCCTACCAGGAAGCTCAGAGTTATATGTAACGCTCAATTGCAATAACTCTACTAAGTCCTATAATTAACATATTTTCTTTCTTACCATTTTCAGGGCTTTAGGTTTTTATTTACAATATGACATCCTTAGTGTATGTCCCATATTAGAAGTTGCCTCTGCCTCCGTTTGGAAATAGAAAGTATGTTTTCACTGAGGTTGGGCCCTACCCACCTCGAACATGTTTTAAACTCCTGAGAAGGAGTTTTTCTTTACAGTCTATGAGAGTAACTATTTTTCCCCGGGGTACAAGAGAGAAAACAAAAACAAAAGCAGCCCTCTTCAGAAAGGGAATTGATCCTCTGGGACCAGTTAGAGCCAAGGGGGCCAGAAGCTTACAGGTCATTACAGAAAGCTAGAGCCATTGATTCAAAAAGAGAATCCAAAAGGTATGAGGAGCAAAATGTGACCAGCCCTTTCCACCCGCTCAGCTGAGCGGCACCATTTACTCCCAACATGAGGCAGGGCTACAGCGTAAATTCATCATAGAGGGTTTGGACAGAAGTCCTTTCAGGTTATTAAGGGCTACCTTTAGCCTTTGAGGGAAAAGAATATGTCACAATACGAGCAACTGTTGTATTTTCTAAATGCTCTTACATCACTATCTAACTTAATCCCTTTCAGTGTTCTGACAGGCAGGTAGGGCAGGAACTGTGGTTATTCACACTTTAACAGCTATGTGTCCTCTTGCCTAATGTTTCTTGGAGCCACTTTTAGGAAAAGAACGCCGGGCTGGGCTTACTTCCCTCCACTGAGACCTTTCATAGTTAAGAAAGTATAATAACAAGACCAAACGTGATGCTCTCTGATTTTCACCCAGAACATTCAGCTTCTGGAGCACCGCTGCCCCCAGCACAGTATGTCACCCCCAAGGTCAACTGGGGAAGGTTTCTTGTCTCCGCTTCATAGCTACCAATGCTGAGTCTCGGAGAGGCGCATTAGTAAGTAGTGTTCCCTCTGAGCAGGAGTTGTAGCAATCAGCACTAAGACCCAGTGCTCTTGGGATGCTTCCCCACCGTGGGTCCTCTGCAGCTTTCAGAGCGAGGCCCCGCTTCAGGCTGCAACACCTCATTCACTGGCATAGTAAGATGCTAATGACAGAAACCCCCAAATGGACAGTTCTAGCTAATTTGAATTCCCTCTTCACTAACGAGTGCGGCCGCTTGGTCCCACGCCATTAGTAGTGGGTGAGGACCCCTTCTTTCCTTCGGATAGAATCACCTGCCTCTGGGGCGCCTGGGTGGCTCAGTCGGTTAAGCGTCCGACTTCCATTTAGGTCATGATCTCGCGGTTGGTGAGTTCAAGCCCCGCATCGGGCTCTGTGCTGACGGCTCAGAGCCTGGAGCCATATAAAAAAATAAAATAAAAAAGAATCACCTGCCTCTGGTTTCTCCAGGGAACAGGGCTCAGAGCAGTCAGGCAACCCGGGAGCAATCGGAACAATCTTCAGAGGAGTCGATGAAAATTAGGACAGTGGAAAATCAATAGGTCTCACTAGGCCAGGCTCAGAAGGTCTTCTTAGCCATGTGGCCTTAGGCAAGTCACTTCATCTCTTTGAATCTCAGTTCTGTCTGCAACATGAGTCAATAATAACCTCTGTCCTTCCTCAGCTCATAGGCTGCTTATGAAGATCATAACTGTGCATTATTAGCACCTGGTAAATAGGGATATGAGGAGTACTGAGTCCCATCCGTGCAGGAAGCTCCAAAACTATAACTCAAGGGGCAGAGAGGTGGCATGGGAAGTGGGTAGCACTCGGGGGTCAGGTGCTACTGAGCTGGGCACACACAACGTGGCTAGGTTAGTGATACGAGAGACACTGCAGCGACATACACAGCCACACAGTGACCCCTTTCCACATACACCCAGGCGGACAACGGTCGTTAGAAAATACAGCCAGAAATTCCTTTTAAAGAACCAATTACTTCAACAATTGTAGTCGGCAAGGGAGATACAAGTTATATGCTTCCTACAATCAATCAATCCCATAAACCTTTTGAAACTTGAGTCAGAGAATTTGTAAGATGCTAAATAACACACATGTTGAAACCATGACAGCTGAGAGGTGGGGAAGACACGCTAGTCCCTTAAACACATATAAATGAAAATATCACCCCGGTTTTTGCAGAGTTATGAGGAACTGTCAGTTTTCCACTAGGAGACCAGAGTCTAAAAATCATAGACAATAAAGCCAGAAAACCTCTGAGAGGCCACTTTTCTAATTTATCCTCCTCTCACCCATTTTACAGAGAAGGAAAGTAAGACTCAGAGAGCTGGGGCCTGCTTCCAGTCATACTACGGGGTAGAACCAGATGGCAGCATGAGTTGTGTCCCTTGATGCATTTAATCCAAAACACATTTATGACGACCTGCTAATTTTTTTCTAGGGAAACAAGGATGAATAAGCCAGAGTATCCACTTCCAAGAAATTGAGTCCATTAGGGGAGATGAGCATTACGCAGCTGACTCTGGTACAAAAATGATATGTGTGATATTAACAATGATCCAGAGTGCAATGGGGACACAGAGTTCAGAGCGGTCCGTTCTGCCAGAGAAGGCCCCACCCAGGAGTTGGTATTTGAGTGCATTGAGTGGAAGAGTATCCTGGGCAGAGGGAACAGAGCGAGCTAAAGCGAGGGGCCGCAGGAAGAATATAACGTGTTCTAAGAGCCACGCACACAGGGTTTGAAACCGCTGGAGGGTTTATAGAAAGTGCTTCAGCCTAATCTTGGGGGATGTCAACAGCTCTCAGCTGCCACCCTCCACCTCATTTGGCACGCTCCCCGAGGCTGTGGCCTGTGTCCACCTAATGGGCCAGTACAACACCTGGCCAAGTGCCGGTGGCATTGTGGGGCTTAATGAATTCCCTTTGAAGATGAGAGGACTGTGAGGGAGAGAAGAATTTGCCACTCAAGTGAGTCAACTGGAACGGAAGGTGTGTCCGGCCACTCAGGCCCAGCTCTCTGGCTAGTCGACCAGACAGCCCGGGCCACCTCCCCTGGGTCCATGGGGTTCTACTAGGGAACATCAAGTCTTTTTTCAGCAAGTAGTTCCTAAGCCGCAGCACTTCTGGCTCATCCTTGTATTTGTAGTTTTACCAACATAATTGATCCCAGAGCTAGGTCTCCGCCATACCCATTGGTTTCCTAGGGAGTGATGGTATATTTAGGCTGCTTTTAGAGCACCAACACAGCCCAGCCTCCTGGGGATAGCATGGAAGGACATGTAAGAGGCAGACTTAAATAGTCCTGAGCTGTGTAGTCATCCTTTTGGGTTCTCTGAGCTTCCTGTCCTGAGCTACGGTTTTTCTCCTGGGGTTAGCCGAGGCACCAAGAGATAAACAAAGCTTTAAAGGGACTCTCCCCTTTGGAAAGCTGCACTGGAACCCAAGATGCTGCTTCGCTCTACCTTCTGATGAGTGCGTCCAGCCTTCCAATGAGTACACCCCTGTGTAGACTCTCTGAGGTGTGTGTGGGGCGGGGGGGAGAAAAGACCACGCGAGCTTGAAACTTCTCTAAAATGCCCTTCTTCATACGTTGGGTCTACAAAATGTCAAAACAGCCAGGTAAATCATGCTAGGATTCATCATGGCAGTGGGCAACCAGTCAACCCTGATATTTAACTCTGAGCCACCCAAACAACTCTTGGTGACTAAGGTTTTTTCCACTTACACCGGATTCTTCTGCTTTCACCACACAATTATATTAGCAAATGAGATCCCTGAGTAAGCAAAATAGGCCCTTCACACACACATTCCTTAGCCTACTACAGAGAATTCAGAGTCAGGGAACATTCATTCACATAAGCTTTTCAAAATACACCTCCAAGCCATTTTCACCATGGAATTGCTGTGATCTCAAAAATCAAGCGTGTGCAAAAGCAGGCAGCCAGTGGTTTGCAAGAGAATGAGAACTGAGCAATGAACAAAATTAACACTTACAACTTATGTAACCGGCAAAAGATTAACACCCAGAATATAGGGGAAGGAGGAGGCCCCTGCACATCCATAAGAAGGAAGGACAACAGAAATAAATTGGCAGCCTTGATGAACACGCACATGGCAGAAAAGGAAACGATCCTTAGGGCACGGAAAGATGTTCGACTTCGCTAATAATCAAAGAAATGCAAGTCTGAAAATTAAGAGATGCCATTTCACACCCATCACATTGGCCAAAATTTTTGAAGTCTGATGATGCGAAGTGTTTATATGAAGAATATGAAACAACAGCAAAGCACAAACGCACTGATGATAGAACTGGAGAGAAATTTGGTTAATATCCACCAAATTTGAGACTACCTATATCTTATCTCACAGGTATTCCACTCTCAGATGTACAACTGAGAGAAACTGTCTGTATGCAAAGAACTTTACACAAGGATGTTCACTGCATCATTGTTTACAGGCGAGAAAAGAACTTTAAAGCTCCATTAGTAGAGAAATGCCCAATATATTGTAACCCATTCATAAAAAAGGAATATGATATGGAAGCTAAAGTGAATGGAATGAAACCAACGTACCAATACAATTATATCTAAAATAATAATACTGAGTGAAAAAAGTAATTTGCAGAATAAATCGGTATTGTGCCGCTTACGCAAATATGAGATGCGAAACCGTACTCTCTATTGTCTTGGCCACATACTTACGTACCAGCCATGGACAGGACACAGATATACCATCTTTGGAGTGGTAGTTGCTCTGGGCGGGGAAAAGGAAAAGGCCTGGGGAAAGATGATCTCCAAAAGGACTCCGTTGTCTTTGATAATGTTTGTTCCTTTAGCAAGCTGACCGTGTAAGGAAATGTTAGAATTCTTAAAAGTCAGGGTGATGGGAATATGATTGTAAAGGTCAGGATAGGTTCGGTCTTGCCTCAGTAACAAAAGTCCTGAACCTCCGTGACCTGAAACAAAGTTTCTTTTTTCCCTCGTAGATGGTGGCTTGGCAGAGGGGTTCTGTTTACTGTTGCCACTCAGGGATCGAGACTGAGAGTGGCCACGACCTCCTTGCTATTGGCTGTACCAGAGGGAAACAAAGAGCAATTGCATGGTCCAGCCTGGACGTAGCCCAAGTCGCCTCCTCTCACAACTAATTGGCCAGGACTAGTTACGTGGTCCTGCCCTGCCCAAGGGGGGCCAGGAAGTATAATCCCACAACGAACCCGGAAGTGGGAAGAATTGGAATTTTTTGGCTGACGTCAGGAAAGTTTACCATAACGGGTGTTTGTTACAGTCCTCATCAGTTCGTTTTACATGTTTGAATTATGTTTCCTATTTTGCCACACTGGGGTTGGGGGAGGCCCCGGTCTGGGAATCAGGAGGCTTGGGCTTTACTGTGAGGAAAAGAAGGTGAAAGAGGCGAGGGTAGAGACGGCATGGCTCTCGGCTCCATAGGTCTGTTCTCAGACCACTCAATGGGATTGTCATACCCACACTGATGCTGCAACTATCCCTTATTCAGAAAGGGATCTCCATGTGAATGACTCTGAGCAGGCTGACCTTCCTGGCTTTTGTTGATCTCCAAGGAAGCCGGGGAGGCAACAGGAAGCCTGATACAAAGAGATGTAGTGCATCGAGTGTGGGTCGTAAAGTCCAAAGTCTTAACTACATGCCAGGTCTGCCACTCGCACACTTCCTGCCACCTTGGGCAAGTTACCATACTTCCAGGGTCTATTTTCCTCATCGGTGAAACGGGCATAACAATAACACTTCCATCTTTGAAGAGCTGTGACAAACAAATGAGGTATGTAAAGTGTGCTGTAACTGTAACGTGCTGTACAGACGTTCACTATTATTAATGACCTAAATTTTGCTGCAAGGGAAGCCTCAGGCCAGATTTACATTTCTGGCCGACAATGACTCATACAACTTCCCTCACTAGAGCCACCTGGTTGACAAAATGGGCCCAGGCATCATCCTGTGGTCCAACCGCTTGAAGAATCTATTGATTTCCTCTTGTGAAAGTGAGTGTGGGAGCAGGGACTGAGCATTATTGCAGATTCCCTGGGGAATTTGAGGGGGAGGGTATGATTCCCAGGAGCATGGCCAGGATGGGGAGGGGTTCTTGGCTGAGAAGGAAGCCTGGGTCCCTGGGACTCATTGAATATTCGAGCCAGGAGAGGAGAGGAAGGAGAAAACAGCTCTTTCAGTCCCCTCATTTTCCAAAAGAGGAAACTGAGGCCAGGAGAGGCAAAAAGGATGGCCCTTTTCCAACAGCAATAGCGAGTCAAGAGAGTTGGCGTTCACCTGAGGTCTTCAATTCACTCAGAGTAACCAGGGCAAGCTCCTGCCAAATACCTTAGTTTCCTCATGTGCAAACCGAGGGGATTGAACTCTATCCCCAACAGTTATTTCTAATGTGTTATTTTAAGAACACCCAGTTCTATCACATATGAAATGCAGTAAAACCTTCCCTAAAGGTGAGCTTTCTGATCCCGGTTATTGATTTTGCAGGTCTGACTCACAGGAGTTATCTCCTGGCTCCAGGAGTTGTCCTTCCCACACACCCTGAATGCTACCTGTTAGCCCTCCTCCCTATCTTGCTAAAGAGCCCCTTCTCACCTGTTTTCTGTTAACCCTTAGAGCGCTGATGCTCTTGTCTCTACCCATAGCTAACAAATATCCCTACCTACTTGTGTTACTGGCCCGGGGGATGGGGCCAGAAAAACCTTCATTAAGCTGCAGAGAACACAGGACACCACTCAGGAAAGAGCTCGTGGGCACCTGAGTCCGGTCCCAGAAGTCACTCCCAGAGGATGCTTTGCACACCAATATTGCTGTTGATAACACTTCCCCAGAGATCTCAGGAAACTACACAGCCAGATGCAAGGGCAAGCCTGACCTTACAGCAGGTGCATCCTGCTCTGACGATGCAGCAAACTCCGCAGGAGGACCTCTCAGGCCACGTTACCTGGGGCCTTGCCACTGAGGCCATCACAGGCCCCTCCCCACAGCTGCTAAGTCATTCTGCCAGCAACTCGCAGCAGCAGAGAAAAGACTACTGTCCCCATCTGTAGGAATAAGAGATGGGCCATTACACCTGCAAGACGCTTCACCTGGGGGGCACTCAGTCTACAGAGCACTTTCCTACCCATTACCTCATTTGATTTTTATGAAGAACTGAGAGCCAACCAGAGAAAGGATTATTCTTCTGTGTTCTAGATAAGGGGGTTTGCGTGAAGCCCAGAGAGGTTGAAGGACTTAAGTTCAGATCTGTTGACTCTAATTCTGATTCTTTCTCTGTAGTACGCTTAAAGTATTATCGTTTAATTATAAAATTCTATTCGTGACCGAGCCAGAGGGCCACTATTTAAATCACTTTCAAATATAAAGGCACTCATCGGCTCGCTTCTGCCCTTCAATAAACAGCTCAGGGGGAGAAACCATTTGTGAAACCAAAACGGCATTTACATTGTGGTTTGTGCCGTATCTGGTTTCTAGAAGCCAGGTCTTTAGTATCTTTCTGTCCCTTGTCCACTTTCACCTTCTACCTGGATTTTTATTTGAGTCAGTACAACTGAGGAAAGGATGATACAAGCAAAGGCTCACATGAGTCCTGCTTGCCGTACGTGTGTGTGTGTGTGTGTGTGTGTGTGCAACCTCAGAATGTCAAAGGGAATGTAAGGCTGGGTATAGCAGGAGCTCCTTCCTTACTGCTTAAAATCCTCAACAATTCCGCATTGTTTGGAGTGGTCCAGAAATCAGCAGTGTTACCATCACCTCAGTTTATTAGAAATGCATCATTTCAGGCTCCCACCCCCGACTCACTGTATCAGAAACTATATTCTGATAAGATCCCCAGAGGTCTGCATGCAAAGGTTGAGAAACACTGATGTAGAGAGCGTGACCCAGATCACTGACCCCAGGGGTGAAGTCCTTACTTATCCTGGCTGCCTAAAGACAACACTCACCAGTCCACACATTCCCACACTTCCCCCTCTCACCTTGGCTCCTGCAATGATCTCTTCCTCTGGTGTTCCCCTAAACCAAATCCTTCCCGTTCTTTGAAGTCTGGCTCAACATCCACCTCTTCCAAGAAGCCAAGCCCGATCTTCCTACCAGGGAGTGATTGTTCCTCTTTCTGAATGCCAGTACCCCAGGCCACGCACTTTCCATCTTGGATTATAATTTTTATGAGCACAATTCCTCTCGAAATTGTGTGCCCTTCACGGTCAGGGTCTGGTCTGATTCATGTCTATATCTCCCAAAGCCACGCAATACTTTGCAAAGTTTCTACCATAAACGGATTCCTCAAGACCTTTATCCTTAATGTTTCTTTCTGTCTGTAATTGAGGTGTTCCGCACGATTAAGAAATTCACATTATCATTCTTGTTATTTAGACAACCATTACCACATATGATTAGGATCTAGACTTGGAAGTGTTTAGCTAAAATATTCAGTCACTATCATCAAGCATTTACACAGACTCTCCCCCTACCCCCCCGCCAAAATGCACACATACTTTGTTTATTTCCTTACTGTTAGAAGGGCAATTGCCCAGAATTTACTGAGGTAGAGGGGAAATGACCTCTCTACACCTGATGTGCCAATTCCAGACTGATTTAGCGTCTTACCAAGGAAGAAGAAAGAACTTGGTCCTATTACAGAATAGAACGTAGTACCCAGATCCCAAAGTCTCTATCAGGACCGCATTTGGGACAAACAAAGGTCCCCTGGCCCTCGTTCAGTCACTTAATGGAGAAGACTCCAAAGACAGAATGCCACTGGTGTTCTTCCAATTATAGAGTCATCTGATTAGAATTACAGTAAATGCATAGCTCAGTTTGCATTGTCCTGAGGTGAACCGGGAACCGGGCTGCTACGGTTGGAGCATCTGAGGGTACTGAACTCTGCAAGTCCACTGCCTCATCACAGTGGGACACTCACGCAAGAGCTACCCTGGAAAGGGGACAGACACGAGTTAGGACGCTCCATTTCTGGGGACCCAGGAGTCCCAGAGGCCAGAGCAGGATATATAATTTCGTTGTTTGAAAGAAAAAACTGAGCACATACTCCAGACATGAAACCAACCTGGACCTTTGGAAAAAAGGTTTGCCTTTGGGATAATTTTAGAATTAATTGTTCCAGTTTATGTCTAGCCTGTTAGCACTGAGCCTTGAGAGGTGGTCTACAAAGCGCAAGCTTTCCGAATCATAACGTTGTACTTTGGTCCATGGCTAAGTGAGTTTTCTTGTTCTGTCTGGCTGTAGAAGACAAGGCAGGAACCCTATAGAAGAATCACAAACCTATCCATCCCTTTTCACCTATTCCACTTACAGCGTGAGGGTTGGGGATCGTCAGGGTATCTGACCAAACCTGCTGGTCATGTTATTGTTGTTTCTAATTTAACTACCAGATTGTTAAGCATTACTGCCCCAAACCCAGCCGGGGGGCGGGCACCACACTTTGAAGCCACCAAGTCAGAGTGCTATTGGAGGAAACTCTGCTCTACTGGACCATGAAATGAGTTTTCAAAGGGACAGAGAATGACAGTCGTGCAAGCCGTGACTAAAACGGTCTCACCAGAGCGGTAACGCTCATAATGGAGCAAAATGAAACCCCACCATGTGATGGGACTGTGCCCAAGCCCTCAGTAGAGCCAGGCCAAATCACAGCCCAGAGAACCTGGAGATTAGCTCTGGAACCTCTGTTTCCTCCTCCACAAAACTGGATTCATATGAGCATCATGAGAGACTTGGGTAATTGCATATTACTCTTTTTTTTTTTTTTTTTTTTAAGACGGCGGCTGAGTTTAAGCGCCAAAACTCACTGGCTCGGTGACTTTCTGTGACTCTCTCATCCAGGCCTACCCACCTCCCAGGGTTATCATCCTCACCCAAAGAAAATGATAGGAGTTGGGGGTGGCCATGACTCAAGTTGGGAGAATGAAGTCTATTTTCTTATTTTCCAAATGTCCTTCCTAGAGGAGAGTTTAGAAAGCTCCCCAGTCTAGAATTTCCTATGGCATTCAGGCTTTGCCACTTTCCTTTCTTGATCTTCACGAATCCCAGGAATCGAAGATGCATCAAAATCAAGGAATACGCAGCACCCAAATCACAGAATATACACATGCGCACACATACCGTTGCAAATATATTTTTAAAAAACTTACCGCATTTAACAGGCAAACTTTGACCTCTCAGGGAAATTCATGTTCAGTCAGGAGATGGGAAGGAGAGCACTGGATAGTGGGGGTGAAGGTGAAAGCTTTAATTGCTGGTTGTTTGGAGAAAACCAATCTGCCCATCCCTACCCTGGCAATTCCTGATCATGCTATCCATCACCCTCCATTTGGCCTACGCTGATTGATCACTACACGGCCTGTATTATAAATCAAACTTAATTTGGTATCAGTTCAGAGTCACCGGGCCCTCGTCAACAGCAAATCTTGGAATCACGTAGAAGCCAGCCGTGAAATGCTGGTTCTGAATGCGTCGTGAAGAAAACTTATTTGCAGCTTGGGGTTAGGTGATAGGACAACAGCAAGAGGGAGGGCCCTCCCAGACAACAAACACAGGCAAAGGGTCATCCGAAACCAGGTTGAATACGACCCAGGGTCTTCCTGTGAGGGCTTTGAGTCCTACAGGCACAGCACGTCAGGCTGCAAAGACCCAGAAATCTTGGACCAATCACCTTGTTTTGGAGGTGAGGAAATTGGGCCTCAGCTTGGGGAAGGAACTGTGCCCAAAGTCACAGACACACAGCCAATATGTGGCAGAACTGAGGCTAGAGGCCAAAATGCCCCCGGACATTCTGGGGACTGTTCTGTCCTTCAAGGTCTCAAAGACGGGAACTTATCACATAGCATAGACACATTTTCTAATTTACCTCTGGAGGTCACAGAGTCGAAAGCATTCTTGGCCTCTTGTTCAGCAAACCAGAGAACTCTGCCAGGGTATCAGCTCATGGAAAGTTCAGTGCCGTGGAAATCTGGATTCTACTTCCAACTTAGACATTGATTCTTGTGTCAGATGTGCTTTGGCTCCAGACTGAAGCCCCTTTGTAGCTCAGGGAGAGAAAGGGGGCTAGAAGTGAGGGAAATGAAGGCAGCTCTCTCTCTTTTCAGGGGCACCCCAAGGAGCACACTGCTCGTGTCAGTCCCCTGTGTCTATTTCAGAGCCCGCCTCTTCATTTAGAGATAGGTAGATGTGGGAATGGAAACCCACAGCCGTCTACTAGAGGCTGACACTGCTAAATCCTGGGCTGTGTGTGTGTCTCTGTGTGTGTAATGAACACTCCAAAGCTCTTTCGCACTTTTGACATCAATTCCAAACTGTTAGTTTTTGAGAGAATGTCTTCAGATGACTCATATTTTGCCATTTCTTGTTAGTATCAGTCTTCTGACAGGTGCATAGGGGTGCGCTCCCCCACGTCACAGATGAAGATGTTGAGACACAAAGGTCTTAGTTACACAGAGCGAACTCACAAGTGGAAGTCACTGAAAGACCCAAGTCCACGCTGAGCTGCCGTTTCCCAGGGTGTGCGCACGGGCGTGGGTTCAAGAACACCAACCGGCTGCCACCAGCTTCCAGACCATCCTGCACTGTGATTTTGCTAGAATGCTTGTTAGAACATCTGTCTTCTCTTTATTAATGCTTCCTTCTGGGACAACGTTCCCTGCTCCCTACCTGTGTCTCCCCCATGCCCTCAACACCCCCCCCCCGCCCACACACAATCTAATTGTTCTATTCATTTTTTTCAGATTCAGCATAAGTGATATTTCTTCAGTGAGGTCCATCCCTACCACCCCCCCCCAAAACATGTCCCCCTCTTCTGTGGTCTCTCACACCATCTTCCTTTCATTTTTAACACTCTTCAAACATCAATAGGACTGTGACCATCTAACCTGAGTCTCTAACCTTGATGTCAGGCACTATCCTACATTTTACTCTCCATTGTACCCTCACAGGCTTAGCCCAGCATCTGGTACCAAGGAAGCAATACAAGGGGCAAATGCAATAAAGAGCTGATGGGTCAAAACAGAAGAGTATAGAAATAGCCAAGTCTTCAGTAATTCATCTCTTGTTAGCAGTGCTTCAAAAACTTGTCACAACGACCCAACAACCACCCAACGCATGCCAACCCACGCTGCTCTCGCTTTATACCTGCCGTTTCTTGCACTTGCTCCCACAGTGTGCTTACGGTTCCTACAGAGCTGGATCCCCTTCATTGAGCTCCCCTGAGCTCCCTTGGCTCAGCCGTCAATGTCAACCTAAAAGTAGCTCTGAGAAATCTTCCTTGAACTCTTGATAGAACACGAAATACCCATTCCACTGTTTCATCCCTGCATCCTGTCATCAGTGTTACAGGGTGCCAGGCTGAGATCCTGAGCTGCCTGTCTCCACAGCCCCTATGCGGGCTCTGCTCAGAGGTGCTACTCGGATAATAGTGGATGAAGAAATGACAGATCAAGGGTTTCCAACATGAGATGTTGAGTTTCTGAGAGAGGATCATCTCTATTAGCCACTTCTTGCACAGCGTCTTTCACATAGTAGGCACTCGCCAGTGAGGTTACTTTAATGCCATCTTCAGCCAAAGACACTACAGAGAGCAGAGCAATGTATAGAAATAGTGTAACCTTTGGAATAATTCAGATATACCTTCTCTGTGACCTTGGAGAAACGGCTTAACCTCACGAGCGTCAGGTTGATCGGATGCTGCTGCTGCTCCCAGTTGTGATGGAGAGAGGATGTTAACACATCCGGCATTAGCTTGGCACCTTGGAACTGCTCCCCACCCCCTGCTTCCTTCCTGGGAGTCACTGAGACTGGCCAGCCTCGCTCCTCCCTCTGTCTCCTGGGAAGAAACAGTGGTTAAAGGATTGGAACCCAGAGTCTGAGACCCTTCCTCTTGTCCCCATTGGTCCCCCCGCTGCCCCAGGGGGACCTTACTGAGCAAATGTCGGGCATCTTTCTGCCCTCTGGAGACTTTCAGCCCTAGTGCCAAGACACCTCCGAATACCACCCTGGATGCCTTGGTTTTTAGATAGTGTTCCAATCTCACTGACATCAATCTGCTTAGGTTCTAGTCCTGACAGCTACCTGACTTCCAACCTCGGTGTCTCTCCTGGGCTCCAGACGATTTCCTCCACCACCACTTTCACATCCCCAAGCAATGAACAAAAAACAAGTTGGAAACTGTACATCCCCACCTGTAATGGCGTCCCCTTCTGCCTCCCTCAGCTCCTCTCCTGCTTGGCTGTACCCCCTTCTCCCCATTCGCCAGCCTAGGCGCTGAGACACCTTGTGCCCCTCCTCCAGCCACACTCCTCATCGCTCCAATACTCATGTCCCTGCCAGGTCCTGAATTTCTCACATCCATTGCCTCTTTTCCTTCCCCACTGCAGGCCTTCATCATCATTCACTATGACTCTTTCTGGCATCTTCCAACTGGTCTCCCTGCCTCCAGTCTCTCTTCAGTCCATTTTCCAAACTATCTGCAGAACGATACGTTTAAGCCTTCGAATCTCTTTATTACCCTGCTTACCACCCTTCAGTGCTTTTCCACTTCCTGCAGGAAATAGTCCAGACTCCTGAGTCTGGCATATAAGGCCCTTCATGATCCAGCACCCCCCCGTTTTTGCTTGCTGACCCCACCCTAAAAACTCCTTTGTACACAGACACACCCTAGATTCCAGCCAGCCCTGACTCCTGTCTCACACACAAAAGACCTCTGGGTCTTTGAACATGTTGTCGGTAAGCACTTCTGTGCCTTCGGCAAAATGTTTTTGGCTCAAATGTCATCTCTGATGTGTGGCCCTCTTAGAGACCCAGAAATGAGCTGGTAGCTCCTTCTGTGAGCTCCCTCCAAACATAGTCACTTATATTAAGCCCCTGTTGGCATTGTGACTTCTTGTTTGTATGTGTCTGTCTCCACTAGACTGGGAAATCCTCAGAGGTGAGTCCTTCCACAGAATGCCCACTCAACAAACGTTTCTTGAATAAATGAAATATCAGAGGCAGACATGGAGTAATAAATACAACCACTTTTGTCCAGTGATCCTCGGTGTTTCCATCCATAAAATAAGTATCTGAACCAGATACCTTACAATTCTACCAGGCTCAGATTTCATACTGCATCATCTCTCAAGTATACATCTCACACCGTTGGCCCACTCAGTAGTAGGAGATTTTGCTGAGTTATTTTTCCCAAGGAAGGAGTGGGACTGTGGGTCCACCCACACTGCAAAATGGCTGGTCTCAGGAGCTCTGGCTGAAGTCACAGAACTGCTCAAAGACAGTACTCCACATAGGGACCCAGAAACCCATGACCACGCTGTCACAAGCCGGGACTCTGGCCGCGTCCCTAGCACACTCGTGGGTATTGTCCACCCACTCGGGTGCTTGTTCATGAGCACTCACACAGGCATTGTCACAGTCCTCGGGCAGGCACAGAGGGTGACGCATCTGTGCAAAAGAACTACCCACGGGGTCTCACCTCCTCCAGGTCACCGTCCCCATGATGCCCACACCTCCAGTACCACCTACAGACTAACATACTCACAGGGTGTTCGGTTGTCTGCAAATCTGGAGTTTTACACATTGGACCACAACTTTCAGCAGATGGAGACAGGTGCACCTGTATTCTGATGGCTATCTTCTGACCTTCATCGTCACCTCCCCCTCAATAAACACCTCTGCCGGCGTGCTGGCGTTCACCTTGCAGCTTTCCCTGGGAACGTTATTTTACCTCCCCGAGCCTCAGCTTTCTCATCTATAAAATGGGACTAGTGGCCCTGCTTAATTTCCTTTCCTTACATCGGTAGTACCACGATGCAATGAACTAATAATGAATGTGAAGGTGCCTCACAAACACAGACTCAATGCACACATGTAAAATCACACAAGTAGTAATATTGGTAAACACTAGGTTCTGCCTCTAAGGAAAATCGCCTTTTCAAACAAAAGGGGACTGTTCAAATCCAGATATTTACTGAGTGCGTAGTCTCTGCCAGACCCAGCACAAGGGATTGTCACCAATCTTAACTGTCACTGTTCCAGAGCTGAATTTGACAGTGTTTTAGCTTAATACTTATATGGTGGAAGTCGTATGTTTGTTTTGAAGTTTTAATATTTATGCATGTCCATGCACTCACATATATGGGAATAAAAACAATATTTGCATATGTATAGGGGTGTGTGTGTGTGTGTGTGTGTGTGCGTGTTTGAGAGTAAAGAGTACTTTCCCAGGAGGTAGAAATGAACTGTTAAGAAAAAAAAGCACCACTTCTGGTTCAAATCCTGACCAAGACTTTTGACTCAGGACAAGTTTTGAATTCACTGAAGCCGCAGTTTCTCCAGATTAAACATGGAAATAAGGAAAACTCTCTCATAGGTCTGCGGTGCAAATCAAGTAAAGTCATGCGCACAAAAAATACGGAACTGCGTCGAGCACGGAGAGGGCTGGGTGAATGTCACTACCCCCAGAATGCCTGCGTTTCACTCGGATGCCCTGTGACCCGGGGCAAGGCACTCAGACCCTGCACGTGTTTCCTCATCTATAGAAGGAGAGGGACGAGTGTGACAATTCCATGGATTCCTTCCAGCCTCAGGATGCCAGGGTCGTGTATCAAATATCTATTCTACGCAAGCACGCGGGTTTAAATGATGAGCACGGGCAAGAGGAAGCCCCTGCAGCCTGATGTTTGCTCCATTTCCAAAGCGTTTCCTTTTTCTCAGCGTGCCATTTGCTGGCTCTCATAGCTTCAATACAGAGCCCATTGATGGCTAGGAAAAGGAATGTCCAGCACAGCTGCGGGTCCACTTGAGCCCTCCCAGCGAGCACCCTCAAGCCCACTCTCTGTGAGCCCTGTGTTTGTGGAGCCCGTTGCAGCCATGTCTGGAATCCTCGACACCTGCACATCAGCTTCCTGGGCATCTCCCCCTCCCCTCCTCCGCCCCTCACCCTTGGGCTTCCATTTGCATCTGAAATGCAGCTGCTGGGGCCCTGTGGAGGGGAGCCAAGTGGACAGGACATCTCCTTGTCTGCTCTCCCTCCCTTGAGTCAAACCGAATCTGAAGCGCCTCTGTGATATGGCTTTTGTTGCCTCGTCATTATGTTTAAATGAGCCTCATCTGCAGGAGCATTTTTTTCTTAAATAAAATAAAATAAAACCACCACAAAAGACCAAAGCAGATGACATCTGTTCTTTCGATGAAAGCGTTTTTATTTTTTGTTATTTTTTTTCCTGAATTAGACGAGAAGAAGAAGAATAGAAAAACTGAAAGGGGCTGGGCCTCATTTGTACCATCCCTCCATAAAAACAAAACAAGCAAAATTAGTCTGTGTGAGGGGCGAAGGGGTGCTGAGTGGGTAAGAAGAAGAGGAGGAGAGGAGAGACAAAGGGGAATAAGGGAAGCCCTTCCCACTTCCCAAGTCTCGCATCAACTCCAGAGCAGGAATGCGCCGACGCCATTACTTTAAGCGCCACTTATTTCGAAAGGTGCTCAAATTTACGTTCTCCGTGCTTATTTCACGGGCAAAATGGCGAACAACTGCGTAGCCATCACCCCATCCTTCTCCAGCCGTCTTTCTTTATCAGATACCACGGATGGGTATCTGGTGCAGGTGGTACCTGGGGTATAATTTGAGAAACAACGATCTACGCGCTGATAACCCCTAAATTTTTATCTCCGTCTTAGCTCTTATCTACCAACTAAACCCTCCAGCCCAGTTCACACACTGAGCTTCACCCCTTCTTTGTCAACAGCTGCTTCTTGTTCACTGAACCGTGCCCAGCCCTGAATTCCTGGATTCCTTGATGCCTTCTTCTTCCTTGAGCGCCCCACATCCAACCCATGGCCAAGTCCTGTCAATGTCTCCCCAAAACATCTCTGATCCCTCCTCTTCGCTCCCCTCCGTTGCACTGCCTGAGTCCAGGCCACCTTTATCTCTTGCTTAATGTGTGTCCAAACATGCCCCACCCAGCAGCCAACCTTGCTGATTATGATCGCTCTTCAGGCAAAACACTTTATGGTTCTTGGATAGGGTTTAAATCCCTCAGCTCGGCTTCCCGGGGAGTTCAAGAGCTGGCCCCTGCCTACTTCTCTGACCAGTCCCTGCCTACTGCCCTCTATCCTAAGCCAACCAAACTTCCTCCAGTCCGAGACCTTGCTTCATGCTCCCTCACCTAGGGCCTTTGCACCTGCTGGTTTTTCTACCTGGAACACCCTCTGACTCTGCATGTCAATTTCCTCTACCCATACTTCAGGTCTCCATTTAAATGCCACTCTTCCGGGAAGCCTTCCCTGATCACACTTGCCCACCGCCCACCTCAACCACCAAACCAGGTTAGGTGCCCCTACTCTGTGCTCTCGGCAGTGTGTGCTACAGCTCTCAGAGCATTTGCTCAATTTAGTGTTATTACCTATTCGATATTCTGTCTTCTCCACTGAAAAGTCAGCAGCTATGGAGTGGGTATCTCTCTTATTGGTTCAAACATTAACTGATCAACCTCAACGCTCTCGCAGCATTGCTGAAAAGACCACTTTCTACCGAAGGCAAAGTTTTATTTATGTATTTGTAATGGAAGTCTCCCTCTGAGATTTTAGGTATATTTCAAAATAGCACCATAAATCCAGACCAGGAAGGTTGTCTATAGCTTCAATGTCACTTCCAGGCCCCAGTCCTGCACAACCAAACTTTGATGCAAGTTCCAAAGGTAAGACTCTTCTTGGACAAAATTAAGCTGCTAAAAGGAGTCCCTTCCTTCCCTCTTGAAGTCCCCGAGACCATTTCCCTCGGGAGCTTTTTCTCGTTCATCTCCCTCATAGTCTCTGATGCTTGCCAGTCTCCTTCCACAGCAAGGAACATCGAGGGCTACGGGCAGGCAGCACAAAGAAGGGAGCCAACTAGCCTTGACTGTTGACCAAGTGCCAAGCACTCTTCAATGCCTCTCTTGCTCTCCCCTAACAACTCGGTGAGGTACCACCAGTACGAAATTTTGTGACACAGAAGGTAAAGTGACCGGCTGTGGTCACAATGCTATAAATGGCAGAGTTGGCATGTGAACCCGGATCCGCTGACTCAAATCTTCGATTCCAGGCTGATGCCTTTTAAGGAGTAGAAATCCCAGATGAGGAGTCTGATGCAGGGCTAGACGTTCTCTCCCAGCCTGAGAACCTTAGCAGAACCCCACACAGAAGACCTGGGAAAGAACAAAAACGAGTTCTACTGGAAGGCACACCAATTTGGAGAGAACAGGCTGGAAGCCAGGAGGCCCTCTCACCTTTTTCAGATGTTGCCAGCCTGGTCGTGTCTCCCAGGCAGGCATCACACTGTCAAAGGCAGATCATTAATCCCGTCTAAGGATGTCTCCACATCCTTCATCCACTTAGCTTCTTGGGGGTTAGGGATCCCACTGTTAAGACAACTAACAGAGACAAAACAGAATAAAGCAAGCAAGCAAACAAACAAACAAAACCTCCCTGATTGAGAACCCAACCATTTTTCCTTAAGCCAACATAATAAGCTTAAGAATCTAGTTTGATAGTAGGATCTGCCAGTAATTCGGTTGCATCTTGTTCCCCATCTCTGGTCATCTCCCATTCTTTCTAGGATTTTCTCCCTTAGGAAGTGGAAAGGAAGCATGTTTGCAAAATCAGACAGTGGGGTGGTTCTACCAAAGAGCGCTTTGTTCACTAGACCGCTAGTTATGAATGAGTGGGGGCGATTGAATTTGCTTACCATTAAAACTCCTCCGCATACTGGAATTTTAGAGGCTGAAATCCAGTACAGACACAGAACTGAGATGGAAAACCCTATGTGAGGTCAATGCTCCTCAGTGATTCATCATCTAAACGCATCACACTTTCCCACTTGACAAACAGGTGGGCCAACTGTAATGATACTCTCTTCCCATCTTGGACTAAAGGAATCTCAAGGATTCTGGAGTGACCAAAGGAGGGTAGGGAGAAGTGAAAGTGATGATGAAAAAGTGAAGATGAGAAGTGAAAGAAGATGAAAAATCAGTGGACATTTACTGAGCATTGAGTATCAAGCATTGTAACAATACTATTACATACATGATTTAGTTTACTCTTAAATGCCCCTTCAGATTGGCATTTTTAGCCACTAGTTCATAGATAAATCAGAGTTCAGAGATAGTCACTGCCTTTCTTTCTGGAAGACATGAATCTTTTTATCACCTTCTCCCAGGTGTCTGTATCCACCCTGGAAGAAATTTTTGGACCAAACACGGTGGGTACAAACGTGGAAAAACTCAAGGCTCTGGCTTCTAAGGACTGGGAGGAATAGAGGAAAGGGGAGACTGGACAGAAAGTAGGACTTTCTGGACAGAAAGTAGGACCCTGTTGAGAAGGAAGTGGGAAACAGGCATTTTGCACTTAGTATCTTCCTCAACAGTCTTTGAACATCTCTTTTACAGTCTCCATGATTATTTAGACCAGAAATTCCTAAAGAAAGGGGGACTGGTAAGGAAGGAAGGAGCCCTGAACTGTTGACATATGTGTTCCCTATGATTTGCCGGGCTGGTGAAAGGCAGAGACAATGACCGAGGGGCTAGAGGAAAGGAGATTCAGCAAAGGCATAGCTGCCCTTGGCTGGCATGAGATGAACAGAGGCTGTGTCTAATTCCCTACTACCTGAGCCAGTAAACTTTGAACAGAGAGCAAAAAACCAAAAAACAAAACAAAAGAAAAAAAACCCAAAACCCCCTGCCTCACATTCCTTCCACGTTCAACCAATATCCTAACATCTCAAAGTCCCGTGGAAAACAAATACCAAAATGAATTCCACAACTAGCTGTAGAATAAAGATGCCTATTCCCATTTGGTAGCTAAGGAATTTTAAGTATTATGAAAGTCAATGGGTTGTCCCTTCTTTCTCTCAATAGATTAATTAGTTCCTACTCTATGCCCAGAACTGGATACAGTGGCAAGCCAGGCAGACATAGAGCTTATAGAGTAGTGATTAATCAGTCATTAAATATAAATCAAGTACATAAATAAATATAAAATTACAAATTATGATACATTCATGAAAGGGAAAGCATAGGGAAGTGTAAAGAAATGTGATAGAAAGATTGGCATAGTTTACATTGGTGGGTCAGAGAAGCCCTGTCTGTAGAGGTGAACATCATGCTGGGAGCCAGGAAAGGAGCAGAGAAGCAAAACAGATAGCAGAAACAGCCTTTGCAAAGGTCCTGAGGTTGGAAAGCAAGTGGCCAGTGCATCAAGGCGGGGAGGAGAAGGTCAGAGGGCAAGGAAGGGGGCATATTATGCAGGCCTTCTAAGCCATGACAAGCACTTTGAACTTACTAAGTGCAATTGGAAGCCATTAAAGGGTTTTAAACAGGAACAAGATGTGACCTGATTAGCATAAAAAAAAATCCCACTAATCATGGAAAATAGATCAGATGAGGGTGGAAACTATGGCTGAAGTCCCCCTAAGAGTTGATGAATCAAGCCCAAGAAACATTAAGTCCTAGTCCTTGATTCGAACTACAAAAGTTGTCTTTAAGAAACCATTATTTGTGATGTACAGTCTACAAAAAAATGCGTATCATTTTATGAAACAGAATCATACTTTTTCAAACTACTTATCAACTAAAATGATCTAAAGGCCCAGGGGGTCGCTTCAGGGCGATGCAATGTCTAGCTGGCTTCCCTGGTCACCTTGTTCTACTTTCCATGTTTTCCAAGAACAGAGGTTGTGGAGGGTAGTCATGATTGAGGAACACATATATAGGTCATTTGCATCTGATTCTCTTACCCAGCCTCAACTTCATTACACAGCAGCGGCAACAAATGTCAGTGGCAGGAAGTACCCAACAAGAAGAATTAACCACAACTTTTTTTCATCCAAACTTACACACACACTGTCACACACACATACAGTTGGTTTGAAGTGGGGTGAGGGGAGGTAGCCCGCCTTCTCACATTTTTAACCAATAGGATCTCGTGTCAGCCATCAAAACAACAGCCTCTCAGTCAGTTGACCTTTTGTGATGGAGGGGGGTTGTGGGGAGAGGAGAGAGAAAGGAAAGAGAAAACTTAGGCTTTGCATCGTTTGTCACTCTAACAGTTGAACACTGAATCAGTCTTATGTTACAGACACATTAATTTGATTAAGATACAATCCGTGGGTCATTCAGGCATACGAAGTACTCTTGCTTGATTGTGAAATTAACAATGAAATCGGATAAATCATTACCAAACTAGAGGTTACTCTGGGACTTGCAGATTGCCTCCCCTCCCCGCTCCTCAATTCATTTTCTTCATCTAATGCTGTTTTTGACACTTAGAAGGGAAAATCCGTGCTAAGACAATGGTGGCACACCAGCCCTAAGCTCTCAAGGCATTAGTTAAAGGAGCTAACGCTGACTCAAAACAGGAACTGATGGTAGACCCATCTCCCAAAGGGTTCCCAGAGTCCCTCCAAAGTGCTCATAACCATTCCAAATGCACAGGCACTGCAGGAAGTTATACACAGCCTCAAGAAAGCCACTTTGACATCTGCAGGCTGAGATCCTGGTTTCCATTTTTACTACATTATCCCCTGCCTGCCACCTTGTTTCTTTCTAGGAGCAGGCTGAGTTTCAGACTCTGGGCCACTTCTGGTCAAATATCTACCAAACCTCCACTGTGTTCCAGGCACTGTGGTGCAAAGATAAACAACAAGACTTGAGCGTGGATCTGAACAAGCTTTCCCCCTAGTTGGCCACTGTGTCCTCATCCGTTCCGTGACTCCATGGCACACGGCTGGCTATGGCTTGCTGCCCCCTGACGTGCTGCAGTGGAGGCATGCAAAGCACCACGGGACATAGAAAAGGAAATTAATCAGAGAAGATGTGGCCTTACGCGGAATGAAGAGGAGTTGATCACGCAGAGAAGGGAAGGGGAGGGCATTCCCAGCAGAGAGGACAAGACAGGGAAGCTTGGGTGCACATTAGGTATATGGTCACAACTGTGGTGTAGCAAGGCAACAGCCAGCTGTTTTTCCCATCTTGGGAGAAAGCATTATTTTTTAAAAAAAAAATTTTTTTTTCAACGTTTATTTATTTTTGGGACAGAGAGACAGAGCATGAACGGGGGAGGGGCAGAGAGAGAGGGAGAAACAGACTCGGAAACAGGCTCCAGGTTCTGAGCCATCAGCTCAGAGCCCGACGCGGGGCTCGAACTCACGGACCGCGAGATCGTGACCTGGCTGAAGTCGGACGCTTAACCGACTGCGCCACCCAGGCGCCCCGGGAGAAAGCATTATTGTGGCTTAACATAGATTCCAAATCTGGAGTATTAAGGAGAATCAAGCCCCGATCCCATGTAATATAGAAAAAAGAATGCTGGATTGGAATTCGGGGGACCCACTGTTCCTGCATCTAACACACTATGTGACCTTGAGCTTGGTATTTCACCTGTCTCTGCCTGGGTTTGGCGTCTGCAAAATGGCAACACAGATCTCTTTCACAGGATCCTTTGAAAGATTAAGTGGGAAAATATATGTGAAAGGTTAACTTCAGAGCATCAAATCCTTTTTTTTTAAAGTTTATTTATTTGGAGAGAGAGGGAGGGGCAGAGAGAGAGGGGAAGAGAGAGAACCCCATGCAGGCTCCATGCTGTCAGCACGGAGCGCGACTCGGGTCTTGATCTCATGAACCGTGAGATCATGACCTGAGCCGAAACCAAGCGTCGGGCACTTAACTGACTAAGCCACCAAGGCGCCCCTCAAATCCTTTTTGATAAGAGTGTAAATCATAGATAGCAAACTGAAGAAGTTACTGATATTATTTCCAGTGGGCACTGTCATGACATGTTTATGGACCAACAAGCCATCCAGTGGCTGAAATGTAGGGAGCATGGCCCCGGCTAGCTTGGATAGACTCTTGAATGTGTGTGGGTTTTGGATTTCATTCAATTTAGGAACACGGGTTTATCCATTATTGTATTCACTCAACAGATAAATAGAACTGACTCTTAAAGATCATTCGAAGTGAAAAGTAGAACCAATCATCCAACCGACTTAGTCTGTGCCCTTGCGAGTGACCCAATCACTGTACCAACAGGTTGACCATCTGAGAATTTCTGAAGGGCACTCACTGGTCAGATGAAAAATAGGTAGGATTTGCTTCAGCGAATGAGAGTTGGAAATAGCCTCCACGTTCCCTTTCAGCCCTAATGCTTCTTAACTATTCTGTACATGGTGTTCACCCAGATGCCAGTACATACACCATTTCTGCGTTCCGAGATGCCAGGGTCTGGGTAATCCCACGTGTGGCTCAAAGAGACTGATGTGTATGTTATGGCTCTGAACGTAGACTATACACTCCCTAGATACTTCGTGGGATGATGCAGGGATGTTTCTAGAAGAGCTTTCAGTTGGAACCCCAAGCCATCTGGAGCAAACCAAAGAGTGAGCAAAGCAAACTTGTCACCCTGTGGAAGCAAAGATTTAGCGGTGCATGACACCTAGGATTACAAGATGATGGAAAAAAGAAAACTCTGCAACCGTCGACTCCCCTCCTGCACTTTCCTTGTGAGGGGCTGAAGACATTTTGTAGACGGGGATGTCTACTTTTCTCATTGGCACGTTACTTTCTCCTCCAGAACTGCAAAGGTTCCCCTTCCCTCATTTTTAAGAGATGTCAACCAGATCAAGATGAGAAGACCTTTGAAACCTGCCATGCCTGTGAAGATCATTGCTTAGAGACAGAGCCGGGGCAGCTTTGACATTTGTCCCGTTCCTCCCAGGCGACAACTCTAACTCTTTGTTCTCCTGCTGTTACATGGGAAAGAAGGGACAGACTTGAAGACACAGCTCGGCTGTGTGTCCTTGAGCAGAATAATTTACATTTCTGGCTTTGGATCTCTTTTCCTCATTATCCTCAGAAGGTAGACATGACCTCTAATATCCCTTCCATTTTGGATTCTTCACCAAACTAGGACGCTTCCGACCGGGCTCTATTGGCAGGGCCAAGAGCCATGAAAAAGCTCATAGCCAGCACCTTTACTTCCTCACTTCTAAAATGAGGGTAGTGACAGCTACTGTGCAAGGTAGCTGGAAAGATTAGATATAATATATGCAAAACCCTAGCACAGTGCCTGGCCTACAGGCGCCCCATAAATGGAGGTTTTTAAATCAAAACCTAAAGATTTCCAGGTGAAGCCTCTGCCAGTCTGACCTCTGTCTCCGGGGTCCCAGGCATCTTGGTGGCTTGAGCACATGGCCCCTGACTTAGTGCTGGCCACTGGGTGCCCCAGATCCAAACAGCAGATCAATGTCTTAGGCTCTTCTGTTCCATCCAGAGGTGACACAGAAAGCCCGCAAAGTTTTCTGCTTCCTTTGGCTGGAACCCTGTGGCCGTGAGTGCAAGCTAGCTCCAAGTGTCTGTGAAAGGGAGGCTTTTCCCAAGGCCAGCCATTCGTTCCGCTGGGCTGGAGCCTGCGAGCTCTCTCCATCCCTTGCCATTGAGGGAGGATGAAGTGCAGGAAACCAGGAGCCTGAAGCAGGGAGCAGGAGGTCCTCCTGCGTCTGCTTTGCCAACTTGCCCGGATCCCAGGGTTCTCAGCGCTCGAGTAGGGTTAAGTCGTCACCACAACGGCAACGTTGTTGTAGGCACCGTGCAGGCTTGAAGCGGTAGAAATATGTCTCACTTGCTCCGACTCCCCACCCCCGGCAGAACCTGAAAAAAATCAGAAAATTCCACTTGCTTTTTCCTATTTAATGAGGTCGAACATTCTTAAGGAATGAAAAGCACAGCTCCAGCCTAGCTTTTAATTAGCTTCAGGAGCCCTTGTTTCAAAGTAGCCTCGTTCCCAAAGCTATTCTCTCTCTGCTCTGAATGAGATGGAAATTCAATTGCATCCGCCTTGTCGAGTCAGAATAAGACGCTCCCCCCACTCAAGGTCACATGGGGAAAGACACTCAGTAGCCAGACAGACGCTGCACTTTTTGACCCCAGCAGGACACCAGAACCTGAAAAGGACGCTTAACAGAACCCCAGTTTAGACCAAACGTGGTGTTGTTTCCATAGCCCCATCACATGAACTCGGACTGGTTTTCCACATGTCCAGAGGAAAAAAAAAACCATGGACTTGAGAGCCCAGCAGACCTAGGATCAGATCCTACCTTCTCTTCTAGGTGCCTGTGCGGTTAACTAAGTGCTCATAGCTTCCGTCTCCCTCACTGAGACCCAGACATTGCTGCCTGCCTTGTGGGATGGCCAGAAGGACCACATGAAATATTGTGAGTGAAGCATAACGCCCCAGACGTCGTCGGGGTCGTCAGTGCTCAAACACTGCCCTTCCTCTTCCCTCTCATCTGTACGACAGGGTTAATGGCCCCCACTTTGTTGAAGTAATGACCCAAAGGGAGTGTATGTAGATGAGGGCGGGAGCCCGGGTTTGGCATTCAGAAGTCAGGGGTCAAATCCCAGCCCTGCCCCCTCCTGCCCGTGCAACCTCGGGCAAGTGCCAGAACCTCACAGTTTCCTCTTATTTGCAAGTTGGGATACCAGCAGCTCCTCCACAGGATCCCTGTAAGGACTAAATGAGATAGTGTACAAAAAGCCCCAGCCTAGTGCCCGGCACACGGTGAGTGTGCCATAAATATTAGCTACTAAGAGCAGCAGCCGCAGCCGAGAGTACGCTGTAAAATTTAAAATCCTCTAAGATGCCCATCTCAAATCCTTTCTGGAAGGAATGTGCCAAAGTTACCGGTGCTTATGTAAATGTAAGTGGTTATTATTTATGTAGGAGAACATTACTGAGTATTATTCAGGAAGAGGGAGAGAACAATGTAGAGAAAGACGAAATTTACGATACGGTCTTCAAAGGGGAAAGAGGAGAAAATAACATCTCACCCAGCACGGGAGGAGCATCCCCGTATATTAGCTCAGAGCTGCCTGTCTGCAGAAGTTCCAACAACAGAGGCTTCTCTGAAGAAAGAAAAAAGGGAGAGAAGAGGAATGGAAAAGAAAGGGGAAGAAAATCTCATTCTGTTTCCTCTAAAATTAACCCTAAGGCTGTATTTATCCAGCAGAATCTTACTAAACACCCACCCCAGGGGAGATACCGCTACACCGAGGCCCTGCTCGGTCCTCAGGGAATTTGCAGTCTAATGAGAACCTTACAACAAGTACATAAATAACTAATTAAAGGTAGAAAGTGAAGTGTCATGAATCATTATCGTCATCATTATTAGAAGCCATTTTTGTGGTATCCCCCGTAGTTGGTACACCGTCCTTTTTCCCCGAAAAGAATTTCGGCCGGTTTATGATATAAAAGAAGATGTACACTGAGCCACAAACAAAACTCGAATAAGAAATTTGGACTAAAGTCAAAAGGAAGGACGAAGGCTAATCTGATTGTCGGATTAGGCATCGGATTCAGCTTCAGCTCGGAGCTTCCTGGAAGTCAGGGCAAAATGGGAAACTCATTCTCGTAATTTCTCATTTCTTCAATGCGGACGCTCTCTGAAGCGACATACGGAAGCCTACACAAGGCCTAATTCAACAATTTTGTAGTTTCTATTCAATTGGCTAACGCAAAAGGCACGCGTGTCTGCGGAATCTTAAGACATTCGGAGAAGGCATTAATCATCACCAACCCTGAAGACTATGATTTGGGGTCTGAGTTACTGTTTTTTTGTTGTTTTTCATTTCTGTTGGGACTGTTTCTCAGCCAGCAGCTATGCCGAGCGCAAGCTGTTTCACTTCGTACTTTTGTAAGAAAAATGTACATACTTTACAACCCTGAGCGATTTTCGTATCATTATGCTAGGCCTGCTCATTTTATTTTCAACGAGATTGCACTGTGCCAGAGGGCTTTGATCTGTCGCAGGGCTCTCTTGGGTTCACTGCGGCTGTTCTCAAGTCACCCCCACTCAGACAGGTAGGTGGGAGTGAGGAGAATTAGCCAATTGTACAGAAAAATCAAAGACGCTTGCTTGCAAAGGTATCTACTTCTGAGAATTACCATGAATTTTGCATGCCACTGACTAAGAAAGGAAGGAAGGAAGTGACATCTTGAAGGCCCTGGGTTTGGGCGGGCTGCGGTGAAGCAGACCAGCTGTTATTTTTCTGGCTGGCTTCTGGCCTGTTGTGATGTCTTTTATTAAACCAGCAGAACTTGAACTTTAAAGCCTGTTTTAAAACACCGTGTTTTGCGCTCTTTTCTAACGTCAGGCATAAAAGTCTTGTGAGTTTGATTAATGAGGAAGACTTTTTTTTTTTTTTTTAATAAGAAACAAACACATAAGACAAGCAACGAAGAAGGGGAAGAGGTGCTACACCGAGAGAAATACAAAGAGAATCGCCAAAGAGGTGGAGGGAGACAAAGATGGCCTGAAGACAATGATGTCTGACCCCTTCTCTGCTCAGGCCCTGCGGTGCCCCTGAGAGGGGTTGCCCAGCCCTCGGCCATCGAGAGAGAGAGAGAGAGAGAGAGAGAGAGAGAGAGAAGGAGAGAGAGAGAACTGCGCTCAGGGACAGGGCTGGACAGAGAGCCTGGTCGCACGTGCTGGCCAATACCACGCACATCTGTTTGATCTGGCACTGCTCACCGACCAGCTGTTGGCACAGAATCAGAAAGGGCAGGTGGGGGCGTTGGGGAAGGGGCAGGAAGGGGAGAGGGGATTACGCACAGTTGTTCCAAAAAGGAGAATGGCGGGGGGGGTGGGGAGCGGAGGGGAGGTCAGGAGGAATGAGGCTGAGAGGGGGCCCAGGGGCAGGCAGGGGCAGGCAGCCCACAGCTGTGGTGGTGGGCACCACCACTAATCGCCCTCTGCAGCAGGTGAAGTCCCTGAGTCAGAGTCCGCAGGCACTGGCCATGTGACTTTAGCAGAAATTCAGGCACCGGGCCAGGTTTGGGCAAAGTGTCAGGAATGCTTTATCACTCTCCCCTTTGACCCATCGGCTCTCTCACTACTGGTGACCCTCTCAGACTTCCAAACGGGCCGCCATGTTGTGTCCCTCTTTTTCCTACAAGGTTAAGCCTTCCGTTGCCTACCTCAAAGGTTGGGTTTTCGTTTTTTCTTTCTGAGCCCACAAAGACTTACTTTCTCTAAACTGTTAAGATCCTCCCAGCTATCTAGAGAGAACGCTGGAAAGAATAAGCCTTCCCACTTAACAGAGGCCCTAGGAAGTGTAAGCAATATTCCTGAAGTCACCTGGCTCAGCCAGTGGAAGAACAATTTAGGCGAATGCTGACTCAGCAACATTTGCCCTGCCAAAATTTGCTCTGGTCCAAAGTTCCAACCATGTGCCAGGAGGCCGAGTTGGTGAGTGGTGAGTGTACTCACCAGGGGAGAGCTGTACTATTATGTAACCTCAGTGTGAAATCTTACACAAGCCTAAGTTCTTTGTCCACCATTTATTCAACGCGATGTGCCAGAAACCATGCTGGCTCTCAAGTAGCTCACCATCTGGGCGATCCTTTTCTGAGTCTCTAACCAACGTCCATTACCTGAAGGGAATCCATTCTGGTAACTCCCGTGGGTTGGAAAATCTCACACATTCATCACCTTTGCACTTGAAAAACTTCTTCCCTGCTGTTGGCATCACATGTGACAAAAGAGGCAGGACCTCGCACGGCAGCTGGGATTGATTACTGGGTCTGTTTGATTCTAGGAGCTTCTCAGCGCCCAGAGGCTCTAAAGAGCATGAGATGGAATGAACAATATTCAATTCGAAAGATGTAGAAGAAAGACCATTTCATATGGTCTGCCCTAATAATATAGGCTCTGGCTCTCAAGAGTTCCAAGGTTCAAATCCTCCCTTTGCCGCTTATTAGCAGAGTGAAATGAAATCACCCCTGTAATGGCATGGAATTGGGCTACTCGTATGCCCAATGGAAGAGGGAAGGGAAGAGGGAGGCTTGTCCCTTACAGACAGGACATCCATAGTGACAGCAGCCTGTCTTCAGCCTCCCATGGTTTTTCTTTATATAATACCCTGATTTCCCACCTTGTGCCACCGCAGTTTAACACACAGATACTAGGGCTAACCTCTCCTACTCAGCAAGGGAACTTCAGACCATAAACCATCTACAGATAATATCAGCAAAGGTAAGTCTGATCCCTCAATGACCTATCACCATCCAGGCTTCCCTGAAAGGAAGCCCCACACTCTCTGGAGGCCTTTTTAGCTGCTTCCAGAACAGGACCTTCTTGATCGTCCAAATGGAAGATGGTCTTCTTCTGTTTTTCTGTAACACATTTCCCAGCCTTCCCTCTCTCCTTCTGGATCTTATCCCTTATCTCTCCAATTTCTGAACACCTTGTTGTACTTCTCCCTCACTGGCTCACTCACCTGGACCTCCGTGCCCACAGGGGCCACACCGCTTCCCGTCACCCAGCCTTCGTGCCTTCCACAGCGCACAGCTCACCACAGCCTCTATGCTGCCTGTGAGTCATATAGGGTCACAAGTAACATATTAATTAAATGCACATTTGCATTCTCAAATTAGCTTCCATAGTCTGTATTACAGTTTTGAAGCATTGTAGACACTATATTGATGTAAAACACAGATGTCCATAAGTCATCACATGTAGAGCTCTTTCTCTGGGACCCAACTGCCACAACTAGGACTGGCTGATCGACACCCTGAGAGTCTGAGAGCTCCCCACTGACTGGTGTTCAGCTCTGCTCCAGGCTGAGGGCCGTTACTGAGACCCAGCCTCAAGTCTGTCCTTTCTGACCCCACGCCCTACGTCCCATGACGTGTCTTATCCCCGATACTGAATACCTGATCCCATAATCCACTGGTGTCCTGATTCTCAGAGCTGTCAAGCCTCCCAGGTATTACCATTGGTCACCAGCAGCCACACGTCCTGTCTGAGACCTTTGGGAACAGGACTAGCTCCCAGCCTGCCCCCGGCATGATGATGTAGTGGAAACAGACTCCGGGTTTGAATTCTCACCCCATTGCCCCTTACGTGACCAGCCATTTGATCTGTCTGGGCCTCAGTCTCCTCATCAGTAAAACAGGAACAAAAACACCCTGGCAGAGAGTCTGTGAGAATTCATGGCAATGCAGAGGGTTTAACACAGAGTCTTGCTCAGGGAACAGTAGCTGTTTTTCTTTGGATGGTTATCTGGCTCAATGCTGACTGCCACCTGGCCTGTCACCTCCTGCCTGTCCTCATATGCTGCTGGCACTGCCCACACCCACACCTCCCTCACGGCCTCGTCTGGTCTCCGAGTTCCAACTTTTCCCGCCCCTCTGAGTGAGTCCCGCTGTGTTTGTTCTGACCGCTGGCTGTGCTGGTCCTTGGCAACTTTTCTCACCTCCACACTCAGTGACCATCATGTTGGTAGCTTGCACTCGGCCACAGAGGTACTATTTATTTACTCCATAGAAATCAGCAAGCCGTACAACAGGGCTCTTTCCCCTGGAGAATTTCTAGTGAAACATTTGCAAGCACACTTGCGTGGACTCTTCATTCTTTATGTACCTTCTCTACGCCTGATTGCCTGACCTGAACACTCACTTGTAGTCCTTCTAAGGGAACACCTCAGAACTTTTCTTCCGCGCATGGACTGGCCTCTCCTTTCAGCAAGAATGCTGCTAAATCCCATGCCGAAGGCGACAGAGCAACTCTGGGCCTAGGCATGGAAACATGACACCAGGAAACAAAAAAAGTCTAACAAATATACATCAACCTCAGGATTGACCCCACCACTAATTGAGCTCTGCTCAGCACAGCCAAAGCGTTTTCTTCCTGCCGGCCCCCCTCCTGGTGATGCAGACTCCAGGGGCCCAGGCCTTCACCTGAGCTCTCTGATGGAAATCTTCCAGGCCCTAAATGACCAAGCCCTTCATGCCCCTCCTTGAATGCTTCTGGCTTGGAAGCACTCCTGTCCTGTAGCAAAGAGGGTGTGGCAGGAAACGAATCCCTTACTGATGAAAAAGGAAGCCCTGCCTTTCCTTCTTGTTTTGAAGGCTCTAAACCACACGTGTATGCTAAGGTGTAAGCATTTTGAGGGCTCAAATCTTGTTTCGGAGGCCTGAGCAAGTGCCCTGCCCCTCAGCGGTGTCGAGTTCAGATTTGCTGTACCTGGGACCCCTTCTGAACTTTGTAATGGTTCCTTAGCGCAGGGCCACACTTAGCTGTGTATGCCCTTGAAGAAGGACTTATTAAGTGAATAAACAGTCCGGGGAGCACGTACGGTGGGGTGGAGGAGGGGATTTTTTGTTTGTTTGTTTGTTTGTTTTTTCTTTGGAGGAAACGCGTTCTTGTGGATTTCACAAAGCAAATCATCATCTGCTGTCGTACAACCCTATCTATCTTGGTATCTGTCCTGGGTCTCCTTTCAGCAGTATTTTGTTCCTGACTGCACCTGAAAGGATTCCCACAGCCCATCCCTCTTGCCCATTAAACTTTAAATCCTCTTTTCTCCCCACGGGACCCATACATTCTACCCATTTTCGTCTCTTCACAATTCCAGACGACCCATGGAATGCAAAACACTTCTCACTACCCCACTTCCTCCTGTATACCCACCCCTCAACTTGCTGCCTCAAAATAGGCACACCGACTATGCTTTCGTATTGCTGTCTTTAATGATGTTCTTTACAGGGACACCAACAGAGAGCGATGTAGGTAGGGGAGGAAAGAAAGTTCCAGAGTTCTCTCCTACATTCTCCTTACTCAGGTCTCTGACCCACACAAAAATGTGAAATGTGAGCCCATCATTCTAATACCCCTTCTTTGCCTCTCTCTCTTCTCCCCTCTCGCCTTCAGGGCAATGCCTCCTGTGCTGTCGGATTACTTCTAGTGTAATGGCAGACATCATGACCTTACTGAGGCACTTCGCGGCTTACAAATCACTTTCTGTCCATTATTTTGGTGAACATCAGAACCTCCTTTTGACCCAGGTGTTGGTGTGACTGCCACCATTTTAATGGGTCAATGAGACAGTGTAGACAGAGTGCCCGATAGATGCCTGTATCAGTCTCCCCCCACCTATTTTGCCCCAACCAAAGAAATACAGCGATTAGACAACGATTGTATGTAATCCTTAAAAAGAACCTGATTTTTTTTTCCCCCGAGGAAAGCGTTCTCAAATTATGTTTTAACTCTATGTGATGAGGGAAATCCACATACACTTTCTATTTTCCACCCAGCTGGCAACAGCCTCTTGGTGGACGACCAGACCCTTCCTTTTGTTTTGACATAGTGAAGTCAGGGTGCCTCAGATTGGACATCCAGATGACCTCTTGCTGTACTTCAAAAATCAAGGTTTGAGCCAAATCTGGATCAAGATGAAAAATTGCCATTAGTCCCCTGCTGGCTTAAAAAAAAAAAAAAAAAAAAAAAAAACAGAAAAAAACCCTATTACTTTTTCTTCCTGCTTTCTGGTCCAAATTACCTCAGAAGTATTTAGTTCTTCAATACAGAATACCTATTGTCTACCCCATGTTGGAATAACACAGGATTTATTTTAAACTATTTATCATTTTAAACTTTTCATTAACTCTCACTGGCCTTTGTAGGTACCTGGCTTTTCTCTCCCCACGAGTCAGGTACCTCCTGTGCCTTCAGCATATTGACATTGGATTGTAGCATGGAGAGGACCAGGGGTCTGCTCCGTGTCAACCTTAAGAGGTCATCTTATTAATCAGTTGGATAGAAGATCAATTGGTTCATTCAACACATACTTACTAATCACTTACCCCGAACTCCGATAGAACTTGAGACCCAGTAGCATGAGTATGTGAGTTATGAGTGCATTATCCACACCTCCCGATTGGACCGTGAGGCCCTTCAGAAGAGTCTGGTCTGGGCTTACCACTCCCTGTCTTCTGACATTGGGCAACTCGCTTCACTTTGGGGTGCCTCAGTTTCCCCATTGGAGGAGGCAGATAACAAACAGCATTCGAAATCCACTGACTCACTTTCTTCCCACTCAACTCAGCAAATATGAGTAAAGCACAGAGCATAAGAGTTACTGACAGAGTTCAAAGAAGGAGGGATCGAGTGCTACTTAGGAGAAATCAGTTCTTTACTGAGGCTGGGAAATGGCTACACAGAACTTGGTCGTCCAGCTCTGTCTCCTTTTCTGCATACTTGAAAACGCCCCTACAAAAAAGAATCAAAATAAATACGGGACAGCCTAGCAGGCTTCAGATGGTGGGTAGCAGCCGAGCAGAATTGGAGCAAGGGTAGGATTTCAATGAACCGACACTGGGTCAGGGGCCATTCCAGGCAGGGCAGGCACATCCAGAGCCAAAGCACAGCGACTGGAAAATACAAAGTGTTCACAGAGAACCGGGAGCAGTCATGTGTGGCCGCAGCACGGGGTGCAAGGAGGGAGTAGTGGGAGATGGGACGGAAAGGTATCGTGGGGTCAGAGCCGGAAGGGCCTGGAGAGGCCCAATGAGGAGCCTGTGCTGGATTCGGTTCCACGGGAAGGTGACCTCACTGGGGAGGCCGGAGCCGTCCCTGCCCCTTCTCAGCCCCCTCTGAGTGCAGGCCCGGGAGAAGGGCATGGGGCAGAAACTGGCAGAGGAGTCATCGCCTGGCTTGTTTCTTCACCAGGAAACAAGGTTTCCTGTAACTCAGACCGTGAATCAGCATTTCCTCTGTCAATAATACACAGAGAGAAATGCAACAGCACAGGGCTTGGGGGGGGGAATGGAAGACAGGAAGGAATATTCCATGACACGCTGGGCTCTGCTCTCCTTTTCCCCTCCCCGCGAAACACTCCTGATAAGTTCCCAAACGACACTCGGGTTTCCTACCAGATATCTTGCAGACAGTTTCACAGTATCATGTAAGGATAAAGGCCCCCCACGTGCCCAACTCTCTTGCCGTAGTTTGTGTTTCTGTCACCACGGGGATAAGCAAGGGCGCTGTCTGCATTCTCTCGCGTTAGAACTAGACATTCGTACAACAGTGTTTCATCCTTGCAGAAGGTTGGAGGGTGTGTTTGATTGGCCTTTTAGTTTTCACACCCCCCTGTCCAGTATCTTATTTGATTCTCATAATAACCCTGTGAGGTACACGAGGAATATTATACCTATTTCACAAGTACAGATACCAGGGCAGGGACACGGAATGATTCTTCCCTGCAGATCTGTTTTGAAGGAGCCGGAACTGATCCCAGCCCTTCAAACCCCAGTCCAGGGTTATTTTCAAGGTCATAGACTTAAAACAAATAAAGTTTGTGATAATATATATTATGTAGATAGATAGACATGCATACATGCAGTGTATTTATTTAAAATATAAATATATTCTTGGGGCACCTGGATGGCTCAGTCGGTTAGGCGTCCGACTTCAGCTCAGGTCATGATCTCATGGTTCGTGAGTTCGAGCGCCGCGTCGGGCTCTGTGCTGACAGCTCAGAGCCTGGAGCCTACTTTAGATTCTGTGTCTCCCTCTCTCTCTGCCTCTCCCCTGCTCACACACTCTCTCTCTCCCTCTCAAAAATAAAAAAATAAACATTTTAAAAAGGCTTAAAAATAAAATAAAATAATTAATTCATACTATTTAATATAAGTAATACAATATATTTATTTAAAATATGCTTAATAATTACCAAGCTAATTAACAATATATTTAATTTAAAATACTAGCCATGGGGCGCCTGGGTGGCGCAGTCGGTTAAGCGCCCGACTTCAGCCAGGTCACGATCTCGCGGTCCGTGAGTTCGAGCCCCGCGTCGGGCTCTGGGCTGATGGCTCAGAGCCTGGAGCCTGTTTCCGATTCTGTGTCTCCCTCTCTCTCTGCCCCTCCCCCGTTCATGCTCTGTCTCTCTCTGTCTCAAAAATAAAATAAAAATGTTGAAAAAAAAATTAAAATACTAGCCATAAATCGCGTATGTACGTACGTTCTACCTAACACCTGAAAGAATTTTATTCACTCCCTCATTCCACTCGTTCATTTACCAAATATTTATTGATACTCTGTACCGTGCCTGGCTATGTTCTGGATGCAGTAGTGAACAAAACAAACCAAACACCCTGCTTTCATAAAGCTGGCAATCTAATTGAGGAAGTCAGACAGCCAATGAGGTAAAAGTAAAATACAGCGTTGGCGAGTCATATATGCTTTGAAGAATGAAGAGACCAGAGAAGAGGGCTGCAAGTGTTGGAAGTATGCGTGATACAGTTTTACGCGAGACGTCCTGCGAAAATCTCCCTGAAAATGTGACGCTGTAGGGTAAGACAGGCAGAGGTGGGCAAGCAAGCCATGTGGATGCATGGGGTGGGGGAGCCTGCAGAAGAAATGGTAAATGCCCAGGCTCAGAGGGGTGCCTCCTTGGCACGTGCAGGACACGGTGAAAAGTCAGGTGTGGCCAGACCGGAGGGAGAAAGGGGAGGAGGGGAAGAAATAGGACGCCAGAGACCGATCACGCCAGCCATTATTCAGACTTGGAACTGACTTAGAGAATTGGCTCCTCATTTACTCAAAACCCAAACCCAAACCGACCGAACGAACAAATAAACAAACAAGCAAAAAAATTAAAATAAAGCAAGGCAAGGGTAAAAATGCGAAGTAAACCAAGACAACAACAGAAGCCTGTACAGGGGGTGAAGGTTGGTAAGGGAAAGAAAAGGGCAAGGGAAGAGGGAAGAAGTGAATATATCTATATATTTTTTCTTTCTTGCTTTCTTTCTTTCTTGCTTTCTTTTTTCCCTTTCTTTCTTTCTTGCTTGCTTGCTTTCTTTCTTCTTGTTTCCCTCTCCCCGTCTGTCTCTCTCATCTGGAATCTGGATTCGGGATCCAAACCCTCAAGCCACTGCCACGGCCATTTCCTGAGGGAGCCAGGCAGTGGCAAATTCAGGCAGAGGAGCAACATTATTACCACAGGCTTGGGCCTGGGCCCCAGACCTCAGTGAGATTCCTACTGAGCTGGGCAGCTGGGACTCAACAGGCCTCCCCTTGCTTAGGCTACAGGCTGAAAGCAAAATGAAACTCTGCCAAACCAGGCCTCCCAAGGACAGTGGCCTTCTAAGCAGAGCCCCCTCCCAGGCAGCAGGGATAGACCATCAAAGCTATCAGCTCAGCCCTGCAGAAGTTCCCTTTCTTTTTTTTTTTTTTTTAATTTTTTAATGTTTATTTATATTTGAGAGAGAGGTGGGGGAGGAGGGGCAGGGAGAGAGGGAGACAGAATCCGAAGTAGGCTCCAGGCTCTAAGCTGTCAGCACAGGGACTGACACAGGGCTCGTACTCACAGACTGTGAGGTCATGACCTGAGCCGAAGTCGGACCTCACCCGACTGAGCCAAGGCACCCCCAAAAGCTCCTTTTCTAACTCAGGAGTGCATCATACACTTGCTTTTGACCCAGGCTCATCTTTGAGCATGGAGTGCACGTGTGCCCACAGACATGGGTGTGAAGGGGAGGGGAGACAATAGCCCCACGCTCACTCTGGAAACCAGGGTTCCCTCACGTTTGGTTCTTTCTCTGTGTTCGTCCTACAGTCTAAATGGGCAAGCTCATATGCAATCCATGCCCATACAGCCTCCACTACCTCCCTACTGCCTTCGAAAGTCGTAGAAAATTTCATTGTGTGACTTCCCCAAACATTATCTTTGGGACCAATGAGAGAGTAGCTCAGTCCCCCAAAGCCTTTTATAAATGTCTCCTTGACTTGCCTCCAGGAGACACTGACATAGATCAGAATAGGACAAGTCTCCAAGCCAACTGGACACAAGGTGGAGAAGTCCCTCGCCATTCTCATCAAGTACGTGAACAAACAAGAGAGATGCTATCCCTCAGAGACATGCAAGCAACCTCAATCCACCCAGGCATATCATGATCGGGGTGGGGGGAAATAGCTAAAATAAGGCTCTGAACGGTTTGTCTCATTCGTGCCTTTCCGCATCACCTCCCTCCAAAACTATCAGCATCTTAGTTTGAGTCTCTTCTGGGTTGTTGTTTTAATATCAAACTCTTTATTTAGAGGTACTGGTAAACAACTTGTGTACTTGTAAGAAATACAGAGAGAGCCTATGTATCCTTCACCCGATGTTAACATCTTGCAAACTCATAGCGCAATATCATAATGAATATATTGACATCCATACAGTCAAGCCAGAGGATATTTCCGTACCTCAAGGATCTCTGATGCTTCCCCTTCAATAGCCAAACCCACTCCACTCCCTCTTCCATCTCCTCCTTGATCCCTGGAAACCACCCTTGCGTTATCCATTCCTAAAATCTTGTCAATTCAAGAATGTAATATAAATGGAATCCTATCGTATGTAGTATGTAACTTGTTGTGATTGTTTTTTTTTTTTTTTCCTATCAGGATAATTCTGATTAGGAGATTCACCCAGGTCATGTGTGTGTCAAGTTACCTCCTTTTCATTACTGAGGAGTATTCCATGTATGACTACATCACAGTTTGTTCATCTTCTGAAAAGACATTTGTGTTGTTTCCGGTTCGGGGCTATTAGGCACAAGTTTGCTGTAAATACTTGTGTACGGGACTTTGTGTGAACATCAATCTTCATTTCCCTGGAAGAAATGCTCAGGAGCATGGTTTCTGGGAAGTATGATATGGCATGCTCACTTTTTTTTTTTAAGACACTGCCAAAGTATTTTCCTGAGAGACTGTATCCTTTTATATCCCCACCAGCAATGTATGAGTGAACCAGTTTCTCTGCATCCTTGCTGAGCTCTTGGTGTCACTATTTTTTGTTATTCTAGCCATTCTGATAGGTGGATAGTGATATCTCGTGTTTTCAATTTTCATTTCCCTGCCCTCTAATGCTGTCGAATGTCTTTCTCTGCGTTTACTTGACATCTGTCCATATTCTTTGGTAGAATGTCTGTTCATATCATTTGTTGATTTCAAATTAGATGCCTTGTCTTTTAACCTTTGAGCCTTTGACAGATATGTTTTAATATCTGACAAGTATTTTCTTCCCAGTCAGTAGTTTGTCTTTTCATCTTTTTTAATGGGGCGCTTTGTAGAGCAAATTTCTTTCAATTGTGATGGAGTGTCATTTATCAACTTTTTCTTTCATGGATTATGCTTTTGGTGTCAAGTCTAAGAACTCTGCTTAGTTCTAGATGTAATTCTAGATACGAGTTTTAGGAGATTTTTTTCTTATTTCTTTTCCTAAAGGTTTTACAGTTTCATGTTTTACATTTTTTTTTAATTTTTTTCTAGAGACCAAGAGTGAGAAAGCACACATGTGAGCAGGGGAGATGAGCAGAAGGAGGGAAAGAGGGAGAGGGAGAGGGAGAGAGAATCCCAAGCAGGTTTCATGCTCAGAGCAGAGCCCAAAGCAGGGCTCGAACCTGCGACCCTGGGATCATGACCTGAGCTGAAATCAAGAGTCAGATGCTCAACCAACTGAACCACCCAACACCCCTCGTGTTTTATATTTAAACCCATTTAAATACTTTTGAATCTATTATGAGTTAATTTTCATTTGAGGTGTGAGACTTAGGTTGAGGTTTGTGTTTTTGTTTGTTTGCTTTTGCCTTTCGGTGTCCAATCACTCAAGCACCACTTTTTGAAAAGGCTATCTTTTCCCCCATCGACTTGCTTTTGTGCCTTTGTCAAAAACAGATGGTCATATTTGTGTGAGTCTATTTCTGAGCTCTCTATTCTGTTCTATTGATCTGTGTATCTCTCTACAAACACCACACAGTTTTGCTCACTATGGCGGTATAATATGTCTTGAAATGGGTGGACAGATTCCTCGACTGGATTCTTCGTTTTCCAAATTGTTTAAGCTATTCAAATTTCTTTACCTTCCAGTATAAATTTTAGAATCATCTTGATGCATACCAAAAATCTTACTGTAATTTTGAGAATTGTGAAAATTCTGTATATCAGTTTGGAGGAAATTGACGGCTTTACTAGTGTGGTACACAGAATAACGGCCCCCGAAAGATTTACACATCCCAGTCCCTGCCAACTGTAAATACGTTACCTTATATGGCAAAAAGCGTTTTGCCGATGTGATGAAAGGCCTGGCGAATTATCCAGGGGATTCAACGTAATCACAAGGCCCTTATACAAAGGAGGTGGAAGGATAAAGCCAAAGGAAGGGACATGTGATGAGGCAAGCAGGGGAGAGAAAGAAATCTGAAGGTACTATGCTGTTGGCTTTGAAGATAGAGGAAGGGGCCATAAACCAAGGAATGCTAGTGTTTTCTAGAAGCTGAAAAGCAAGGAAAGGGATTCTCCCCTCAGAGCCTCTGGAAGGAACCAGCCCTGACAATACTTTGATGTGAGCCTCACAAGACCCAATCCCACACTTCAGAAATCCAGAACTATCAGAAAATAAATTTGCATTGTTTGAAGCCACCAAGTTTGTGGTCATTTTTTACAGCAGAAAGAGAAAATGAGTATAACTATGTTGAGTCCTCTAATCAATGAACAGAAATAGTATGCCTCTTCATTTATGTGGATCTCTTTTGATTTCTTTCTTCAGCATCTTCTACTTTTCAGTGTACGAGTCCTGT